>NW_017729033.1:26394611-26403987 GCF_001723915.1 Gavialis gangeticus
ATTTTTTTTTTTTTTTTTTTTTTATTCAAGATTCTGAGATTACACAGATTCATGTAGTTCTTCTTTGCCTCTAAGAAGATGGACACGCTGTTAGGAGCATCCCTTACTTTTTGTTGTGTATGTGTAGCTGGCTTGCTTGGTTTGTTTGGACGCCAACTGTCGGAGCTACTTGCTTGTTCATTAGTCTGTGCCTTTGAAAGGCTGACAGGGGCGCCCAAAGGATTCTTTGACTGCAGCCTGGTAAAAATTTGAACAATGCCCTCCTAACACTCTCCTTCATTTTACTTTTCAGGGGAAGTGACTGAGGGATGACATGGTGCTTGTATGTTATTATCCAGACCGATGGAGTCACTGACTTCCATGGAAATTGTGGGAGTTTAACATCTCTGAAAAAAGGTTACCATTATTACTATGTGTTTGCATGTGGATATTGAGTCCAAGTATTTGTTTTAAGAAGGCTTATGTGATTTTAATACAGATGAGGAGAAATGCTCTGTGCATTTCCTAGTTGCTTTTCCTCCTTAACATCTTTGTTTTTCTCCTTTGGCAGCCTGAAATAACTGTTCATAAAAAAAAAAATGCTGTCCTTGAGTCTGCTATTTCAGTAATGTGGTACTGAAGTATGCATGAGTATAAAAGGTTAGTAAATGACTGGCTGCCACTGTATACTACTAAAGTTTTAGGGAGAGGAGTTCGAAAGAGGATGGAGCTAGACTAGGGGTCAGCAATGTTTTTGGGCAGTGTGCCAAGAACACACACAACTTCAACTTGTAAGGCCTTGGCGGTCCAGGGGCAGATGGCGGGGAAGCCGCAAAGGGCCTGATCCTTGTTGCGGCCATACAGTCCCAGCCCCTTCCCTGCCATCCACCCAGAGGCATGTGCGTCAGGCAAAATGTCTTCAAGGGCCACACTGTGGCACCCGTGCCAGGGGTTGCCTACCCCTGAGCTAGACTGTTCTTAGTGATGGCTGATGACAGAACAAGGAGCAATAGTCTCGAGTTGCAGCAGGGGAAGTTTAGGTTAGCTATTGGGAAGAATTTTCTCACAAGAAGGGTAGTAAAACACTGGAACGAGTTATCCAGAGAGGTGGTGGAAGCTCCATACTTTGAGGTTTTTAAGGCCTGGCTTGACAAAGCCCTGGCTGGGATGCTGTAGCTGGAGCTGGCCCTGCTTTGAGCAGGGGGTTGGGCTAGGTGACCTCCCACCCTAACTTTCTATGATTCTGTGCACATGACTGAACTCAGCAAAACTTATTTTCCCCTCATGCTCGTAAGAATGAATCCTGCAATGCTAATGAAGTCGCACTGGCCTAGAATGTGTGCGTGGAAATAATTCCACTTTTACAGCAATTAAGTTTCCTCTTTGGATGCTTAATGGTATAGTCACATGTAACAATTGCAAATGACACTAGTATAAACCGTTGCAATGCAATGGTTACGGCTACATGCTCCTATAGTAAAAAAAAAAAATATTGCCTCCTGAGTCATGCAAGAGTTAACATTGCAGCCATTTTGGCTAAACTGAATGGCTTCCAGATTGTGCAGCCTGACCAGTTAGATGACTGCTTCTGAGGACCAAGGGTTTGAAGTAGTTAAAAGATATGTTTGTCTATAGTCTACTTGTGATGTCTTTTCAGAGAACTGCATCCTTTTGAATATTGTTTTTAAGCATTTAATATAGTAGCTTTAAGAGAGCAGCATGTATACTTTAGCATTTTTCTTAACCCTTTTATCGGAGGACCTTAAAGTTAATTAATGCTATATTTTATCACATAGAACATGTACACTTTGTCTTTGAAATAAATGAAGAAAAAGATTTTTTCCATAGTTATGGTTTCGTTGAGCTGGGACAGCCTAATTTTCAGCTGATTCACACCCCACCCCCTTTCCTGCTTAACTGAAAGCTGAAACCTTAGCTGCTGCTAAAGGCTGGCATTCGTAGGTGGATCTGTTATTTTGCAAAGACTCTCCAGGACTTAAATAGGAGGAGAGAGACCATGAGCAGGTAACAGCAAAACAGCACAAAGGTTAGCTTGATTAATGGAACATCAAAACCAGTCAACAAGGAGAGACCAGCATTAGCAGCTGTGGCAAGAAGAACAATGAGGCTGACGTGCACCCCAATTTGGGGGAGGCTGATTTTTTTGGGGCCGGGGGAGGGGAGGTGCATTTGGTGAGTAAATACAGCAACTTTTATAGCTTCTATGATGCTCCCATGTTGTAGAGGGCAGTACTGAGACCCCAGAGATGCTAAAGGATTTATAGAAGGTCACAAAGAAAGACACTGACCTAGCTGTATCTAAATTAAAGAACAAATAGAGTCCAAGTTCCCATTCCTCTGTTTTAAGGATAGCACCACTGTCCTTTGAATTAGAATTGTGCAAAACTGGAACAAGATCACCTAAGCCAGTCAAAATATTGTACTTTTATATTAGTGTTACTGAGGTCAGAAGTAGCCTTCTGCCCCTTTGTGGCAGTTATAACCCCCAAGAGGCTTATTTTTTAATTAGCAATGTAGAAAAGGCATTGCTTGTTTGCTGCATTAGGCCATCATAGCTAGCAAAATCAAATCTCTACAGTGTAGCAAAGCTGTACTTTGAGATTTGACTTCCTCCTACTCATGCAACATTTTTGTCAACTGTGATGAAACGTGTGCCTTGGGACTTATACCATCTCTCTTCCATGTTCTTTGTTCCTTCTAGCAGACTGTTAGGATTCAAAAAATAAGTCAAGACCTTTAACACGAGTGTTTACTTCCCTCCCCATACACAAGCACCGGGGAACTTGCAGCATTCTTGCAAAACAGAATTTCGCTGCAACTGTTAACAGCTTATGGATGGAACAGATAAACACACAGGAATTTTGGGCTGGATTGTAATTGTTGTAGACAGCTAAATGAGATATAGGCGTGTAAGTCACAAAAACGTATCGGCTAAGTACAGGCATTCAGAAAGCCCAAGCCTAAATTGTTTCACTCTTTGCAGGTTAGTTTAGCCTGTGTAGATTGAACCGATTTGCTAGTGGGTAGACATTCCCTTTTCATTCTGGAAATGCAGACACATGACTGCACTGTTTCAGGCCAGAAGCCCTGGGGGTGCTAGACCAGCCCTCCCTTCCCTTCTGCAGTGGCCAGGCCTGAGAGAAGCTGAGCTGAGGGATGCGTGACCAGGCCCCAGCAGACCCGAGTATGACTGAGGACAGGTTTAAACCCCCACCCTGGCCTGCAGGGATGCCAGCTGGGATACACCTAGATGGGGAAGGGGGAAGCACCTGGACTTAGGCTTCTGAGCATGCTAAGAAGGGATACAGATAAGTGCTCAGGTCATGGTCTAAGGTCCATTGCTACCTAGATTGGAGCTTGCAGTTACTTAAAAGTCTTCCTGTGTCTTCAATCTATTAGATGTCCACAGACCACGTGTAGTGCTCGATTCAGGCAAGTCATTTGGCATAAAACACAGCATCTGTTGTGGCTTTCATTCTTGACCACAGCTCAACTGCATAACTTGATGTGGTAGCCCAGTAAGAAGGCGCACTTCTCTGGGAAAGGAAGTCCTTGCTCCTGGCACCATTTATGTGTTTTATGTTAGACAATCATTGGTTACAAAACAAAAGCAAGCCTGATAAGGGGGTAGAAAGCAGGATTCCCCATCCTGGCAGTGCAAGTTTTACTGGGCTGTAGAAGGGTGTGGGGCATGTCTCACTAGGCTGTAGAATTAGACTTCTCTAAATTTGTTCATTTCTGGTTCTATGAATCTTGCATATTTAGCTGTCGAGTAGCCTAGTTTGAGCAGAAGGGTTGGAGGATGCCCAGCACAGTCTGGCCCATAGCCTCAGTGTTGGGGCACTCTCCTGGGAAAGTAGAAACGTACCTTCCATTCGGGTGAGGCTGGCGAAAATCTTGGTTTCCCACTCTTCGGGCAGATGTTCTAAACTAGGAGCTATTGTGAAGAGGCTTGTCGCTGCCATCATGACTTTTGACAGTAAAAGTTGCTGTAAGTTCTGTGTCTTGAACTGAATTGAAAAATATTAGCAGTATGAATTAAACACTTCCCACTGGGTGCCCTGGATCCCCAGATGAGAAAGGTGCCTAATGTGCAGACCTGGAGTTAGGTGCATAAGCTTGGAAGGGGGTTGGAAATTTGCAGCCTGTTGGCTAACTCCAGGCATTTCCCTGTTCAGGAAACTAGTGCTCTGGATAGTCCTTTGGTTAACAGGCTGTTAACCCTGTTGATTTGGATAGTTTGCCCATGGGATACAGCCTAACTTTTTAGGTGTTTCAGTGTCTAAATGGAGATTCCAGCGGCTCCAGATCACTCACTGGCACTTTGGGTACAAATAATTTTCTCAGAAGGTTCATGCTTCACCTATAATAATTTGTAATATTATCCCATAAATAATCTAATGAATTATTCATTGACTCATTATTTTGTAAAATAATTTGACCAGCTCTCCTATTTCTTCTTTAGTGTTGTGCTTATGCATTCATGTTTTCTGCAGGATGCTAAATGCAATGATGCTAGCACATTAAGAAGGGAACGTGTCCAGCAATAACGATAGATATTTTATTTTTATAAATTTGAAACAAAAAAAAGTAACAAAAACCCCAACAAAGAGAGGGCATGCGCAAACCTTCAGCGTGTAAAGAAAGCAATGTTTACTTTAAACCCTATCATTTAAAAATATGTAATAATAGATCACTGTGCATTTTTCTTTTGTTTTTGTTACCATCTGAGCTTTGATTACTCTTCCTTCTGTGCTGTATAATCTGAAGTAATTTTAACCAGGGCTTTCAACGTAAACAACCTCAACAGGTTTCTTATTTTTAACTTACTTTCTTACTGACTATTTTTTTCTTTTTTCCATGTCAAGCCATTTTTTTGGTTTATTCACAAGTTGAACTATTGGTCTTCTCCTTTATCAGGAACATAAGTCATTAATTCTAAGAAAAATGGGATCAACCCCCAACTAGTTAGAGTTTTTATTTTGTATTATAACTTACTGTTTCAGATGCCCATAGACTTCTCCTAAGCAAGATGCTGGTAATGTTTTGGGCCAAAATAACACAGCTGGATCCATGGTAGGCCAGCTGTTCTGCCTGCCACCACTTCTCCCTGCTGCCTTGCCACTGCATCAGCAAAGCCCCCTGCAGCCAAAATGCTGCAGAAGCCCCCTCGCCATTGAAGTGCCTTGCAAACCACACCTGTGTGGGGCAGAGGATGGCTCTGTGGCCGGATCCCCGCTGTAGGCTGTTGGCCACTGTTTTAGGCACTTAAAAATTGAAGACAGGGCCACATGTTCTTAGAAGGATTATATCCCTCAGATTTGGTATAAAATGGGTTTGATTTAAATCAAATGGATTTAAATCACTAGTCGGGAAACCGTGATTTGATCACTGTTTTCTACAAAAAGTGCATTCTTGTTGTTTGATATAACCTTAATGCATATTATTCACAACTCGGAGATAGATGCGGGTTTCATTTTTAGAAGGTACACACGATATGTTTTGAAGCAGTGATTTATTTTGATATTTTTTCAGATTCAGTTTTCTGATGTGGCTGAAAAATCAGTCATGACATTTAAATTGTTTTATTTAACAAAAACAACCACCTTATGTATTTTGGAAATTTTTCTTCAACAGCAAACATGTATAATTATTTTAAAAAGACAAGCACATTTATTTTTGGATTTTTAACTATTTTAGTTATAAATGTGAACTATGTTTTTTAACAAAAAATTAAATAGATGATTTCAGCCAGGTCAGCATCAGAAACTGAAAACACTGGGGTATGCAGCAAACAGTCTTCACCTTCCTCCTCTTGTTTATTCATAGACTGGAAAAGAAAGGCGAGCTTTCCTGCTTTATCAGTTCCCAAGCGGTTTCTCAATTCAGAATAAATTAGTCCAAAAGAAGAAAATATTCTTTCTACACCTGCAGAAGAAGCTACTGCGGGTAAAGGCTGGATTATCACTTTAATCATCTCTGGATCCAGGTGCTTAAGTGACTTCCGCCACTTCAGTTTTCTTTAAAATCTCATCAGCAAACATATATTTCTTGAATATATCCTGAAATTTATTATAGTTGGTATTATGGAGGGATGATGGCTGGATGCCCATGTCACAGCTGACTCCTCCTCTTCAGCAGTTAAGGATTGACCCTGGTACTGAGTCCTGAGAATATTGGCAAGAAAATGAGCTGGAGATGGTGCTTGATTCCCTTTTTTTTTCTTTTTTTTTTTTAATGTCTGTAATTTAGCTCTATCATCACGTATTTCTCTTTTCAAGGTCTCACTCAGTTCCTTCCAATTTTCAACAGCATCAGCAATAAAACAGCCTGCACTTTGTTCAAGGCTATGGAAATGGGCTTCAGGATAGTCCGCATCTGTTCTGCATTCCTCTTTAGCCTAATGTTGAGAACTTTGGCTATGACCGGTCCCTCTATTTTGTCTCACTCTTGTTCACAGTTTTTCATCAGCTTAGGCCAGTTCTCAATACATCGCTGAAAACAGTCCACCGCTCAGTTCCATTGCATGTCTTGTGGGAGAGTTAAGTTTGGCGGCTCCTGCTTTCTTCAGAGTGCTGCTGCAAAGTGGTTGTTACAGAAGTATTTTGCAGTTTCAGCAAAATTAGCCTTTATTTCTGGAGCACTGAAGTCTTTGGCTAAGAGGTGCATCAAATGAGCGCCACAGCCATACAGTTTGTTATAGCTTTACTGCTACTACTGGTAAGTATTCTGCTGTGTGCATTTCCTGATGCATCAGTTGTTTCTGTAAGGTAGACGGGTCCTTTTTCTGTTGTCACAAGCACATATTGCTTGATCATTGTGGATATTGCTCCACCCATCAAGACTCGGATTAACAGTTTTCCCCTCTAGACTTTTTGCATGCTGTTCAATTTTTCTTACACTCTTTAGCCAGCAATATCATCTCGGATAGTATATAATTATAAGTTATAATCCCTATTCCATGGTATCTTTGAGTTTTAACTTATGTTAAATTAAAACCATCTTTATATAGGTATTTTTTTTAAAAGCATCTTAAAAATAAAACTATTAAATCAAAAAATCTGATTTAAATAAATCCAACTGATTTATTTATTTTAATTATTGATTTTTATCCACCTTGAAAATGATAGAGTCTGAGTATGGGCTCAGTTTCATGATGCTTTTCTAATTATTTAATACTTTCTGTGAACTGATAGATCTACTATTTGTTCCACATACTTTTGAGACAGTTGGATTCTACTTTGGCCAACTCAGTTTAGTACGAGGAACTCTCTTTTTTTCTTTTTCTGAATACAAAGAGACCATCCATTTAATGCCAGTTTAAGGGGACTGGATTGTTTGGGAGTTAACTAACTGGATGCAGATTCATAGAGTTTTATCTCTGGGTCACCAGTTAACATCTAGTGTACATCAAAAGACATTTTGATGTCTTTTCTGTAAATAATGTAGAATAAGTTGTAAATCTCAACCATTTTTGGCAGGCATCTGTTTCTGTCTGTCTCTCAAACAAACTGAAAAGCAAAACAAACAGAGAAAACCCTCTTGCCATAACTGGTACTCAGAATTGTCTGTAACTGGTGCATTTTAACATAAATAATCATTTCCAGAGACTGAAGGGGCCTTTGCTCAGAATAATGTTTACTTCAGGTCACATTTAAAGCACGTTAATAACGGAGCCTTCTAGGGAAGTTTTGGTGGTGTTATCGTTCATTCTGTACCTGTTCTGCATTATAGATGGAGGGCTCCAGGTTTCAGGGCAGGTACCTTTCAGAAGCTTTACACTAACCTTTAAAATGACTGTGGACGTGTTGGGGGAACCTGCACGATAAACGGCATCATCCTGATTTGGGGTAGAATACCGGGGGAGAGGGTTGTGGATGGTTGGGTGCACGTAACCCTTATCCAAGAAAGAAAAGATAATTCTGTATACATGTTTTGATAACATTGAGGTTAATAACATTAGTGTGGGCAAGGGAGGGAGAGGTCAGTGGATTACAAATGGAAAGGCCCGTCTAATCTGTGAAAACTAATCTTAAACCATGAGGCTTTGCCAGTACTTTGTTAGAAAGTCTGAATGATAACTGAAATGAACGCTCTTTTTTTAATTTTCTTTGGCAGTTACTCATATATTATTCTAATGAGGTTAGTCAAAATATTACCCGCTAATTACAAAAAGCATGTCAGTAATTTCACTGCAGCAGTCTGAAAAGTGTTAGCTCTAACTAAACATTTGCTAAGAGCTGTAAGTTATTCATCGGAGAGCTTAATTACTAGGGCTGTGCAAAACGGCACCGTTTCGTTTCGACTTCTGTTTAGCCATTTTGAAGGGACGGTGTTTTGTTTCGTTTAGTTTCGAAGCGCTGTTCTGTTTTGTTTTGTTGAAACTGTTTCGCTGTTTTGACATTTCGCCCATAGGCTGTAATGGGGAATCATGAAAATGCCTAAAACATGGCCTGCTTCAGATGAAAATTGCAAGGGTTGGAGCTGCTTCTGAGGGCATGAAGCCTGCCAAGTTTCAAGGAGATGGATGTAGAGGTTTCTGGGAAACTGTGCCTCAAACTGTTCAAAGCAAAACTCGTGACACTTGCCAGCAGTGGGAGCCTCCTTTCATTCAGCATGCAGATTCGGGGGCTCGCACTTCCAGGAAGGCTGTGGGGCTGCGCCGGGCTCCTCCTGGGGGTGCAGGGTCCTGAATCTGTGTGCCGGATGACAGGAGGCTGCTGGTGCTGCCTGGGACTGGTGCTGAAGCCAAGTAAGCCCAGCTTCGAAACGCAAAACGTTTTGAAACTCTCAAAACGTTTCGAGTGCGCTCGTTCCATTTCAAAGCGGATTTGAAGCCTTTTGTTCCATTTTGATTTTGCTGTTTTGAGCTAGAAACAGCTTTGAAACAAAACACCCGGCAAAATTTTGCACAGCCTTATTAATTGCATCTCGGGTGCTTGAACTTTGGAAACAAACAAACAAAAAAAAGAGTATCTCCATAACGTGGAATTTACACTATAGGTTGAAGTCTGCATTTGACATTGTGGTTATAAAAATGTGATGTCAAATGTTTTGGCTTTGTAGAACAGTTAGTTTAAATCTATTATTCTAAAAGGTCATATGTTTCATGTGTCTGTTAGATTAATATGTAGACTATGTTTCATAGCAGAGATCTAAGTTCAGAGGGTTGTTGTAGAGATAAATGTTAAGCCACAGGGAGTGCAATGTGTGTCTTGACACTCCTGAAGTCTTTTCATCCATCAAAAATGGGAGGTGTACCCCACCTGGTATGATGTTATTTGCTAAAGCAGTAGTTCTCAACCTTTTTTGTACCAGGACCCATTTGTAAACATGAATGGCCAGTCCTGACCCAGTGCCCCTCACTCCCGACCCA
>NW_017729033.1:26404200-26405269 GCF_001723915.1 Gavialis gangeticus
TCTCGCAGGCTGGTGCTCTGCCAGCCTGCAAGCCACAGTTTCCCATGTTTTTTCTCCTTTAAAGGAGACTCCTTTTTTAAAGTTGTTTGATCCATATTTAAGGTTTGTTCACAACTTTCATATATTCTTGTGCCCCACTTTTGGGTCGCAACCCACAGGTTGAGAAATGCTCTCCTAAAGGGCTAGGATAGTGGGACAGGACTGGGCTGCAAGCCAGATAGAGCCACGTGGCCGGATTGGGCCAGCACCACCCTTTTCTTCCCTGATGCTGGGAGCAGGTCCTGGGGCCTGGAGCCAAACTCTTTTCTCCCTGCATGCCAGGATTGGTCCCCAGGTGTCCAGTGCCACCCCTCCCACCAGGATTGGTCACCAGGGCCTGGCACTGCCCTCTTCTGCCTTAGCACACCAGGATTGGGTCCCCGTGGGCTTGGTGCTGCCTTCTCTTGCATTGGTGCACCAGAATTGGGCCTGGCATCACCCCCTGCTAGTTCCCCACATACTGGGATTGGGCCCTGGGACCCAGCATCACCCCTGCCTGGCCCTGTGCACTAGGATCAGTCACATGCTCCATTGTGCAGGCCCCAGGGCTCCCCATGGGTGTAGAAATTTGGCAGAAAGGGAGCAGTGCCACCACTCTCCCACCTCCAAATTTCTTAACCCATGGGAAGCCCTGTGGGCCAGATGACATGGGGCCACAGGCTAGATCTGGCCTGCAGGCCAGGGTTGGAGTATCATAGAAGTAGGGTCGGAAGGGACCTTGTAGATCTTCAAGTCTGACCCCCTGCCCTGGGCAGGAGAAAAACTGGGTTCAAATGACTCCAGCCAGGTAGGCATCAAGCCTCTTCTTAAAGACTCCCAGGGTAGGAGCCAGCACCACTTCCCTTGGAAGTTGGTTCCAGCTCCTAGCCGCCGTAACTGCGAAGTAGTTCTTACGGATGTCTAATCTAAACCTACTCTCCCACAGCTTGTGGCCATTGTTCCTTGTCATGCCAGGGGGTGCTAGGGGAAACAAGGTCTCTCCCAAACCCTTCTGGTCCCCCCTAGTGAGTTTATAGATGGTCACCAGGTC
>NW_017729033.1:26410269-26442312 GCF_001723915.1 Gavialis gangeticus
TGCTCTCAAGAAGGGAGTTTCCCATCTTATAAGTGTGCTGCTGGTTACTACTGCCCAAGTGCAGCACCCTGTACTTGTCAGTGTTGAAGCGCATCCTGTTTTTGTTAGCCCACCCCTGTAACCTATCCAGGTCTTGCTGCAGTCTTTCCCTCCCTACTAGCATGCTCACCTCACCCCAAATTTTGGTATCATCAGCGAATTTAAACAGGTTGCTTTTCACCCCATTGTCCAAATTGCTGATAAAGTGATTAAACAACATGGGCCCAAGGACCGAGCCCAGGGGGACTCTGCTGCCCACTTCCCCCCAGGTCGAATATGACCCGTCCACCACCACCCTCTGAGTACGACCCTTCAGCCAATCTGCAATCCATCTGACTGTGTAGGCATCTCCTCGGCTAGGAGAATGGGGGATCATTCCTCAAGGAGATGAACAGTTTGGCCCAGTTCAGTGAAGCATTTAACAGTATGCTTGTTTTTAAGCATGTGAGGTAACCTTGTTGAATGCACATGCACAATGCTTAGCTCAGCACTTTGCAAGATTAAGCTCTAGAGGAAGAAAATGAGGAGGTTTCTGAGCCATACGTCAGTCTCTAGTAATTCCTCCCACAAGCACTCCAAGAGGTCTGTTCATGTGGTTCCCCCTGGAAACTTCATGGCTTCTTCCACACCCAGTTACAGTTTCCTTTTCTCCTCTACCCTCTTGCTATTGGAGACAATGAAGATATCCTTCTAGGATGGCTGCCAGCTCCTTTCAGAGGCATGACTGCCTAGGGACTGGCCATAAAAAAAAAAGTTTGGCTGTTCTCCTAAAACAGTCATGTGCAATCCACTTTCTTCCCCTCTGGTTAGGGAGAAGGATTTGTGCCTCTCAGGAGAAAAGTATCTTGTAGGATCAAGCCCTCCTAATTTTTAGGAGACTGCAATTTTACACTCAATTGCTGTACGCAGATATTAAATAAATTAGAAGGAAACTGTTCCATTTAAGGTTGCTCCTCGCGTTCTCTCTCGCTCTCACTCCGTCTTACTCTCTCTAGCACTGTTCTCTTAACATAACCTTTTGAAGCACTCTTAACTCTGTCCAATGTTTACAGTGAAGGAATTGGATTTAGATTATTTATAAAAAAAAAAAAATGCAGGGCATTTTAGTTTAACAGGTAATGAAGGATGTATTTTTAAATGTTTATGGTTTTTATAATCACGACAAAATAGTGAATGTCTGTATTCTTGATTTAAGAACAAGGAATGTAGCAAGGGAGAAAAGAGATGTTGGGCACCAAGTAGCTGCAGAGTGACCGTACAATTAAACCCAGCAAATTTGGCCTGATCCCACAAGTGGCCGTGCGTGGGCAGATGGCTTTACCACTGCCCTCAGTAGGGTTTCATACAGATGCAGCTGCCTATGCTAAGACTGCGGTTTGAGGTTTCTGTCTTGGAGGACTGCAAAGAACATGTTGGGAGAGGTAATGTATAGCCAAATGTATTGCTCCCTTATTTGAATTTCTACTCCTACAGAGCTTTAACTGCAGATCGATGTTGGATGTTCCTCTCATAAAAATCTATTTCATTTTTACTTAAACTTTAAATATTAGTACAAAGCAAAATGTGCCACAAGTGTGAATGGAGAAGGCCATTATGAGTTGATATATTTTATTAAAATAGTACCTTTCGCATAACAGGGAATATTTTTCAAACATTCGGAGACGTGAAAATTAGTGCACAGGGGCATTGTTTCAAATATAATATTAGTATTGATAGGTTTATTTAGGAAGCAGTCTTAACCAATAGGGAAGGGTTGAGTCCAATAAGGGACTTGCATGCCTAAGACTGAAGTGTCATAATGGCTATTTTTCAAGTTCCTGCGTCGGAGAGTGGAATCCAAAACTGAGCGCCTAGGTGAACTGAAAATCCCACGTGCTGAGCAGGGAGCCTTCTAGCTCTAGTCAGTGGGCAACATTAAGCGCAGGTCTGAGTTCTTGCCTGTTTCCAGAGCCAAGGTACCCAACAGAGGCCTAAAGGCACTCGGACTCTCCAGCCCAGACTCCTATTCTGGAGAGATAGGCAGGCAAAGTTCTTTGGATAGATGTGATATCTTTTATTAGACAAACAGAGTAGCTGAAAAAAGTTCTTTGCAAGCTTTTGGGCACAATCCCCCTTCTTCGGGCATAGAAAGTCCGTGCTGTTGTGAGGCTAGGCGCCTACAGGGTGAGGCTGGGATAAATAGTATAACCCTGGGAAGATGGTGACCTGGGTAAAGTTTTTACTTCTTTTCCTGGCTCTCACGCAAGCTTGTTGCATAACATTTGTTGGATTTGTACACCTAAGTTTTTAAATGTTGGGGTTCCTGATAAAGCAGTTTAGAAGGGTTTTGTTTTGTAGGCGCTCTGCATACGACTGGTGGTCTCACGCCAGCCCTAAAAGTTCCAAAATAGTGGACTTCGATTTCACACTTCAGGTTTGAAAACTGCTACTGGGTTTAGCTCTTGTGAAGCATTGAGCATGTTCGTTACCCACTGAAATCCAAACCTAATTAAAATATCCATAACATAGTATGGGGTAGAGCCTTTTATTCTTGTTTCCCTACCTACTCAGGAAGCATATATTATTAGGTTTTTAAAGCAATTTTTAAAATAAAATTTAGTACCATTATAGGCAAGTCTGCCAAAAATGATACCAGAACTCTCATTTTTCCATTCTTCAAAATGATGTTCTGTCCATATAACATATACATATACTATACATATACTAGTCCATATAAATGTATATAGTGTATATATATGTATATACTATACATAACATACATATACTAGTCCATATAAACACACCAGTTCAACATGCAGTGCACTTACATAAATCATTTCTTTATTTTTTTTAATGAGTATTTAAAACTGATTGAACTGAATTTCTGCTTCAGAAAGTGAGATGCTGGGAAAACTTGAAGTTTATCTTGCAACAGATGTTTTTAATTTGCTCTATAACAAATCAAGCTGTTGGGCTGATCATTTTGTGGGGTTTATTAGAAAATATCTGACTAGAAAATACTGTTTTCCTGAAAAGTCACACTTCCTTCTGGATATGAGTAATAAGGTGTGTGTGTTTTGATTAATGAGAGATTCATGTTTAAAAAAAAAATAAAGCCTTGTCCAGATAAGAGATGTTGCCAAGAAGCAGATATTTCTTTCTTACTTATATGGTAAGTTTCCAAATCGTCTTTTTCTAATCCTTTATTGATGCATCTCAGCCATCTGATTGAAAATGGCCTCTGTAGCTTAACAGCAAGAACACATTTTTGGGGCACTGGTTATTGATTAAACAGCCTCAACATCACTAACTTATCTTTTGGCTTGCGTCAAATCATTGCCTACAAATCATTGCTATATAAAAACCTGTTAAACTTGTATTTATCAAATGAGTTGTTAGTTGGTTCCTACAGAATATCATGATAATGAACTTTGTTACCAACTGGTACCTTTGCTAGTATTATCAACAGAAATAACAGTGTCCTGGAGACTGAATTAAGTTCTCACTCCAGAATAAGGGGGAGATGCAGTAGCAGGTTGCTGTAGGAAATCTTTGTCTCTAGTGGACTGAGAACCTTCACCGCTTGAATTATGAGCCAGGCAAATTCCTAACCACTAAATAGCTTAAAAAACAGGCACAATGTTGTAATCTAGGGCAATGGTTCTCTACTCTACTAGACTCAAGGCACCCCTTGGAAAATGTTAGCTATTAGTTTTCACTTGATTTTTGATGACAGAAAAATAATAGAACAATTCTTCTGTTGCAAAAACATTGGAGAGACCCCAGCAGGTCATAATGCTTTTAACACTGTGGATTCGTCTTTGAAACCCTGGGGTGATCTTGTGAATCGTGGCTGCACACCTAAGAGTGCTAACGCTGTATAACACCCTGGAGAATACTTGAAAGGATCTCAAGGCACCCCAGGATGCTGTGACGTCCTGATTGAGAATCACTGTTTTAGGGATTAGCATGGTGAATAGGGGTTGAAAGATCAATATTCTGTTCCCTGCTGTGATACAGCCTTCCTGTGAAATGAAGTTTAGCAAGTCACCTAACCCTCTTCCATGCTTCATATCTGTATTAGGCAGATGAGAGAATTTACCAATGTCCCAAAGAACTGACAAACTAAGCACATTGTATGGATTTGAAACACTTTGGGGGCCTTGACTGCAAAATGCCATGGAAGTGCAGAGTGTTATAGTGGTCTTCCCAATGTGTACATACATGGCACTGTCTACAATCCCTGTTGCTCAAATGTCAGTTTCCGTGTTGCTAACAGGCATGGTCTTAATTCAGGTGGTGGACAATGCCTCTAGAGCTCCACTCATACCTCTCCCTCCCACTTACTACTACCATGAAGTAGTTATAAATTATAACATGTAGCCTAGTGGCTCTTATAATTGCCTGCAGGTTTGTTGCATGGTAAGGGCACTGTTGAGCAGGTGGACACATGCTGCACTGCTGTTTAAAGAGTCTTGTAAGTATTTATCTGCCTTACTGTACCCAGTTCATGCTATAACAGAGACTTTTGTATCCACAAGCAACATAGTTTTACCCAGTGCCAAAGAAAATAGAGGGGAAAGTGAAACAAAACTTGCAGGAGGACTTTCTGCTGAGTGAACTTTTAGATCGGGAGGTCCTCAGGGGTTTGGACTTTTTTCCAGTCTTATGTTTTTGTGGAAGATTGACCTCACTGTCAGGGTTTAACAATAAATAAAGCTTTCTGGTGCAGGATAAGGCGGTAGGCGTTCCAGCACAGAGAAGCGGTACAGAGTCATGTTAGAGATGCCAAATTCGTAAGAGATTAGAATGCAAAGAGTATAAGGCTGCTAGTGAGCATGCCAAACATGAGGCCTAGAGTGCAAAGGGTATAAAAGACTAATGGAATTGACAAACATGCAGAGTAATGAATATATAAATACTATCCTCAAAGACATTTAAGTATTTTGTTTTCTTGGCTAATTTCAATAGTAGTTATTTGCCTAAACATTCTTGATAATCTGGGCCAAGGTGACGAAGGCAGAAATAAGAGCAGCTAATATCACTGATACCAGGAATCCATGGTATAACACCTGCAAATGTCATCACACCAAGCCAAATGTAAAACTCCTCACTTTGGATGTGCCGGAAGGGTTACGCTAGATCAGAGCAGTGGTTCGTTTAGTCGGGCATTCTGTCTCCAAGATTCACCAGTGCTAAATATGTAAAAGGACAGTGCTAAAATCTCTCCAATGAAGAGTTATAGAACAGTGTACCCATACAAGAAGGTTAATCTTAATCTCTGGCAGTCAGGGTTTGGGTTTATAATCTCTCTTTATATACTTTGCACATTCATGACTAGAGAGATTATAAACCCAAACCCTGACTGTCAGAGATTAAAATTAACCAACTTTTATGGGTACATGGTTCTATAACTCTTCATTGGAGAGATTCACTGTCCTTTTACATATTTAGCACTGGTGAATCTTGGTTAATAATATATCATTATTCTCTGTCTATTTAAAAAAAAAAAAAAAAAAAAAAAAAAAATAAAAGTGGCATTTTATGACCGCAGATTTTCCACATGCTAATTATTCATTGCAAGAAAACAAAAATTCCCTAGACAGATTTTACACATTATTGTATTCCAATGTTGTTAACTATCCATGCTCCTAATTTATTAGGAAGAGTAAAAGGCGTGCCCTATTTTGAGTGTTTTCCATGATTATGTGTATGTGCTTATTCATTGTTGGCAATCCTTAATACGAGGATGACAGTCTTCCAGTAAATAGGGAAGTCATTGGTGAGTCCATAGATGACTGAGGAGGCTAATCCAAGATCTGCATGTTCAACTGCAGATGTGGCAAATATTTCTGGGAGGAAGGAATAGATCCTTGTGATGTCAGGTTGCATCTGTTTGTCTTTGTCTCTCTCCTGTGCTCAAAATGACTGATGCCTTGCCATACATCATGGTGCCATTGGGGATGACTCAGTCTCCCAGGTATTGATGTTAATATATTTCTTCACATTGGCCTTCAGCATGTCCTTGAATCTCTTCTTTTTCCCATCTCTACTGTGGTGATGATCGGTGTACTGAGAGTATAGGACTTGTTTTGGGGATTGGTTGTCTCACATCCTTATGACATGTCCCATCCAACAGAGCTGGGGCTATATAAATATGGCTTCAATGCTAGTAGAGTTTGTTTGAGCCAGAACACTGGCATTTATTCTTCTTTCCTTCTAGTTTGTGGAGGTTTTTTTGTTCACCTGGGAGGAAAAAATTGTCCATGTACTTATTACCTCTTTTTGAAACAAAATAACCCCAGGCTTTCTGGTTCTTTACAAAAGGAAGTGTTTATAGGTTGTTATAGGCAGACAAGATTCTTTGGGTAAATGTGATATCTTTTATTAAACCAACTAACTAGTTGGAAGAATGTTCTTTACAAGCTTTTGGGCACAAACACCCTTTTACAGGCATAGGGAGAGTCTGCTGGTGTTGTGTATGCTTCTGGGTGGAACTGAAGCATAAGGCAATATGAAACATGCAAGTTTGTGAAAATGCAAATGTGTTGTAGGGAAGATCAGAGGCGATGGAAATTAATAGGTGCGAGACAGGTAGGTAGGGGGCAAGAGGGGACTGTTGACCTGGTGGTAGAGTGTAGCTGGTAAAATGTAGAGAGGTTACTTGGAATTATTTGATGTCAGGCAGGTTATAATGTGACATAAATCCAACATCTATATTGTAGTCCATGATTTTTTATATCCAGTAGATGTATGAAGTGAAGTTTGTAGGCTCATCCATAAAAAGTATTTTGTAAATTTCCTTTGAGGATTAGAACGGAGAGATGGGAGAGTGAGTGGTTGTCTTGTGAGGAGTGGGCACCCACAGGTAGTTGGGTATTTTTGTCTTTGATAGATTTTTTGGTGTGTGTTCATTCTGGCATGCAGTTGTTATTTGTTTTCTCCTATGTATTTTCCATGAGGGCATTCAGTGCCCTGGATGAGATGTATTATATTTCTGGTGGTGCAGGTGTAAGATCCAGGAATGGTGATGGCTCTGTTGTGGGGTGTAGTTATTGTGGGAGTGGTGGAAATGTGTTGGCAGGCATGGTCTGGATCCATTTGGTGTGCTTTGGTCCATAGGAAGTTTGCTTCTGGTGATGAGGTTGGGAGGTTTGGTGCCTGTTTTAAAGGCTAGGATGGGCAATTCTGGAAAGAGCTGTTTAAGAATGGTGTTTTCTAGTATAGGTTGCAATTGTTTGAGGATTTTCTATATAGGTTCCAGGGAAGGATGGTATGTCATAACTAATGGAGTGTGATTCCTGGCATTTTCATTTTGTACTGCAGCAATTCTTCACGTGGTATTGGAGTGGCTTGTACAAAAGTGCAGTCTGTTTCTCTAGAGGAGTGTCCTTCTTGAGAGAGAGCCCTTTTGAGATTTGCAAGGTGATGATCATGGGTGTTCTCAGTGCAGATTTCGTGGTATTGGAGGGCTTGGCTATATATTACAGCTTTCTTGGTGTGTTTAGGATGATTGCTGGTTTTGTGCAGACATGTAGGTTGGTCCATGGGTTTCTTGTGTGTGTGTGTGTGTGTGTGTGTATAAAAGAGCACTAATATATATATATATATATATATGGTTGTTTGTATTTCACCATTCTGGATATTGATCATAATGTCTAAAAAGAAAACGGTGGTGCTGGAGTATTCGAGATGGTCTTGGTGGTGATGATTGATTTCCATTAGAAAGTCAATCAGATTGCAGGTTTTTGGTTCAAATGATGAAGATGTCATCTGTATATCTTAAGTGTAGCATGGGTTTGATGGTGCACTTCTTGAGGAATTCTTTGTCCAGGTGGCACATAAAAAGGTTGGCATATTGTGAGGGCATTTTGGTGCCCATAGCTGTACCCATGGTCTGGATGAAGTGTTGGTTATTGAAAGTGAAGTTGTGTGTGAGGATGAATGTGTAAGTTCAGTAATATCATTAGGTTTGTACTCTTGAATTGTAATCTTGCTCTTGCAGGCAGACTTGGATGCCATCCCGGTTATGAACATTTGTTGCTCACCTCTGGACCCCTTTATTTCTGCAGACCTGAAGAGGGGCTGACCAGAACTGAAGGCTGTTCCTGGTAAATGTGTGACACTTTACAGCTTTTTTTCTTCTATTGGCAATCTCTGTACATTTGAGTAGATGTTTTAGCTGAGCTTTTTACTGTTGCATTTGAAGGCTGAATCATCTATAATAATAATAGGCTTATTCTGTCTGTCTGGAGCACTCTGGTTATCTTAACAGCCAATCACAATGCTTACTGAAACAACTAATCAGAGTGCTCCGGACAGACGGAATAAGCATGTTGTTATTACAGATCTTGAGGCATTTTAAATAGATATTTAGGCAAGTCAGAGCTTGAATGAAGCACTGGGGCTCCCCGCCATGGAGCAGGCAGACTCCACCTAGCATGCTTAAACCTAAAAAAAAGGGCGGAATGGGAGAGAGAGATGAAAGAGAGACAAATATGTTTGAAGGTGGGACCTGAAGGTGCTGAAGTAGATGGATGTGTCTGGGAGTGGTGGAGTAGGGACACTTGGAAGTGTATGGCCAGTTTGACCTATCACTGCTTTATGATCTTTTCTGGCTATGGCTACCTCCCTCTGACTGCTTGTACCCCAGTTGGTAGAGTACTGGGCACAGTGAGCAGAAGACAGACTGCTTATTGCAGGACCTAGTCTGTAGCCCCTATTGTCTTGGATTAATAGCCCCCAAGTTCTTAGTCCAGATGGATCAGGACTCCCCTGAATTGGCAGATATACAAGTGCTACATGCTGTTTAACTTGCTCTTGGACTTGTGGTCAGCCCTGAGGAACAGCTTGCAAAACAGCCCCAGGAAAAAACATACTTAAAGTATATGTACTTTATATGAACTCTGTCAAAGCACCATTGTAAAGAGCAGCGTTTGAGAGCTACTTTGGTGAGCTTTCTCCCTATTTCCCACTCTACCGATTCAGCAGTTTAAAGATTTGTACCTCCATGCTGCCTTGCAGGCTCTTTCTCTGTTTTGTTTTGACTCTCCTTAGTGTTCTTAAGTTACTTAACTCGATGCTGTTTACTTTGAACTGGAGGAGGCTGGAAGATATGTATTTATTTGTTCATTTGGAAAAACCTCACTGTTTCCTAGACCACCTAGCAGATTTAGACCCAAACCACCAGTGCTTTTTCTGACCCTTTCTGTGCACTTCATATTCTAGAAGAGAAGCAAGGATTTCTTAGGGTGATATCTTTTTTTGGCCTAACTATATAGCTGGGATAGAGTTAGACAAGTTTTTGAATGCAACACATTTCAAATTGCATTTGAAAGCTTGTCTAACTTAATTCCAGCTATACAATTGGTCCAATAAAAAATATCCCCCTAAGAAATCCTTGCCTCTCACATAATTTCTGGACCCCTCTGATTCTAGCAGAGAATCGTGTGAACGTGGATTGGTCTTGTTCCCTCCTGTACACTCCCTTAATACAGGGAGCACACAAACTTTCTATCGGAAAAAAATCTTTATTTTTCTTTTTACGTAAAGAAAGTCTCAGGTAACAGAAGAAATAGGAAGAGACTTCTTATTTCTTACTGGGCAACTTCAGATCCGTTAGCTGCTTCCAGTGTTCAGACTTCTGATTATACATATCTCAGAGATGTTTGATAGTTAAGATATTAATTAGGACATTATTTGGTAAGCGCAATCATTTTTGTGTGGTTTTCACTGTGATTTGAAATGGGTTTCACATCACTGATGCTAATTAGTAACAGCTATGTCTTATATAGCACTATTCTTCAATAGACATTAAGGCACATAGCAAAGGATGTCAGCATCATGATCCTCATTTTACAACCGGGGAAACTAAGGCACGTTGAGGAAGCAGGACTTTCTCAAGGGTCACCCTGCAGGTCAAAGGCAGATCCAGGAATAGAAAGCAGGTGTCCTGTATTCTGTTTCACCCAGTCAAGTATATTAGCTTTCCAAAATTGGGGTGCATGTCTTAAGTTGGAAAGCTGTTTTTTTGCCCAAAATAGAAGCATGGTGGTATTGTAAGATGGTTGCTGCTGCTTTTTCTTTTCCTTCCGGCAGCTGCGTGGAGCGAGGGGCGGAGTCTAGTGGGGGGAGATTCAGTGGGATGCACCCCCCTTTGATTCCTACTCCACCCAAAGTTTAAAAGCAACTGCCTGGCAGCAACAGTGGCATTTCTATTCAGACAGCACTTACGGAGTCAATGTACTTCATGGCTCCTTATAAACTACCGTATTCCTGCTAATTACTCTTCCCTCCATATCTATGGAAGGTTAATGGTCCTCTCCTTTTAATGGTTTTGATGTTCCACTAATCAAGTTATAATTCCTTTGGCAGTTTTGCTGTGTATTAGTTACTCCTGGTTTTTATTCTCCTATTTAACAGCCCTGCAGGCTATTTTTAGCTCTCCCCAAAAATTCTAGATCCACCCATGGAGTTCAGTCTTTAGTAGGACCCACAGTCTCAGCTTTTGGCTGAGCAGCCAAGAGCTGTTGGCAGTTCAGCTGCATATGGGTTAAAACTGAAGGTCTTGTCTAAGCAGGAAAGAGAGGGTGAGTGAGCTGAAGAGTGAGTTTTGTCCCTGCTCTCTCCCTGCCGTAACTCTTGAAAAAAATCTTTTTTCTTCATTTTGCTTGCTCAGAAAATAGACGCATTTCGTTTGTGACTGTATGGTATGAGAGAAAATATGGTACTTTATCTAGCAGACCTTTCTCGTCTTTTCTGGTGCAGTTCATTTAATTGGAGGATCAAGCAAAAGGCTGTATAGTCTCATGCAGTGAAGTGTTTTACTGCTTCACTAGACTTTGCAAATTGATGTTTAAGGAAAAGTATCTTCCTTCCTATTCTGTCAGCTTACTGGAGCCTCCTGGTGCAAAAGGTTTTTGGCTCATTGGAGAGTAGGTAGCTTCTGCTTAAAGAAGGGAATAACCACTCGGACAAAGAGCGCTGCTACATTTAGGTATTGGGACTCCTAAATTGCAGATCAGATCAAGATCTGAAATGCTGGAGAAAACTTACATCTATCTTGAAAAACTACTCTCCTTGCAAGTTCTTCATTAAGAGATACCATAGAAAACAGAGCAATGAAGTTAGCTGACCATCTGCCAGAGGCGGTGTGGCCAGTTGATTGAGACCTAGGAAAGTAAGAATCTGTTCCTGGCTCTACCCTTTACCTCCTGGGTGACCTTGAGAGAGGCATTTTTTCTGTCGGTGTCTTTGTTTGTAGAAGGGAACTAATGATACTGATCTCGTTAGAGTTCTTTAGGTTAAAAATATTAGGTAATACCTAGGTATATATTTTTTATTTACTATTTAATGAAAACAGTATATTTGAGGTGTCCTTGTGACTGTCAGTGAGTCACTGCCTTTTGAATCATTTCCTCCTAGTTCTTGCTTGAAGATACATGGTGGAGAGGAAAGAGAGAGGTTGTGTACAAACAAGACTTCCCGAATTGCAGTCATGTCAGACACTGACTTTCTTAAATGCTCTGGTTCCCTGAAGAGCTGGGAAAAATAATGCTAGTCTTACAAGACAGCTTAATATTTTTTTTTTAACGTTTTGGAAAATAAGTGGCAAAGAATTTTCAAAATGAACCATTCGATGCTATAGTACATTTTAGATCTGTCTCCGTTCTCTTCCACCATTTCAAATGTTTTCCTCCAGTTTTTCCAATGAAACGGAGAACTCTTATCTGGAATTCTGAAATGAGCATTTCATTGGGTTGTTTTTTTTTATTTAATCTTGCTCATTATGACACTTTTTGCCTTCTTTATTCCAGCCCTTGGTGCAAAATCAAGTGCTTGGCTGACACAGTGGGATATATTTTCAGTATGTTGCCTGTGAAATGAGTTGTGTAACTATCATCATGAGCAAGACTTGTGCCAGCTCCCTCCACATATGGTGAGAATCTTTCCTGGCATGTACAGTATTCAGTTACTGGTGGGGGAGAAAATATTGGCAGCGCTTAATTTTTTTTTAGTATTATGAAACATCTCTTCTTACTGTATGCAGGATAGCAAGTAAAATCTACTTTTTTTTAAATTAATCCACCCCACAAATGGTCACTGATTTTGTTGCTTTAAAATTTAGTCCACTTACAAACTGCTTATTTGAGTCCTAGAGTTGAGTGCAAGCTACGACACCACAGAATTTAGTTTGGATGCTCAAGTGTGGCCTGTGAGTTTAGGCTAGGCTGCTTGGATCAAGATGGAGAATTGTAGGTTGATGTCCACTGCTTCCATGAGCCTACAGCTCAGAGGCAGACAACTGCAGCCTGCTGAATTTTTTTCAAATTAGATGGGGCCCTCATGGTCTGAGAAATCTGCCAGTATTGTTGTAAGCACCTGACACCTCTCTTTGTGTGAAGCAGTGTGAAGGTAGACTCAAAACTCCTGAATTATCTCCCTGGTTTTCCCATTGATTCACTAATATGTGTCTATGATATTTAGCATGGATTAAATTGCTAGTTCTATAGAAACTATTTTTAAAATGTCTGTATTAAATTGCTTGGGTTTTAAAATCACTATTTTTTTTTTTTACAAATGTTTTAAAACCCCCCACTTAGCACTCTTGCACTAAACTCCTGCAGAACCTCTCACTCTCTTCTTGTGACTCCGGCACGTATTTTCAGCCACTGAACCTAGAAGTCAATATACGAATGATCCAGATTTCAAAATTTCTTTCACAGCCACTTTGGTATCTTTTAACTGGGTTTTCTGAAGTCAACCTTACTTAACTCCCTTTGATGTCAGGGGATTTTTACCAATAATTTCAGACTGAGCTATGGGGCAGATGTTGAGTACTTTTTGAATTTCATTTCTAAATACTTAAGTTTTGGGACCTATACCGATGGGTTTTATTTGTTAAGTCTGTCTCAGTATCCCAATCTGTAAAATTGGAATAGTTGTGCTTCCGAGCCTCATAGCAAATTAGGAAGATCATATTGTTGTTACAGAACTTTTCAAATACAAAATAGTCTGTAAACATGCCATATGATTAATATTTATTTGCTCCCCTCAAAGGAGGGCAGAGACTGTTTTTTTCCAGAAGATTACTGCCTTCATTGTAATTCCTTTCTTGATCTGGCCATTTGTCACTTCATCATTGACATCTGGAATGAAGGCAGAACTTGACTTGATTTTTGCATCACTTTGCATGTCATTAAGAAGCAATTAAGAAAAAGCACAATTGTGGCAACCAAACAGAGAACAGAAAACACGGAAAAAATCTTTTGTCACAAATGTAAGTTTGCATCATTTATCATTTATGGAAACAAAGAGGTTTCCAGTGACAGACTGTTATTTTCCTTAAAAAGATATTACAGAGGTTTATAGACTCCAAATCGCTTCTTTCTCCTCTTCCCCCTTCTCCTCCCCCTTCTTCTCCTCCCACTCCTTCCAGTGGCAGCCTTACCCCTTGGAGCACCTCTCTAGTATAGATGCAGCTCTGGAAACAAAGGCATCATCTTGCCCTAATCTCCGTTCTTTCACAGATCGTTCTTCTCTTTGTCTTTCTATCTACCATTGTTTCACTGGCAAGTATTAGTACTGCACAAGGGTGTGGCAGAGGGTTATTTTGTATTATTTTATTGACAATGCAGACTATAACCATAACCAGTCAGAAATAGGAGGATAAAACTGGAGATCTAGGGACAATGGAGCCTTCTAATCTATCTCATGTACTTTATTACATCTAGCAGTTAATTGGACACTTTTGAAAAGCTGAAAGCCAGAATGTATCATTTTTATTAAAAAACTAAAATTACAAATTGTATTATTAACCACAGTGTTTTTATTGCATTCAGTGAGTCAAGTTTTTTTATTATTTGTTTTGCTTGGATTAAACATATCACTGGGGAGTTTACAACCCAAAATGCAAAATATTACTAGCATTTGAGGACCAGCAGATGAATCCATCTTCTCTGTTTTTCTTGTTATTTCTAACAGGTAAATAGATTGTTTTTTCTTTAAAACATGCACTTTAGTCTCTTCAAACTATTCAATATGCTGAGACATTTTAATCAGGTTATTGTAACCAGACAGTACCTGTTAAGTTAGAACAACTAGTCAAGTGGCACCTAATTGAGGAACATTATTTTTCCCTCTGAGATTTTTCCCTAAGGTTTATGATGTTATTTCTAGTGCTACTTATAACTGTAATGCTATAATCTTTATTCAAGAAAAATATATATATTTGACCTCTCTGAAACTTCTGCCTAATTTTAAGAAAAATAGTAACATCAGGGATTTTTATGGATTTTAAGAGAGCTTGGATTCCTCTTTTGAATATCTCTTTAGATGTTGCTCCAGTTAGCTGATAATGGCAACGTATCAGGGATGAATCCTAGGAGGATTTCATTTGTTTTCCTTTTATTTCTAAGAGTGAGAATTGGTTGCTTAGAGCTGGACTAGTTGATGCCATTTATATGATGGGAGTCCTCCCTTGTTTCTGCGATTATCTGCAATGAAAAGTACATCCTTCAAAAGAAATCCAGAATTTTTGGTACAAGCCTTTCTCTTTGTTTTTGGATTTTTCTCCCTCCCTGTCTGTTGTGGGCAAAAAAGAAACCTCAAGAACAAATCCAGTTTTATTCAAGAATCAAAATTGCAGATGAAACATGGTAGCCTTTCCTTAGGCAGAAAGAGCGCCATTGGATTAGAGGGTATTGTATTGTAACAAGAGCCGTCATGCGCATGGTCTAATAATTATCTGTAATTTTAAGGAAGACAGATGTAGCAGTAGCTTGTGATTTCAGATAACAGCCTTATTAATTTTCAAGTGAGCAGCAGCAGAAGCAGATGGTGAGATGAGGGAAGTATTCAAATGTTTGCTATTGATAGCTCTTACCGTGGTGTAATAAGTTTGGCTGGTGATTGGCTAAGCCAGCAGGGTCCTGATTGCTATCGGGACTGTAACCAGCTGGGTCCTTCCCGAGGCTGTTTTCAGAAAGCTGGTGCATGCTAATATGTCTGCTGCTGGGGGCATGACAAGTTCAGTTTATGTCATGATGCCATGGGATGGCTTTTATAGAAGTAGACATTTCTTGATGATACTGTGAAACCAACAGATTCAGAATTTAAGCCTTTTCCAATCAGGTTTCCTGGCCTGAGAAGGCAAAGTATATGAACAAATAATCTTAACATCCTCCTAACTGAAATTCATATTTAAGAAGTAGCAACCTGCAGCTTTTCCTTTTTGGCTTTGAGATCTGGAGGGCAGGATATTTGGCAGGACTGTAGCTATAACGTTTCATCAAAGGGTGTTTTGCATTATATTGCAGAGCATGCTATTTGGGAGATTATCTGGTGGCCAAATATACTAGACAGGTGGCACTTGAATTTTGCTCAGGCTTGTATTTATCTGTAGGGATTTCTGTCACCCTGGATAAAAGCGTGATGCAGAATTGCATGCAGTCATCACAAATGGATAATATAAGTGACCGGTCTAGACTGGACGTGCTCACAGCTAACTAGTGATGTTTGTGAAATGAATGTGGAAGTCTCTGTTCAGGACCTGTTAGACAAGTTTTCCCTTCATGGTAGCACTGTGCAGAGAGAGAGGTAATTAGCTGTGTCAGGCTGCAGTCAGGCAGGGGGCAGGAGAGGTGACGTGACGCCTAATGGCAAACGTGAAGACAGTGTAGCAACGCTAAGGGTAGAATCAATGTCGCGTCAGCACCATCCTCCCGCTCGGAGATATGCTCAGGGATCAGGCAGAGTGTTAGAAAGCTTACATTTCCTGTACTCGTTGCATACAGCTGGACTTGTTCTCTGATGGAGCGGGCATCATTTACCAGGCCAGTGTTCTAACAAATTTCACAAACATGGGGAGAGGTAGTGGTGACCTGAGCCCTGCTTAAAGCTGCCCAGCCCCAATACACCTGCTGCTCAGCCCCACCATAGGTACGGGCACAGGCAAAGCCCTGCATCTTTCTGGGCCAGATCCAGTGGCTCTGCAGGCTGTATGTTGCCAATCCTTGCTTTAGAACAATGGTTCTCAACCTTTTTAGACCCAAGCCAACCCTCATTAGACACAGGGCACCCCTGGAAAATGCCAGCTTTTAGTTTGACTGCAGAAAAACAATAATGTAGTTTTTCTGTTGTAAAGAACGTGGGAAGATGACAACAAGCAGAAATCTCTGGGTTTATCTTGTGAATCATGCTTGCACACACAACCCTGCTAATGTTGTGTTGCAACCCGTGGCACCCTAAACAGGATCTCAAGGTACCCCAGGTTGAGAATCATCATCTTAGAGGACACATTCAGAGTGATGCAAACCTAAGTGAGAGTGCAGCACAGCGTTGGTAACAAAGTGTGGGTATAGGGGATATATTTGCAGCTTGTGTCCCATAGCATATATGGGTTTTTTTTGTAGTACTGTGTGCAAAGTCCATTAGGTCTGACAGCATTGACAATTTTGGGCATTTTTAGCATGTTTTAAATTACTATATTTAATAATATACCATGTAAACTTTTCCCCCCCAATCATCTCCTGCTTCTTCCCCTTCCCCCCGCCCCATTGGGATGTGTCCTAAGCAGGATAGGTGTTTTTTCTGCCCAGAACAGAAGCAATGGAGCTTTGATAGAAGCTTTGATTCCTGCTCCACGGTGCAGCAGTGGCATCGAATCTTCAGGCAGCTGAGGAAGTCAATTGATGTAATGGCTCATTGTTCTTCACCCCACATGTTAACAATCATCTCCTTAATAGTCTCAGTGTTCTACTAATCAAGCTAATCTTAGGGCCATTTTACTGCCTGCTTCCTGCTTCTGGTCTCTTTCCTCCTATGTCACAGTCCTGGAGACTCCTAAGCTCTTTTCCGCATCATAAAAATCATTAATGGAGCCCAGTCCTCAGCAGTTTCTAGGGTTTTCGCTTTTCAGTTAAAAAGGAAAAGTAGGATGATTCAGGTAGATGTTAGACACTCACTGCTCTATGCAAACACAGCTCTGGAAAAATCTTTTCTTCATTCTGTCTTTCAAAGACAAGGTATGTAGGGTGTGAGAAAATATGGTAGTGTGTGACTGGTAAATAATTTGCAAGATGCTGCCTTTAGATTGCAAGGGGCTAGCTTTTAAGCAAGCAGTGAACAGATGCAACTGATAGGGCAGCTTCTAGACTTGTTACAGTACTTCTCTGTACAGTAAATGGTGAGGTCACATTACAACTTCCTGACAGCTGACCTATATTTCTCATGCTCATTACCATGTCCTGCTCCTGATGGACTGAACAGATGTGCAACTGTTTGTGTGCTTCCATCATATTGCACACAAGTAAAATCACTAGTTTTAAATGTCAGCAACTAACAGCAAACACTGGTGTTTTTCCCAGATCCTGCTTGAATTTAGGTGGGTAAAACTATTCATGTGAGTTGGGAGACTTTATTTGGGAAATGGTTTGTGGGATCTGGCCCAAAAGTTGACAGGAAAAACAGATGCAAGAGCAGACATGGCACAACTGTTGGGAAATGGAGAGTATGAGGATTATTGTTGAAGGAATTGCTGAAAGGAATGATTTTAAAGGGGGATTTCATGGGTAAGAGTGGGATAGTTTTGCAGAGAAGAAGGATACTGTTCCAAACATATGGGGGAGCATGACAGAAGGCAGGAAGCCAAGAGAGCTGTAAGGCAAAATAAATGGGTAGCATGTAGAGCGGAAGGGGGCAGGGGGAAATGAAAACAGTGGCAGCAGGTTTCATGTAGGGTCTTGCAAGTGACTTGAATTAAGCAGAGTAAGAGACAAGAAATCTAGTCATAATTCATGAGATGTGGTTAGACAAGAAGATGGTAATTTTAGAAGTGACCTTATGATATTTCTATTTTAATGTTTGTGACACACATTTTCATTTTTTCTTGATGTTAAATTTGAATCATATCTATAGAGAATGCAGTATTGGACCACATCTTCCACAGGTTTGAATTTAAGTTAGCATCTTTCAAGCTAATAAAATTATGGCGATTAATACCAGATGAGGGTCTGGAGTGTTTTACTGAACAGTTGTCATTAAGACAGCATGTTTTATATGCTATTGTCACTCGCATAGATATATTTTAATTTTGTGTTTTGACTGGGGGTTTTTCCTAGCTCTAAGCACAAGATTCATTTTCACACAGACCTCGTAATTTTTTAAAAGGCATTTAAATAGATTCATAAGGATCTGCGTATTTTCAGCTGGCTCTTCTTTTTGGCACAGCACTTAAATCTAGTCTGCTTGATGAATGCTTTGCCAACAAGAAACTACAGTCAGAAGCTGTATGCAACCTTGGTGAATAAAAGCTTAATTTGTGTGTGCTACCTATGCTTATAGATGGTTTCATAGATGTTAGGGGCTGGAAAAGACGTTATAGATCAAGTCCAGCCCCTTTGCACTTGGGCAGGAAAGACCACTGGGGTCAGATGACCTGAGCAAGGTGGTTGTCCAGATGCTTTTAGTACCACTTCTGTGGGGAGCCTGTTCCAAACCCTCAGCACTTGACTTGTAAAGAAGTTTTTCCTTGTGTCCAGTCCGAAGCAATCTTCAGTCAGTTTGTGCCCGTTGTTTCTTGCCCTCCCCTAGGGGCCTTGGTGAATAGATGCTGCCCCAAGCCCTGATGTATGCCCCTGATATAGGTTGCCACCAAGTCTCCTCTGGGTCTTCTCTTCTCCAGGCTAACAGTCCCAAGTCTTGCAGCCTCTCGTCATATGACCTGGTCTTATATGACCTTTGGATTTTTTCGAGCTTCTCCACATCCTTCCCGAAGTGCGGTGCCCAGAATTGGGCGTGGTACTCCAGGTGCTGTCTCACCAAGGCCGAGGAGAGCGGGAGGATGATTTCCTTAGCCTTGTTCAAGATGCCTCGGTAGATGCATGCCAGCGTTTGAGTAGCTCTGCCAGCTATGGCATCGGATTGGTAGCTCATGTTCATTTTGTGCTCACATAAGCACAACCTGTTGCTCTTCTGTACTGTAGCTGACTTGGCAGTCCAGGACTTCCTTTAAAAGGTTATGCTGAAACCACTACTTAATGCTTTAAGTCCATACATTTTAAGCACTTCTGTGCATGAGTGATGATCTCATGTGAGTAGACCCCTTTCCTTCATAAAGGTCTGAAGTTCCACCAAACAATTTCACACAACTACTGAGGACAATACAGCATCAAGATGAGCACCCAGGACAAAGCAGAAGCGATGACTTCTGGTTGCTACTTTAACAGCAAACGTGTGGCCACCAGCAGCAATTGTTTCCCGCCCTCCCCACCCCTAGTAGACCGCCCAGAGCATTTGCCTGTACTGCTGCTGCCTAAATTTGCCACTGCAATATAGCACTTAAAACATACTATTTCAAGACCCACGTCATAACTATTGCCTAAATAAAGGAGTCTGATTTGATTAGATTTTTAGCCAACTAAATGATATTATAACTAAAAAAGCAATGTTATAAAATCCAGTAGACAGAAAGAAGTAGGTTTCTGATTAAATCAGTTTCAATATGGGCATGTATTGCAGAAATGTGGGTGTTTTTCATTAACCTTCCTCAATAAGGAATAGCTATTCTTCAGTAAGAATAGCTATTGACACACGCTATCCTGCCTATGGTGCACTGCTGGAAACCTAGGTGAAAAGCAGTTTTGGGGCTATTGTCTCTTATTTCACTTGTGTGCATGTTACATGCCGCAAAATGCTGAAGTGGCTGCTTTTTCCTTTTCAAAATCTAATGTCTCTGTGGCACTTATTATTCTTCTGATATAGTTGGGCTCCAAAATTACTGTGTGTCAACTTTCATGCTTGTTTTTAGAAAATGTAGTTTTGCAATTGATTATTCCACAAGCTCTTTGGATTGCGTGTTGGAGTCCGGCTCTTGCTAGCTGGATGGTAAGTGCGGTGCATTCTAATCCCCATGTGGCTGTGGCAGATGGAGTGAAAATTGCTTTGATAGCCTGTTTTTGGCCTATGTCCCTCAGCATAGATCCAAATGTGCTACGGGAAAGATTAGTGCCACTTAAGATGATCTCTGGAAATTTAGGAGTAGTTTGTCTTTATTGAGTAAATAACAGCTGTTTCTTCTCTGCATTTTCTTAATATTGTAATAGACCTTGAAGTGTTACAAGTGTATTTAAATAAGAAGGCTCTGTGTGTGTGAGTTTACTTGATAAAATATCATTTGAAATCCTAGCACCATTGGGGTCAGTGGCAAAATTTGGGATGTATTTTAATGGAACCAGGATCGTTTCAGGGCTTTGTGAGCAGCCCATCTTTTCTTTTTCATGCACTTCAGAACTGTCATATTCCAGTTTTAACAAGAAACTTCAAAAGAAAGAGGGGAGAAGTGTTAGCTTAATTTTCCATAGGTTTTAAAAAATGTGCTTGTAAAGTGTGTGTGTATTTATGGTATGAACAAACCTTGCATTTAGGAGTTTAGAGCTTTTAGAACTCTAAATGTGCGTTTAGAGAGCAGCTTTGTTCTGGAGTGTTTGGTCTGGGGAATTCAGTTGATAACAGAATACCATTCTTGGTTGATGCCATGTGCATTTGATGTGTTATTTTCTGCAGGTAGGTGATCTGTCTGAATTGCACGAAGACTCTACCTCATCCAACCTGTTTCCTACTGCTGTGCCACTAGCATGGTACAGTGAACCTGAGGGTGCGGACAGATGTAATACTCGAACCATCAAAAATATCACTGATTGGGAACCATTTCACACTTGTTCCTGGACAGAAGTGTCCACATGTACACTGCTAAGGGTTTAAGAAAAATCTTCACCTTTTGGGGATTACAGTGGTGCCAAAATGACACCAAGGAGTGGTATGGTACCCAGCCTGGAGTATGGTACTTCCATTGTGCATTCCATGCCTGCAGTTTCCCCAGGATTCTTCTAGAGGGGGAGGAAGACTTGCGCTGGGGCAGGAGGTTGGAGTGGAAGTGCTGGGGGAGCTGTGTAGACCCCCGCTGGACCCAGTATTTGCTCAGTTCCAAGATGAGGCCCAATCTCTGTTTAACATGGGAGTGGGGAATCAAGTACAAGGTTCTGGGGGGAGAGGTGGCAGCAGCAGCTCTGGATGGGCCCCAAGACACATTGCTGCCACTGCTACAAGGGCAGACTGGGGCCATGCTCCATGCCCCAGGCTGGAGCAGGAACAGAACCTGCTAGCACAGAGCAAGGGTAAGCAGAAGTTGGCCAAGGTAGTGGTGGGACAGGCAACAGGGGGGCAAGTGGTGGATAGGACAGGGAGCAGGGTGCAAGCAGCTTGACCTCCCCGCCATCATGACCTCTCTACTACCTGTCTCCTACCATCTTGGTCACCCCCCTCCCTTACCTGCCAAAGAGCCACTCCTGCTATTTTCTCCACTGCAGAACTTGGGAGGACAATTTTAAGATGATCCTCCAACCCTTAGAGTCTATAAATGGGACATTTATAAATTTGTTATAAATGTCCATGAATAGAATCTAATCATTGGGGAGTTATCTTAAATTCAGGGTCGTCTTGGATTCAGGTAAAAATGGTACATGACTATTGTGCAATGGCTGTTTCTTCTTCCCTCCCTCCCCACTCCCAGCAGTTGACAGGTGTTTACTGTTACAGGCACAACCACCCACCCACCACAAGCAGGAGACTGTAAAGACCCCCCACTCTTGTTCTCCCCAACCTGGTTCTCTTCCCTCCAGTAATTGTAGGGCCCCCTCCCAGGGTCATTAGTGGGGAAGTGAAACTGGGACAGAGGCTTTCTGCTTTCCCACTCCTTCAGACTGTGGTCTCTGAAGCAATAGGTCTTTGGACAGTAGAGTCCCGGTTGAAGCCCCATTGCCCTGCATGGGTTTGGGGGCCATGAGGAGTGGTGCAGTTTGGGATGTCTAGAGGACTGATCAGACATTAGGCACAGAATGCTTTGGGTCTGCACATAACTTTGGACAGGTTCGAGGAGGACTGGCTCAGAATAGTACTTGATTTTTCCAACAGTACACTGGAAGTTCAGACTAGTCCAGAGTGGCCTGCATGTCTAAACTCGTAGGGTTTAAAGTATCTTTAGAATGTTCTAAGCCCCTGAGAGGCACGTAGCCTCGATGTCCAGCTTGGAGGATCTGAGAGGAATAGCTGAGCTCTGAGGGGCTGCACATACTTGAATTTATTTTGCGTTGTTGGCATACATTGTGAAATGAAAAGCTGAGTAGACTTCACTGTCCGGTTCCAGTGGCAGTGCCATGTGAGAAATGGTTACTGACATGAAAAGAGAAAACAAAACCAGGAGAAACACTTTTGTTAGGAAAATTGTAATTCTGGGGTTGCAAGGTACTATTGATGCTTTATTCCGTAATATCCCAGTTACCATTTTTTTGTGTTTTAGCACAAAAAAGCCGCACTATAGAAATGAACTTTTTATTTTAAATTAGGAAGAGATGCATGATTTCTCCTTGTGGAAAATATCTTCCCAGGTCCCAGTCCAAGCATGTGATCTGGAGGAAAGCTGCCCATGGTGGATTTGCCTAGAGGTTTTACCATCAGCCCTTCCTGTGCATGATTACTCAGTAAGCCTTGTCCATAAAACTGTAACTGCCGTTGAGCTGGTCTGTCTAAAGATGGCTTCTCTCTTGAGCCTTACTAAATTACAGTGGGCAGAAATGCCTAAGCTAGAGCTGTTGGTAAAATGAAGGAGGTTCCTGGTGAGAGATTCCCTAGTAGGATCCTGAGACTAAAGCTTTTCTCCTGGTTTGGTTCATAATAAACCAAAATTAATGTTCAGGGCAGGCTGCAAGGCCCACTTTTTCTTTCTCTGACTAGTAGAGTTGGGTGAGATTTGTAATGCAGTTAGAGGGGCCTGTAGTGGTGGTTTTCTGTATGGGGGTTTATCAAGTCTCTTACGTTTGTCTGCTTCTTTCAGTACATAGGATGAATATTTCGGGGAATTAATTAGGTCAGTGGTTTTCAACCTGTGGTATGCCAATCCCTGGAGCTTGCAGACAGTCTAAGTGGTCCACAAAAGACAACTATGATTAATAGAGGTGCACCAATACATGGGTTCCATATCGAATCGGCACTGATGTAAGAAAAATTGAGAGTATTGGCAATCGGCTCTTTTTGGCTGATATTACACATAATGTGGCCAATAAATGTTGTGTGCATGTGTGCATCAGTAGCATTCATGCAGCCAGGAGCTCAGCCAGGCATTGTGGAGACCAGTGTCAGGCTGGTAAGTCCGTTGTGGGGGAAGGGGCATGGGGGGGGCAGATCGAGGTCCCTGCAGTGAGGGAGGGAGTAGGGCTGGGGCAGGTGCTGGCGCTGTCCAGCTGGGGTGGGATGCGGGATGGAGCTGTGAGCGGCTCCTCTGGGGGGTGCAGGGGGGTGGCTCCTGCTGCTGCACACACCACAGGAGGGTATGGAGGGGGTGTGCCCCTGGATCTGTGTGCAGGGCAGGGCGGGCTGGGGCCAGGGTGGTGCCGGGCTCTTCCCAGGTTGGGGCTGGGCTGGGCTGCACTCAGGCCGGGCAGTGGCATTGCTGGGAGGGGGGCTACAGTGGGGTCTAGAACCACCCCAGAATTCATTGTAGACCCCCCACCCCATCCCAGCACCACCACAGCTTGCCCCAAGCGCGGCCTAGCGCAGCCTCTCCACTGGGCAGAGCCTGGTGCCCCCAGCCCCAGATGCTGCCCCGCGTGCAGATCCCTGGGCACACCTGCCCCATGCCCTTCTGGGGTGCGTGCAGCAGTGGGACCCCACCCTGGCAGCACCTGCCCCTGCCTCACTCCCTCCCTCCCTCTTGGAACGGGCCTCAACCTTCCCTCCCCCCACCCCTTCCCCCACAACAGACTTACCAGCCAGATGCTGGTTTCCATGCTGCCTGGCTGCATATCAGAATTGGATATCATTCAGCTGGTATGGTTTGTTAAAAGTTAGCCATTGGTATGGGCCCAAAAAATCTCTATCGGTGCACCCCTAATGATCAATCAAAAATATGTGACTACTGAACTTACAATTCAAAGGGGTCCACACCTCCATTCAAAAATTTTTAGGGGTCCACAAATGAAAAAAGTTGAAAACCACTGAATTAGGTGCATAGTGAAGGAGGCTGCTATCAGTTAAGACACCTGCCTCATTCCCTGCTGCAGTTAGATGGTGTGTAGTGAATGAGGCAGGGGAGTGCAGAAGGAGAAAGAATTGTCTGTCATCAAACAATTGAATGCTGCGTTGGAGAGTTGACTGTGCCATAGAGTTCCTATGGGAGAGTAATCAAGTCACTTTAGCCAGATTGTGCAGAAGTGGTCATTAATCATGTTGCCTCACTTTCTGAATGCATGACTTGAGTCTCTGGAACCTGATTTGAAGGAGGGGAGAACACTTGCAACTGCTACTGAAGTCCTTGGGATCTGTGTTTCAATAATTAGACTATGTCAGAATGCATATAGAAGAAAAGATTCTTTTAATTTCTGGGGAGGAGAGGCCGGGAAGAAAGAGAGAGAGATTCATGCGGAGTATTACTTAAACCCTCTTGTGGGTTTCTTGTGTACTTTTTCCAAGGGCTCTGCTTTGGATTTCTGCTACATCGATAACTATGTTTGACAGCCATAGCAACATAATATTTACAAACTGTCAATGGAGATAGAAGAAACTTGTGAATTTAATTAGTTGTGCCAGTTAAGGTTTTCTCTCTCTATTACATCTCTTAGAGTTATGTTCCTTCTTAATACAAACTATGGTTCAGTTTCATCCAATGCTTAGGAAACTCTCAGTACGACAGAACACCTCCTCGGCAGTGTCTTACCATGAGCACATCAAGCCTGTCCTTTTCTCTCCGCTGACTCCCTACAGAGTTTGGAGTCAAATTCAAGGTTTCAGTCTCTTACCTTCATTTGTCTTATGGCGTGAGTCCGTGATAGCTAAAAGACTACATAAAGCTTCACAGTAAATTGGTGCGGTGGTGCAGTGGGGCCACCCCCGAGGAAGGGGATTGCCTCTCCATTTGGGAACTTCCTTCAGGATCAGTTTGGGGCTGTGGAATGAACTCTTCCCAGAACGAAGTACCGTTACAAATCGCTCAAGTGCAAGACACATTTCTTTGACCGACCCTTCCAAACATATAGCAACATGCATAGTTGTTTAAAGCAAAACAAAAAACCATAGTAAAGCAAGATGTTCCCCTGCAGATGCTTGTATCTGTGGGGAGACGATGAACGAACAAATGGTGTATGACAGATGTTAGTGTTGCTTATTGGACTAGTGGAAGGTGCTCAGATGGAACAGTGGCCAGTCTGGTAAAAGAAAAACTACCTATGTAGAAGAAAACAGACTCTTAAGTCCTAATTAGCTTTTATCATGTAGGGTGAAACAAAATTAAAAAACAAACAAACAAAAACAGATTTGAAGAACTTCTGGGTCAGGTCTTCTCTCATCTGATTTAATTATCTTGTTTCCCTTTTTAAGTTTATTGCAATGTAAAGTAATAAGAGAGGGTTTAATGTCAAGTTCACAGAATGCAGACTGGTTTTAGTTTGTATGGAATATAATCTAGTTGAAATATGCGCACTCATGAATGTGTAAGACATTTTGTAGCTTATCTACTAAAAGTTGAGGTGGTGTTAATAGACATCAGGTGGCTCAGGACAAAAATACAGAATATTACTTTGAAAAAAGCCTATGGCTTCCTTCTCTATTTTCTTGTGCTAATTTATGGTTCAGTTCAGTTGAACCAGTTAACATGCTCACATTTCTGTTCTCACATTTCTGCTCTTTATATAACCAGTGCACACATTTTAAAGGGATCTAAAAAGCAGATAAGTAAGCAGTCCTGAAGCAGTGTGAATGTGAGCTTATGGGTGCATTGTATGCTTTGATTTGTTTTTATTAGCATAGGTTACTCATTCCCCAGCGTCTCTGTCTTGTAACTGGGCACCATCTGCTACTGGAGCCTGGGACAGACCTTCTGCCTCCTATCTCAGATTTTCTGTCTGCCTTTTGTACATGTGAAACTCCTTTGCTTTTATTTATGGTTTCTGAGCTTACTGTAGTGGTTGCTTATCTTTGGTGGTTTGAAACAATGCAGAAGTTGAATTAGTGCAAGAGTTATGAAACAGGACTTGGAAAGTCCTGGTGACAAGATGATTTGAATCAAATAACTTAAGAATCTGATATATAAGAAACTCTTGATTTCTCCAGTAGTTAGAATAGTAGGAGTCTGACAAGAAAAGCGAAACTAAACTTATATTTAAGGTTTCCTATTTTATGTTCAGTTTGAGGCTGAAGATGGAGCAAGATGCATGTGTGTCGACTTCTCAGGGTAAGTTATTTTTTTGAGGTGGGGAAGAAATGCATACTCTTAATATATTGAGAAGAAAACTTCAAAACACTTGGAAAGTGGATTTTGCTTTATGATTTTGTATTTAGTTATTGTCACTTGTTTGTGCAACATAGTGTTAGAAAATGCTTAACTTGAATAATAAAAAGAAATAATTATAATGGTAATAATTCATCGCTACCTTGATGGTTATGGTTCTCTGAGCTTGCCTAAAAACAGCCTCCCTTCTGAAATCTATGGCAGAGTTTAAACACTGAACTGTACTTTAGAAACACGTCCTTTATCCCTGTGCTCTGTACTAATGGATTAGAAACTACATTCCTGCAAAGCTGTCACTCAACCAACAGTCGTAGTTGATTGAACAGAATTTTTTGGCAGCTTGTTTCTCACCCAAATGTTCTTTGAGCTGCTTTCTCCATCTCTTCGTCTAACACTGTAATGCTTCCACTGCAGCAGTTGGAGCAGATGAGCGCTTTTTTTTTTTTTTTTTCCACGAAAGCTAGTTTTGTGCAATCCTGTTCCCTTGAAGACGGAAGTAGAAAGGAATCAAAAGCAGGAATATGTGTTGGTTGTAACTGCAGCGAATACCTTGGCACTCATTGAGGCTGAGTATAAATAAGTATGAGATAGGAAGAGTGTTTAGTCAGACACTGTATGTGTTGCTCAGAAAAATAGTTGGTTACAGTTTGGATTGCTACATTTTGAAATAAAGACTTACAATATTTTTCTAGCAGGGCTCACAAATTGATATGTGGGTGGCAAAGCATCCTGATTAGGATTCTGATTAGGTGTTTTGCTTCATCCCTGAATTGCACCTTAATCCTTACGACTTCATCCTTCTATTTATGGGTTTGTCTCCTTTTTTTGTACAGTCTTCTGACGTTAGATGTCTCTCTCTGAAGAAAAATTAGGAGCCCCCTCTTCCCCCCCCCCCCAATTACTGCCTCCACATCTACTTGCTGGTCTAGCTTCTGTTCTTGCATGCCAACAGGTTTTTAAGTGCCAAAGTTTTAGTAGACTAGTCCAGGGGCAGGCAAAACGCGGCCCAGAGGCTGGATCCAGCCCACCAAATGATTTTTATCTGGTCTGCAGCTGCTCCTCTGAAGGAGACTCGTATCCCCCCTGTAGCTGCCCTGGCTTTCAGTGCCTCTTGCCCTTATGCCTTCTGCATGCTAGCCAGCAGCAGCAGCCACTTCCCTCCCTTTGCCTGCCCTGTCCCACCCCCTCTCCCCCCACAGCCCCAAATGGAAAGCTGCAAGGCAGGGGGCACCGAGCTCCTGGCAGGCTTCTGCCCTGTGAGACTGTCTGTGCTCCGCTCTGACCCAGGCCTCGGAGTCAAACACAGGTAAGGTTCTCCCCACTGGCGGGCGTGGGAGTACAGGAGGAAGAGGGCCAGGAGCTGCTGGTTATCCAGGCTTTGCCCAGCCAGGGCCTGGTAGGGGCTTGGGCACTGGTGCCATGCTGTCTTCCTGTGTACTGCTTTGGGCTGCGCCATGTGGACCCAGCTGGAGCAATTGGCACAGCTCCTGCCCAACCCTGAGTCCCTAATGCACAGCCAGGTTGGGCAGGAGCTGTGGTAGATGCACCCACATGCCCTGAAGCAGTGCACAGGAACAAAGTATGGTACTGGCCCGGCCACATGCCGCGGACTCGGGGTAGGAAAAGAGGGTGCAGGGGGAAGGAGAGAACACAGCGCAGCACTGGCCTGGTTGGGTCCAGATCACCTGCAGCTCCCAGTCCCTTTCTTCCTGTAGCCCCTCCCCTGACCCCAGTGGTGCCACGCTGTATTTCCACACACTGCCTCCGGCCATGTGGGTGCAATTGGCATGTCTTCTGCTTCACCCCACCACGTGCCATGGACTTGTGATAGGAGAGGGCATTCAGGGAGAAGGGGGGCAGGAACCACGGGTCATCCAGGCTGGGCTGGGGTCTACTGTACTCTGGTTTTCCCCATCTCCCTACATGCCTTTCCCCTTCCCAGGTCCATGTTATGTGGCTGGCTGAGGCAAGACCAATGCCAGCAGCAGCCATGTGGCACCCATGAAATCCTTTTAAGGGTACTTCAGGGTGCCTCACAATATTAGCACTGTTAGGTGTGCAAGCACCTACACATGATTCACAAGATAAATCCAGGGATTTTAAATAGGAAACCATAGTGTCAAAAACATGCTGATATATTGTAGTCTTTTTGAGTTCTCTGCTACAGAAGTGCTCTATTATTTTTCCATAGTCAAAATGAGTGACAGCTAAGAGCTGGCACTTTGAGGAGTGCCTGGAGCCTAAAAATGGTTGAAAATCACTGAGCTAGAGGAACAAACTTGGTGAAGAAAGGGGCAGCCTAGTGCCATTCAGCTTTTTACCTTGTCCCTGAAGGTGACAAAGCGATGAAATGGGATTCTTCAAAGCCTCCTTGAGAGCTCCCCCATTAGGTTTCACAGTTACTCAGTTATGCATCAAGGGGGTCAGAAACTGAGCATTTACTACATCTCCATTCTGCATGAATGAGCTATGGACTTGCTATGGCAGTCTGCAGTTATTTTTTCTTCCAAAGAAAAGGACAGCCTTAATCTAATATATGAAACATAAGCCTTGCATTTGCATCCATTTCCTGCCTCCAGACTTCCTTTGCGATCTCAGGGAAATTGTATAATCCTTCTGTGTCCCCATTCCTTATTGGGAAAATTGGGGCAGTAATGATTCCTTTGTCTTGCCCTGTGTCTGCTTTGTACATTCTGATCATAACTGTTTGGCACTAGGACCGTCTCTTACTATGCATATATATATAGCGGCCTTTATTTCAGTTGTGGGTATTAGCATATCCACAGCACCAATGAGTGATCACTGTTGCCTTCCTGATGAATGAATACCTCTTTTTTATCACTTGTCCTTCATCTCTGGAGATTTGGGATACAGGCCCAGATACTGTGCTTACGTCACAGCTCCAGTTCCAAGTCGCAGAGAAGTTTTTTGCCTCAAAGAGGAGAGTGAAGTCTAGAAGGGCACCCAAGGAATATTCTGAGCTAGTGCTTAAACAGAGAAAGCCTCCTCTTCCTCTTCCTCAGTGTCCATTATTTGAAGTATTTTCAAAATACTTAAATGAATAGATCCAAAGTTGTGACAGCTTAATGGTTACGATTAGGGATCTACCCAAATCAAGGAGACAGGCAGCTGATTTTTTGCCAGCATATTGTGGGGCTGACTGCCATTTCCGTGGGCTCATCATGGCAGGGCCCCCATGCCTCTGACCAATGGCCCCAGCCCTGACTGTTGCTTGGTTGAGATGGCTGTCTGTCATGCGGCCCCCACCTTGCAGCTGATTGGCTGAGGGCTGTCTGTCATGCCCCTTGCCTTGCCTCTTCCCATTGGTTGGCAGGGTTGGGCGGACCTCATGACAGGCAGCTCTAATGGCCATTCAGCAGTAAGGGGTGGGGACAGCTGCCATCCTGGCTGTTCCCCGTCATGCCGGCGGTCCCCCTCCCCAGTGTGCTGCCATGAGGACCACTGGCTAATACCAGGGAGCCAGCATTTTATTTTTATTAAGTTTCAACCCTCCCCCCCCATGGATTTCACAGACATTGCGCGATTTTTGCAATTTCCACAAAATCATGAATTGAGTAGGTCCCTTGTTATTAAGAAGACGCTTAAAAAAAATTGGCTTAGTAACTGGCAACATACGTGAACTGCGCCATTCTGCATTCCACCTCAGGTCTCTGCCTATTCTTGCCTGTAGGACAAAATGGTGACTTACATGTAGGTTTTGGCAGGGTTTGGTGCATTTTTAGATAATGGTAACTGCTGGCCCGAAGTCAGCTTACGTTCATCAGAAAGGCCAGGTTTTATTTTTCTGAATTTGTTTTTGGTTCATTTTTATCAGCTTTAGTCATGGGATTAGGAATGAACAATTTAAATCTTATGTCCTTAGAGAAATGGGAGGCTGGCATTTTGGAGTTGTGAATGTGAATATTGCAATAGTACTGAGGAGTGTGGGTTTGGAGAACATTTTTTTAATGTGATAAAATCTTCAGTGTAAACATCTTTCTACGAGTAAGTTGCATTATGGGTGCATGTATGTGTTTTTATTTAATAGCTGTCTTGCAAAAACTAACAGGCAAAGATAAGATGGAAGATAAGTACATGTTCTGAAAAGCTAGTAAATGCAGCATTAAGGTTGAAAACTCAACTTTAGCTCTTATTCCTTACTGCCTGGAAAATAAGGGATCTCTGTATTTCTTAATTACCATTTGGTGCAAGAAGTATTATCCAGATGAAATTCTAACATGTATATAAAAACATTAATTTTCAGTATATAGGTTCAGTACATGTGTTGAAGCCTGATCTTGATGAGAAGCATAAATCCAGCTATATAGATGAAAAATTAGTTTCAGGAAGTTAAATATAAATATTTAAAATTAAATAACCTAGACTCTGAAATGGCAATGGCTTTGAAATAATTCAGTAGTTCTACAGAGAAGCTTTCTAACCTGAAATTTAAAAAAAAAAAAGCCAGTACAGATTCTTATCATGAAGCACTCACAAGTTTGAATAAGTTTTACTTCTTTAGAGAGATGTTGTCCTTTAGAGACCATTAAAATTATTTAACCATTGCTGAATTTTATGTCCGTGCATTTTATCCAAAAAATTATTAGAAGAAGAAATTTATTTCTTACTCAGCTAGGATTCAGAATAGCTAAATGAGTTTTTTGTCTTTCTGTAAGATAGGTTTCTATCAAATACAAGTTACTGGGTTTAATAGAGGAAAAACTGGATTAAATTGCATGGTCTGTGTTTTATAGGAGGTCAGAATTGATGATAATGAATCCTCCTTGCCTTAAAATCTATAAATCATAACTGTTCTCAGACCGAACATGGACAATTTTAGCCCCAGAGAAATATAATTTAGCAATGTATGAGCAACTGAGGAAGGGGGCTTATAATATAATTTTGGAATTCAGCCTTCAAGATTCTTCTACAGTGAGAGCTATTATACACCTACTCAAAAATTCATGGTCCACAGTAAGCCATTTACCTTGAGTAGTATTTTTATCTTTGCAAACTATACAGTAAATATAAAAGAAATACTGTTTGGGACAAAGATATGTTTTGCTTTTCTTTTTCATTAGCAGTATGTGAAGAAGATATTAGCAAGCCAGAAAACACTTTGGGGTCATAATTGTGGTGAAATGAGTTTAAGGAATACTGTAATCTCTCTGAGCAACCAAAAACAATCTCAACATTCCTGTAATGAGCTCATGCTTGTCTCTCTTACTTCTGGTTTAAGGAAACCCTAGAGCTTGTATGTGCAATATGGCATTCTTCCTAGGAATGTTTTAATCGATTTGCAATGAAAACTTTATTCCTTTACATGAAAAAACAAAGGTTACAGAGTGGTGCCTGTAAATGCAGATTTTGAGTAATTGCATCATTAAATTGTTTCAGTTCCAGTTGGTTTTAGCGTTGGCTTGGAACAAAAGCTGCAACATGATGTAATTGTCTTTCTCGGATTATTTTTACCTTTGTGTATTCCTTAGCTGGCTTGTGTGTATTGGTTTTGTGTGTTGTTATTTGAAAAAGCATAAAACTCTGAAAGCCAAACCTGGAAGTCTTTCAGGATGTGTCATTGCTTTTGATTTGTGTATAGCAATTGAAACAGTACATTAGGGGCCCATAATTCCTATTCGGTAAAGAATGGACTTCCCATCAATTAACATGGAAGGAGATTTCACTCTTTG
>NW_017729033.1:26447312-26459550 GCF_001723915.1 Gavialis gangeticus
TCATTGCTTTTGATTTGTGTATAGCAATTGAAACAGTACATTAGGGGCCCATAATTCCTATTCGGTAAAGAATGGACTTCCCATCAATTAACATGGAAGGAGATTTCACTCTGGTCTAGCTGAAATTTGCTTACTGTGTGATTAATATTCTGTGCTCCACCCTGCCTTTCACCACCTGTCATTTGTAAGTAATTCCATTGGCAATATGAGCATGGCCAGAACTGTCAAGTAAATAGGCCCCTTTTTAAGAGCCTTCCGATTATTCTTATTATTTTCTGGTGATGTAGCATTTCCAAGGGTAATCTGTCATGATAGGAGTATGCTTTTCTTTGGGGAGTTGCATCACCCTCTCATTTTTTAGTCTCCATTTCAGAGGTCATGATTGCTCACTGAAAATATGCATTCTGTGGATTTTCTATTATTGAGTCCTAGCTCATTTTGTGTACAAACCATGAAATCTGTATGAAGGAGAAGGTAAAATTATCTAAATCAGAGAATACATCAAGAAGTGGCAACAAGAAATAGTTTAAATTTGTGTACATTGCATAAAAGAGCTTGTTTGAAACAGTGACTTTAAGGTTGTCTTTTAAAATGACTTAATAGACTTTTCTTTTAGTGGTAAAAAAGTAGCATATTTAAGTAGAAATATCATTAAAAATAATATAATCGTAGTCTTCAGTTCCAGTTCATTTTAAAAGAAGACTGAAATTACTTTTACCAGCTGGAAATAGACTTCACGTTTTCTTGTGGGGGGGGGGAGGGGTTATTTTTTTGAAGGCTCGATGAAATGCATCAACTGAAAGGGAAACGAAGCTACATTTTGTATGTTTTGTTGTTTGTGATGCCATCCGTGTTTGCAAAAGAAAAATAGACTTCCAAATTCAGATCTTGTCAGGAAACTAAGAGAAAAATTTTTAAAGTGTTTTAATTATTTAACAGTTTTTAATCTAACGCTTTTATATACAGCTTTTTGTATCATTTATCTTATTAGAGACTTTATTCATTTTTTGTGGATTTCCTGTTTGCTTCATGTTCTGCTTACAATGTAGAAAGAACATCTTAGTTTTGCAGTCTGAAAATTTGCATTACTGTAGGATATTTGAAGTATTTTTGTACCATATAATGATGCCATGCCTCCACCCATTACATTCTATATATGCAAAATGTATACATTTGTTACAATTTGGTGGGGAAAAAGTCTATTCAAGATTTGACTTGAATTTGTCCTCCTTCCACTGCTACAGCACAGAAAATAAATCCGGGGGGTCAGGTGTCTTCCTTGTTCCTCCCCAACTTCTTTCTCTCCAACCCCATTCCACCCACCCCTCACTGTCAGACCCTGCACTCCCTTAGCACATGGGAGCAATGGTCAAATTAAAAAACGCTGACTTTGAAACCAACGTATAGGGAAGTTATTATGGGTACTATGGGCAGACTTAGTTCATCCAGAACAGATGCATTTTACTTTTATTTTCTTTATAGTGTGCAACAGGCTGGCCTTTCAGGTCTCGGTGCCAGCCACCTGCCTGTTCTGGGCTAAACCCCTGTCTCACTTGCATGCCAAACCTGAATGAAAATAATATGAATGTTATTTCTAAGCCGGGAGGCTGCCCATTGTTTGATCTCTTGATAACAAGGGCCCAAGTACACACTCCAACCTTTCCTTACACTTGTCCCATGCCTCACCACTGTTTCTGTGTTGCATCCAGTATTTCCCTCACATTCAGTATTTCCATATTATCCCCTGTTTCCCCCAAGTCAGTGGTTCTGCCTCTCACTAGGGGCACTCATCTTTACCACTCTCAGCTCGGCCCCTCGCTGGGCCTTCACTCTTGCTTGGCCTCTCACTGGGCTTTCTGCCCCCCCGCTGGGTCTCTTCACACTCCTGGCCCCCCACGGGGCTACTGGGGTTTTTCAGCTGGTGGGACTCAGGTGGCTGCTGCTGTGCCTGGCCCCCTGCACTGGGGTCTCTCACCCTGCAGGTTCAGGTGACTGCCGCCATGCCTGGCCCTACTACACTGGGCTCAGGTGTCCCCCTCTGGGCTTGCATGGCTCAGGCCTCTTCCCTTGTTGGTAACCCACCCATAGGCAGGGGCTGGGGTTTTGAAGCGCCCCTCCTTGCCTTTCATCAGGGTGGTAACTGGCCTGGCATTTCTGGGGGACACTTCTGCCACAAACAGTCCCACCAGACCACCCATCCCTGGCAGGGTGCAGTTTTAAGTCTTATCCAGAACTAGGACCATCTAAACCATCCCCATAGCTCTTGCCCTCTCTCCCTGAGGGCCTGGATTAAAATGGAGGCTGCTCCATTTTAATCTAGCCAATCCCAGGATCCTCCTAGGGTCATGTGCTAGCTTTGATGAAGCTAGCACCCACCTGCTGGCTGCTCCACTGCCAACTAGAAACCTTAAAGTGGCAGGCACTGCAGGTACCCTGCCACACAGTCCTGCAAGTTTTAGCACTGGTGCTCCATAAACACACTTTTAAGCAGCACTTTGGCACCTACTTATATGTTACAAACTATGCATGATATTAGTACAAAGCAAAAAGGCTCATGATTTAGCATAAGTTCATTGGGCTGGGCCCCAGCAGAGTCGACAGCATTTCAAGCTATGGTGACCCCATAGCTCAGCACTGCTTAGTATGTGTGGGGTATTTGGAGTATAGCCACAAAGGATCCATGTGCTAATTGGCTCCCCACTTCTGATTGAAACTGGGTGTGCTTGCCACAAGTCCTGGGATTGTCCAAAAATTTCTGTTTTGGTCAGGTGCAAGGCAACCTTGTTCATCTCCACCTCTTGAAGGGCAGGACTACACTAATCATGTGCAACAGGCTCAGAGAGGTATTCTGGGTGAACAGTTTGGTGATGTTTGCCAGACATTTATGGCGGGGGAAGAAACAGGAATAATTGGAAATGGGCAGGGGGAGGGAGGTGCAGCTCAGCTGTGGGAATGAAGAGGAAGTAAAATATATTCAGGGCTCACCATGACTTGCAAAAGAGTCGGCACTGAGAGGGACTGAGTGCAGTGGGCTCTGCCATATATCTTCTTCAAATTGGCTGTAGTGCACTAACCTATTCTTGTAGTAGGATTTCTCCATTAAAAAAAATCAGTATGTTTATCCAATATGGGCCATGTGTTTTATAGTCACACTCGAGTGTTGGTTACATTTAATCAACTTCATGGTTGGTTTCTGTTGCATGCTGCTTTTGGCATGTATTTACCATGTTAATTAAGTTTCCTTGTATGCAAAGGTAACGTGAGTGGCTTTTTTCCCCATGTTGACTGGGGGGAGGGATAACTTCATCTTAAATCTTTCTAATGTTATCTACCATATTTAATTGAATCTATTTGAAGTGTTTTTTTTTCAAATCGGCTAATTTCCAGTTGGATAAATTAGAACAAAGTCTACGTAGTTTATTGAAAGTAAGCAAGACCGTATAAAGAGTTCTAGCTTAGTAAGGCTGAGTTGTTCAGATATACATAAATTCCTATTCATATAATATGAATTGTACGGTGAGAAGAATTTAATAATCTCTAAGTACTACCTCATGCTGCTCATCCATCTGGGCACCAAAGTTACTGCCAGGGGAGACCCTGAGCATATCAAAAGTGACTACATGGCTCTGGGTGCAAGGGTTAGGGGGTCTGGAGCTCAGGCTGTGTTCTTGTTGATCATTCCAGTGAAGAAAAAGGGCCCAAGCAGGAACAGGTGCATCCTGCAGTTCAACACCTGGCTGTGCAGGGGCTGTCTCCAGCAGCGATTTGGCTTCTTCGACCATGGGATGTTCATCCAAGAAGAAGAATTGCTGGGAAGAGATGGGATCCACCTGATGGAGAGGGAAGAGCATTTTCACAGACAGGTTTGCTAAGCTAGGGAAGAGGGCTTTATATTAGGTTTGCCAGGGGATGGAGACCAAAGCCCTCAGAAAACTGGGAAAGCTGGAGGAAAAGCAAGCAGGATGGGGCAACAGGGTAGGTGCTCTCATTCTTCCTGAAAAACCAGGGCAATCAACTAGTTGCCTCAGGTGCCCGTACACGAATGCACGGTGCCTGGGAAACCAGCAAGAAGAACTGGAAGTCCTTGCACAGTTGCAGAACTATGACGTCACTGGAATAATAGAGACTTGGCGGGAGTTCACATGACTGGAGCACTGTCGTGGATAGTACAGACTGTTCAGGAAGGACAGGCAGGGGAGAAGAGGACACTTCATGTAAAAGAGCCATATGATTCCTCAGAGCTCCAGTATGACACTGGAGATAGGTCAGTTGAGAGTCTCCAGGTTAGGGTCAGAGGAGACAGCAACAAGGGTGATGCCATGGTGGGGGTCTGCTATAGACCCCCAGACCAGGAGGAAGTGATGGATGAGGCTTTCTTCAAACAGCTAGTGGAAGTTTCACAAGCATAGGTCCTGGTTCTCATGGGAGACTTCAATTATCCTGACATCTGCTGAGAAGGCAATACAGCAGTGTGCAGGCAATCTATGAAGTTTTTGGAGAGTTTTAGGGACAACTTCCTGGCGCAAGTGCTGAAGCAGCTAACCATGGGCTATGCTCTTCTTGACCAGCTGCTCACAAACAGGGAAGAATTGGTGTGGGATATAGTAGAGGGTGGCAACTTGGGCAGCAGTGACCATGAAATGATAGAGTTCAGGATCCTGAGGAAAGGAAGGATGGAGAGTAGCAGACCCTAGGTTTCAGAAAAGCAGACTTTGACTTGCTTAGAGTACTCATGGTCAAGATCCCCTACAAAGCCAGTGTGAGGGGGAAAGGAGTCCAGGAGAGCTGGCTTTACTTTAAAGAAGCCTCAGTGAGAGTGTAGGAACAAACCATCCCAGTGTGCAGGAAGACTAGCATGTGTGGCATAAGAGCAGCTTGGCTTAGCAGGGAACTCTTCAGTAAACTAAACCACAAAAAGGAAACATATAAGAAGTGGAAACCTGGGCGTATAACTAAGGAAGAATATAAGAGCATTACTCAGGTGTGCAGGGTTGAAGTCAGGAAGGCCAAAGTGCAGTTGGTGTTGCATGCTACCGGGGGATGTGAAGGGTAACAAGAAGGGTTTCTACAAGTATGTTGGCAGCAAGAGGAGGATCAGGGAAAGTGTGGGTCCCTGACTGAATGGGGGAGGCAGCCTTGTGACAGAGAATGCAGAAAAGGCTAAAGTGCTCAATGCCTTTTTCACTTCAGCCTTCACAGGTAAGGTCAGCGCTCAAATTACTGCACCAGGCAGTTTGGGGAGGATGTGATCAGCCCTCAGTGGTGAAAGACCAGGTTAGGGACTGCTTAGAAAAGCTGGATGTGGACAAGTCCATGGGGCTGGATGGGATGCACCTGAGGGTGCTAAGGGAGTTGGCTGATGTGACTGCAGAGCCATTAGCCATCATCTTTGAAAACTCATGGCAATCAGGAGAGATCCCAGATCATTGGAAATGTGGAAACATAGTACCCATGTTTAAGGAACGGAAAAAGGAGGATCCAGGGAATTACAGACCAGTCAGCCTCACCTTAGTCCTTAGAAGAATCATGGAGCAGATTCTCAAGGGAGCTGTTTCTAAGCATTTGGAGAAGAAGAAGGTGATTAAGAACAGTTGGCATGGATTCACCAGAGGCAGGTCGTGCCTGGCTGACCTGATTGCCTTCTATGATGAGATGACTGGTTCTGTGGATGTGGGGAGACTAGTGGATGTGGTGTACCTTGATTTTAGCAAGGCTTTTAATACTGTCTCTCACACCATTCTTGCAGGCAAGCTAAGTAAGTACGGGCTGGATGAATGGGCTGTAAGGTTAATAGAAAACTGGCTGGAGCATCGGGCTCGGAGAGTAGCAATCAATGGTTTGATGTCTAGTTGGCAGCTGATATCAAGTGGAATGCCCCAGGGGTCAGTCCTGGGGCCGGTTTTGTTTAATGTCTTCATCAATTACCTGGAAGATGGTATAGAGTGCACCCTCAGCAAATTTGCAGATGACACCAAGCTGGGGGGAGCAGTAGATACCTTGGAGGGTAGGGGTAGGATTCAGTGTGACCTAGACAAATTGGAGGATTGGGCCAAAAGGAATCTCATGAAGTTTAACAAGGACAAGTGAAGGCTTTGAGTTCTATGACCACAGTCCATACTTCAGAGACAGAGGCAGTGATTTGTTGGGAAGGGATGTTGTCTACCTCACTTGAATGGGGAAGAAGCTCTTCTTGGCCACAATGGCTGACCTGCTTGACTGGGCTTTAAACTAAGTTCGCTGGGGGATAGGCGGATAACCACCAGTACAAGTCCACCAAGTGTCAACCACAGAATAGGCAGGTCAGGCTGCACAAGGGAACTCAATCCTACACCCACCCAGGGACGGGGATCTTCTAGGAGCGCAGAGAAGTCTAAGGTCTCTGACAGCAGGTTCACTTGCCTGTACACAAATTCCAGGAGCCTGGGGAACAAACAGGAGGAGCTGCCCCTTCTGCTAAACATAAATAAGTATGATCTTATAGGGATAATGGACACCTGGTGAAACCCCACGTATGATCTGACCACAGGTATAGATGATTATACCTTGTATAGGAGAGATCGTGTTGCAAAAAAAGGTGGGTGTATAGTTGTCTATATAAAAGAAGAGTACACTTCCCTACATGCAGCGATTGGCAACCAAGAAGGGCGACTTGAGACCCTCTGGGTTAGAATATGAGGGGAATGTGGTCAAGGGGATATAATGGTAGGAGTCTACTACAGACTTCCTAATTGGGAGCCAAGAGCTTGACCATGAATTTGCTAGGGAACTGGCAGAGGCTGCACGCTCTCAGTGCATGGTTGTGATGGTAGACTCCTGGAAGACTGTTTTAGGCTGGACATAAGGAAAAACTTCTGTACTGTTCGAGTCCCTAGGGCCTGGAATAGACTCCCCCCAGAGGTGGTGCATGTACCTACTCTGGACCCTTTCAAGAAACACTTGGGTGCCTATCTTGCTGGGTTCATTTGAACCCAGCTGACTTTCTACCCCTTGGACAGGGGGCTGGACCCAATGATCTTGTGAGGTCCCTTCCAGCCCTAATGTCTATGAAATCTATAAGTGCAAGGTCCTGCACTTACGATGGAACAATCCCATACATCAGTACAGGCTGGGGTTTGACTGGCTGGGCAGGGGGTTATGGTGGAGAATAAGCTGAATATGAGCCTGCTGTGTGTCCTTGTTGCCAAGAAGGTTAATGGCATACTGGGCTGTATTGGTAGGTGTTTTACCAGTCTGTCCAGGGGAGTGATTATTCCCCTCTATTCAGCACTAGTGAGGCCACATCTGGAGTACTGTGTTCAGTTCTGGGCCCCCACTACAGAAAGGATGTGGACAGGTTGGAGAGAGTCCATAGTTTCAGTTTCATAGTTGGTAGGGTCGGAAGGGACCTGAGCAGATCATCAAGTCTGACCCCCTGCCATGGCTCCCAGAGGAGGACAGGAAAAAATGGTGAGGGGGCTGGGGCACATGACTTACAAGGTCAGGCTGAGGGAACTGGATTTACTTAGTCTAGAGAAGAGAAGATTGAATGGGGATAGCAGCCTTCAACCACTGAACACGGGTTCCAAAGAGGATGGAGCTGGACTGTTCTCAGTGGTGGCAGATGACAGAACAAGGAGCAACAGTCTCAAGTTGCAGCAGGGGATTTCTAGGTTAGATATTAGAAACAATTTTCTCACTGCAAGGGAATTAAAACAGTGGTACAGGTTATGTGGAGAGGTTGTGGAATCTCTATCCTTGGAGGTTTTCAAGACCCAAATAGACAAAGCTTTGGATGGGGAATGGTCCTACTTTGAGCATGGGGTTGGACTACATGACCTCCTGAGGTCCCTTCCAATAGTTTAGCCATAATTCAGATGCGTTATACCTGTTGGGTAGTTGTAATGAACTGAATTGTGAAGAAGCTTAGGCAGAGATCCTATCATTCTGGATCGAGTAGCCACCTTTAAAAATCCTAAGAGTTTGTTCAATTAACTTTACGGCGGCAGTACCACTTAATTAAGGTAGAATAACATATTGGGCAATAGAAAAATTGGATGACATTGGGTGTCTAAGTATCCTGAATAGGCTTGCAGAGACATTATCTTAACCTTTTTGTTTTTGATTGATTTCTTTGTCATTATCCAGACTGTTTGTCTAACTTAGTGATATTTTAGAAAGTTTCTGTTGTATGACCACTGCTAGTGAGTAGCGCAGAGAAGGCTGTAAAACTAAGTAAAGCTTTTTCTTTGAACCCTTGATTTGGGAACCAGAATTGTGGATAGATTTCTTAATGTTTAAGCATCCTAATTTAAATGCTTATGCTGTGCTATAGAGAAATGACATTTTCTTCCTCAGTAACCTGTTAGTCATGTGTCCTGAGTGCCTTAACATCCCAGCGCTTCTTGCACTGAAGTCTTGAATTCAGTGGATTCTTGAATGGTGGTATATTCTTGAATTCAGTGGTATATCTTGTATTCAGTGGATTCAAGAGTGGGCCCACAGCTTTCTGTAGCAGTCTACAGATCAGCAGTGCCGCCTCTTAGGGAGAACCAGCACAATATTATTTCAAGGGACTGATCTGCGCTCATCTGTCACATAGAATTGGTGCATAGAATTTCCCTTTCAGAAGGGAAAAGAAAAGGGTTCCAGACCTAACTTGATGAACGGCCACCTCAAAAAGTGTGATGGGCATAAGTAAGGAGCCTACAAGGAATGGAAGAAAAGGACTGACTAACATAGAAAGATATGTTTTGATGTCACCAAGTACACAGATCAAATGAGACTTGCCAAAAGTCAAGCTGAGTTAGACTTTCAAAAAATATTTAAAAAGTAGCAAAGGTTCTTCAGCTATATAAATTTTAAAAAAGCAAAGAAAGAAGGCCTAGGGCTGTTTTACAGTAAGGATGGCATAAAGAGAATACAGATATGTCCTGAAAACTAAAGGAATGCTTCATCTATATTTTCTGTAGGAATAATGCTGTTGAACATGGGCCAAGGGCAGGTTCGCTCTTGAGAATAAGAATATGGAAGTTACTACGTCCAAGATGGAAACAGAACTCAGAGCCTAATACAAGAGTTTCAAATATACGGCCTATAGAGCTGTGTGATCCAGCCCATGGATCTCTGGACTGATCCTACATGCTGCATAAGGCATTTGCTGGTCCTGGCCCTACACACTGCTTGTGGCACATGGGCTGAACCTGGCACTGTGCGTGCTGTACACAGTAGGGGAGGCTCAGTCTGTGATGTGCTGCATGCAGTGCTTGTGCCAAACCAGCTCTGTATGCTGGCTCTGGGTCTAGTCTGGATTGGCCATGCCAAGGACAAGCAGATCCAGCAGGGCACTGCATGCAGCATGTGCCAGCCTTGGGGCTCACTCTGCATGCAGACTGGACCCAGTGCTGTATGCCATACAGGGGGTCAGTCTCGATCCAGCCCACACACAAGCCCAGTGACCGTCATCCAGCTTATGGAGCCAGATGAGTTTGACACCTGTGACCAAATACATTCAGTTAATTCAGTGGATTACAGAGTCTCTATCTCCGATGTCTGAAATAACTGGCACATGAAATCACAGGTTCAGCAGCATGAACTTGCAATAAAATGATTGAATCAGTACCATATGACTAAATAATGGCAAATAGATCTTTATTTATGAAGGGGGCAAGATTAACTTGGGCCCTACATACCTAAGGGACTGCCTTCTCCCTTATGCCCCTTAATGATTCGTAAGGTCTATCAAGAGTAGACTCCTGCAAATTGCCATCAGTGTGCCAGGTTGGGACACGTGGGAATTAATTCTCCCTGGTGGGGAGAAGTGGCAGTGCTGCAAGGGGGAGCTGTGGCTCCAGCTCCATCAGTGGTGCAGGCCAAGTTGGAAGCAGCCCTTGCTTGATGCTAAACTCTATTAAAGCAGCCTCTTGCTGCCAAGTGTTGCCAACCTGTGCTCTATTGGCTTTTACTAATTATTTTGTTCTCTTGTCCATTTGTTTTATAAGTTGTTTTGCTCCCTTCTGCGAGCCAGCCTGAGCCCTTGGGAATGGCAGCGTAAAAATTAATAAATAATTTGCAGACTCATTAACTTCACTTCAATAGTATGCAAGACCTTAGAACTAAATTTGAAGGAGAGAGTAATCAAAGCCACAGAGGTAAACGGAGGGTAGGATAAAATACAACGTGAGTTTATGGTGCCATTGCACCAAACTAACACTGTATCTTTGAGATGCTGATTTTCTAGAGAAGGCAAGTGTGAGAATAACTAATTCTTATTTAAACTGGGTTTACATGGAAATTGTAAAATGGGTAAGGTACTGACTAATGGGAAAGTAACATTGGGTTTTATTCAATGAGAAAGTATCGGGCTGGAAACAGGTTTTTGGTTGAATGCCTCAGGATCAGTCTTTGGACAGATCTTGATTAATATTTTCATTAAGAGTCTTAGCAGAAAAAGTGTAACTGTGTAAAATGCTTTCTACTAACTCAAAGTTGGGGGGTGTTGTCAATGCAAGAGGAAGACTGAAGTACATTACAGGATGATCTGCATGTCCTTGATGGCTAACATAATAGTACTGGTATGAAAGTTAATAGTATAGAGTACAAGATCATACCCTTAAAAATTAATAACATATATTTTGGCAATAAAATACGAGCTCATCTTTTGGGAGACTGAGGAGGTGACAGACCTGGATGAATTAGTTGATCACCAAAGTGATATGGCTGTGGGGAAAAAAAGCAAAGGCAGTTCCCAGGTATTTTCCAGCAGAGATAGGCATGTAATCATTTCATTGTACAAGGCTCTGGAGAGAGCTCATTTGGAATAGCATGGGCTATTCGAGTCACCCATATTCAAGAAAGATGAATTTAAACTGGAATATGTCCAGAGAAGATAAACCAGGATAATGGAGAGCTTGCTGTGTTCACTAGGGCACCCTTGGGAGAACCAGGAGAAATGGCCCCAAAGTCCTGGAAGACCATTTCAGGCTCAACATTAGGAAAAACTTCTTCACAGTTGGGGTGTCCAGACTGTGGAATAAGATTCTTCCAGAGGTGGTGCAATCGCTTACCCTGGAAATTTTCAAGAGGAGACTAGATAGTCACCTTGCTGGGGTCACCTGACCCCAGTTGTCTTTCTCGCGTGGTGCAGGGGGGCTAGACCCAATGATCTTCTGATGTCCCTTCCAGACTTACAGTCTATGAATCTATGGATAAATCAGACCGAAAGACATGGCCTAATTAATTTAGCAAAATGAAGGCTGACAGTGGGCACGATTGCCGTCTTATATATACAACAGAGGAGTAAACACTGTAGAGGGAAAAGAACTATTTGAGCTACAAGAAAATTTTGGAAGAGGAACAAGTAGGCATGAACTGGTCATGAGTAAATTCTGGATGTCAAACAGACGTAGTTTCCTAGTTATCAGATTATGAATAGGAATGCTAGGGACAAAAAAACTGAACTCGTTTTAAGAAGGCATTTGAATAGTTTCTGTGAGAAATTGTGAGAGATAGTAGGGAGAAGGCCTGTACGAAGCAGCTAGCATTGGCTTCAGATTTGGATTCAGCCAATTCAGGGGGTAGCGATTCATAGTTTCTTAGTTAGTCGGGTAGGAAGGGACCTGAGCAGGTCATCAAGTCTGAGCCCCTGCCATGGCAGGAAAGAGTACTGGGGTCAAGCGACCCTGGCAAGGTGTTTATCCAGCCTCCTTTTAAAGACCCCCAGGGTACGAGCCAGCACCACTTCTCTTGGAAGTTGTTTCCAGATCTTAGCCGCCCTGACAGTGAAGTAGCGCCTCCTGATGTCTAGCCTGAATCTACCCTCCACTAGCTTGTGACTGTTATTACTTGTCACTCCTGGGAGTGCTCAGGGGAACAGGGACTCCCCCAGTGCTTGTTGGTCCCCTCTGACTAGTTTGTAACAGACCACTAGATCCCACGTGAGCCTTCCCTTGTGAAGGCTGAACAGGTTCAGGTCCCGTAGCCTGTCCTTGCAGGGCCTGCCATGTTGCCCCCAATCATGCGAGTGGCCCTCCTTTGGACCCTCTTCATGTTGTCCACATCCCTCCTGAAGTGCAGTGCCCGGAACTGGATGCAGTACTCCAGCTGTGGCCTGACCAGTGCTGCATAGAGGGGGAGGATCACCTCCTTAGAATCATAGAATCAATGAGTCAGAAGGGACTTAGACAGTTCATCTAGTCCGACCCCTTGCCATGGGCAGGAAGGAGCACTGGGGGTGGCAGGGGTCATAAGAGCCCAGCCAGGT
>NW_017729033.1:26459848-26460089 GCF_001723915.1 Gavialis gangeticus
GTCCAGGTCGCTAATGAAGATGTTGAACAGCACTGGCCCAAGGACCGAGCCCTGGGGGACTCCGCTGCCCACACCCTCCCAGGCTGACATTGACCTGTCTACCACCACCCTCTGGGTGCACCCCTGGAGCCAATTTTCCACCCATGTGACTGTGCGCTCGTCAATGCCACAGTCCCTCAGCTTGCCCACCAGAATTGGGTGGGACACTGTGTCGAAGGCCTTCTGGAAGTCCAAGAAGATG
>NW_017729033.1:26460352-26460755 GCF_001723915.1 Gavialis gangeticus
GATCCTTTTCTGCCTCTGCACTGACAAGAAGGGAGTTCCCCAGCCTGTAGGTATGGTGCTGGTTCCTACTGCCCAGGTGCATCACCTTGCACTTGTCAGTGTTGAAACCCATCCTATTCTCATCCGTCCACCCCTGTAACCTGTCTAGGTCTGATTGTAGCTTATTCCTTCCTTCTAGCGTGCCCGCTTCTCCCCACAGTCGCTGTCTCAAATTAATTTGTCCAGATCTGATTCGGTGATTTGGCCACTGCCAAATTGGCCAAATCTCCAACTCAAACAGACCCCATCCCACACATGCTCTCCCAGCCCCGTCAATGGCTGCCCCACCCAGCTTCAACTCCTGGCTCTTTAAAAAAAAGCTCGGGACTCCCCACTCCCCAGCTGTGGCCGGGGGGGGGGGGGG
>NW_017729033.1:26460967-26467052 GCF_001723915.1 Gavialis gangeticus
GGGGGGAGAGGGGGGGTGGAGAAGGAGACGTGATACCTGCTGTTCCCCACTGCCCCGTGCTGCATGGGGAGCTCTGTCACGAGCCCCCATCCTCTGCTGTTCAAAAAATAAAAAAAAAAAAGCCCCCACTCGCCAGCCCCCACCATGGCCCCTCCCCATTTCCCCAGCCCCACTCTACTCCCTACTTACCAGCATGGAGTCCGGGTCTGGGTTCAGCTCCCTGTGGTGGTAAGCGGGGCTGCCTGAATCTCCGAAGCTCTCTGAGTATTTTTCAGATTGATTCAGACCTCTTTACTGGTCTCCTGATTCAGTTCATATTCGGAGATTCAGCCACTGAATTGGGCCAAATCTCCTCCGAATCGAATCAGTACCCGAAGCTTTGCACAGCCCCAGTAGGGAGTAGCAAAAGAGACTGACAACAGAGACAGATTATATGCAAGGGCAAGAGGATGAGAATCATATGGATAGGTAAGGTGACAGTCTAAGTCAGATTTCTTCTATCACACAAACAGTACAGTTCAGTTAGTTTAAAAAAAATTAAAAGTAAAACCATCACTAGTGTAAAGTTCTGGGTTTTATTTTTGCATGTATAACACTGAGATGGAAGCAAAAGTAATTAAAGTAAAAGGTACTGTCAGTCGCAAAATAAATATTGAGCTAGTTTACAAAATATCCATTAGTAGTAATTGGTTTTAATTTTTTTTTCATTTTCAAATGTTATGCATGTTACACAATCACCTTAAAATGCATAATAGTGTTTCAAAAACTCACGTCTTGCTTCAGGAGAAGAAATCTGTTCCACTCGGGATTTGCATAGCTTCCTCTTTCTGGTGGTGGGTAGCCTCACATACCTCCAAAGCACATAAATACAGGACAAAACTTGCCTGCAGGCAGCCAATAGGAAACGTTAGGAATGGGGGAATGGGTGAACTCCTGTATCTAACTTGGCAGGAAGATACTTTCCATTGTGTCAGGACACGGCTTGCTCAGAGGTAGACATCTACACAAACCAGCTTGCATGCCTGGAACGGGAAGGGGACCTGCCCACCTTTTGCCCAGTATCCTTGTGATTAGGGCACTTAACTAGAAAATGGGAGATCTGGGTTTTATATCCCACTTATCCTAACAGGGTTTCAACCCACATCTCCACTTCTTCACAAAAGTGCCCCGTAATTATTAGGTGATTGCTAGGTAGGACTTGATTGCATGCTGTTTGAAGCTGGCCCACTGGACAACCAAAAATGAAACATGAATGTGCCAGAAAGAGAGCAAGCAAGAGAAAGTATGACTATTTTTTATGAGGTAGGTTCTCCTTGTGGAGAAGAATCCTGAGTCTGGGGACCCCCCTGCTCCTAGCATTGTTTCTGCATTGCATCCAATGCCCGTTTAGTGAAAAATGCATGAACGGTACAAGGGAACAGAGGACAGAAAGCGAGAGAGAGAAACGAGAGAGAGTGGGTGTTCTCTTATATACATACGTAATCATTTTGTGCTGATGGCTACAAATGTGCGAGTACTCATTAATTTGTCTGATGATGGATGCAGTATGTTTCCAGGTAAATTTAATATAGGCAGGATTAAACGTGCAAAAAACCAGACAGCAGTTTAAATGCAAGAGGAGTAAGTCTGCCCTTCATGTTTACAAAGTTTAATTTTTCTTGTTTTTCAGCCATGGAAGAGTTAATAGTTGAGCTACGTCTGTTTCTTGAACTGTTGGACCATGAATATCTAACATCCACTGTCAGAGAGAAAAAGGCAGTAATAACTAACATTCTCCTGAGGATACAGTCATCAAAAGGTCAGTGCTGGAGACTTGTTGCTTGCAGAATGGGAAGAATTAGCTTGTGCTCAGGGGCTTTTTTTTCCTTTCCCCCCAGAAGCCAAATTGAAGCAAACATAGACAAACAAGGAAAAACTAAATGTAACTTTGCTAAGTGTTTTCCTTATGTTAAACAATAAAATGGGATAATGGGCAGGACCTAGCCTACTGAACATATGTTCCACCCTATGAATATAAACATAATCTAACCACAAATTCATTTTACTTTACATAGTTTGCCAACTAGCATGTTTTGTGATCTGTGAATTTAGCAGTTACTTTATTTCATTTGTGGCTGTGCCTGCAATTAGTGGTAATGTTGAAAAGTAGTATTACATTATGGAGCACTGACAGCAGCCTGCTGCCATTATACATTTTTTGGCTTTCCAGACCTCCTCCACCTTGCTTTACCCAGAAACAAGCCAACCTCAGTGATATTTTTCATGGTACTCTCTGCAAGGTTAATGTTGCCCCATCTCCCTCTCCCTTGCAGGAAATGTTGGGGAGGAAAACAAAAGAGAATCAGAAAGGAATTTTGAGTAATGGTGTTGTTGGATTTTTTTAAATGTTGCCACTTAAATAAATCTTTCATGTCAGCACCCCATTTAAAACAACTTCACCAACTTAACTTTGACCCTGATATTTTCAGAAAACCCATATGCAACAATCAGTGTGTCAAATTATTAGGATCTTTTGTAAGTCAAGAAATCTACTGTTGTTGAACAGTAGTACATGTTACATTCCTTACTCCATCAGTTATTGTACATTATAGCAAAATACAGTGGTTACATCATTTTTAATTTGTGTCCTTTCATTCATGCCCTAGTCATTATTCTTGCAGCTGGAATAGAAGGACATAAACAGATCATAAAGAGATAAATATATTAAAATTGTACAAAAACAATGCATTCACTTTTGGAGACTCCATTGCAGTACACTTTTGGAGATTTCAACTATGCTAAAGACTGGTTAAAAATACAGAAGAGGTCAAATCCGAAGATGGGATATCAGCAAAGGAAGTTCAAAATATTACGGGGAACCTCCCAAATGGCAAATGTCCAGGGCTGGTCACCTTTAGCAGCAAGATCTATACATCTTCTGATGCCGTGCTTATTTCAAATGTTCAGTCTCTCTTGAACAAGAAAATTGCCTAATTTTGCCTGGAAGCCAGCATAGTTATGCTCCTGAAAAAGGATGAAAATCCAATTGACTATTGATCGGACTAACCAATGCAGTTAATTAGTCTCAAATAATGAAGTATTGGCTACTGGCTTAGGAAATCAGGTGCGTAGCTTTATTTCAGAGAGAGCCACAGGTTATAATATTGAATGAATATGAAACATTATTCATCACATCAAATATATACAAGTGACTTTCTAACTTTAGATGCTGACAAAAACATTACTTGTTCTACTATACAACTCTTACAATTAGTGCTATGTTGCACTACTATTGTGCTTCATATGAATTCCAGTCATGAACCAGCAGATAGCTGGTTCCCAAAGCTATCAAATACATTACAGATAGAAGCAGAAGCAGCAGCCCACCTACTGTCAGCACTGACCTAGTGTTGTTTGTGGATGTATATAAGTTGGTGGGACTGGATGAGCTTCATCCAAGGATGCCGAAAGAATTAGCCAGTGTCATAGCAGAGCCACTGGCATGGTGGTTTGAACACTCGTGGTGCTCAGGTGAGGTCCCAGAGGACTGGAAAAGGGCCAATGTGGTCCCTATTTTCAAGAAGGGAGGAAGGAGGATCCGGGTAACTATAGACCAGTTAGTCTCACCTCTATCCTTGGGAAAACTCTTGGAAAAAATTATCAAGGATCACATTTGTAGGAGTCCAGTGGGTAATATAATGCTGAAGGGCAACAAGCATGGGTTCATAGCAGGTAGATCCTGCCTGACTAACTTTGTTTCTTTCTATGACCAGGTCACTAAATTCTTAGATGCAGGAGTCGAGGTAGATGTCACCTACTTGGACTTTAAGAAAGCCTTCGACATGGTATCCCGTCCTGTTCTTGTAAACAAATTGAATGGCTGTGCCATAGACAATTACACAGTCATGTGGATGGCAAATTGGCTTAAGGGTTGTATTCAGAGAGTGGTAGTGGACGGATTGGTATCTACCTTAAAAGAGTGGGCAGTGGGGTCCCCCAAGCTTTGGTCCTTGGGCCGGTGCTGCTCAATATCTTCATCAGCAACCTGGATGAGGGTATGGAAAGCACTCTGTCCAAATTTGAAGATGACAGAAAACTATGGGGTAAACACACTGATGGGAAGCAACCAAATCCAGGTGGACCTGGACAGGTTAGAAAAATGGACAGAGAACAATAGGATGCAGTTTAACAAGGACAAGTGCAAGGTGCTGCACCTAGGGAGAGGAAATCACCAGCACACCTATAGGCTGGGGGATGATCTTCTCAGCAGCATAGCGGCAGAAAGAGATCTCAAAGTTGTTGTAGACTCCAAGATGAATATGGATTGTCAGTGTGATGAAGTAATTAGCAGAGCTAACCGCACTTGTCATGCATTAGTAGGTGCATCACAAATAGGTCCAGAGAGGTAATATTTCCCCTCTATGCAGCACTAGTCAGGCCGCAATTCAAGAGGAATGTGAACAACTTTGAGAGGGTCCAGAGGAGGGTCACTTGTATGATTTGAGGCCTGCAGGGGAAGCCCTATAAGGAAAGGCTGAGGGACCTGGACCTTTTCAGTCTCTGCAAGAGAAGGCTGAGGGGAGGATCTTGTGGCAGTATACAAATTCACCAGGGGGGTGGGAAATGGGGGCCAGCAGGGAATAGGAGATGCTCTGTATACCAGGGCACCCCTTGGAATAACCAGGAACAATGGCCACAAGCTGATAGAGAGTAGATTTAGGTTGGACATCAGAAAACTTCTTCGTGTTTAGGATTGCCAGAATCTGGACTGGGCTTCCAACGAAGATGGTGCTGTCCCCTACCTTGGGGGTCTTCAAGAAGAGACTGGATAAGCATCTGGCTGGGATCACATGACCAGAGCACTTTTTTCTGCCACAGGCAGGGTGTCGGACTCGATGATCCATTGAAGTCCCTTCCAATCCTAACATCCATGAATCAAGAAGTCAGTCCTGACCTAAAGAGCTTATTATCTCAGACAAGAGCTAACAGGTCAGTAGACAGGGCAGCTCAAAGAAAAAGTCAGACGCTACTGGTTAGTATGGTAGGCAGTCTTATTGTTGTCAAGTTTATGGTCAAGGGCAATCTTAGGGAGAGATTTGAAGGACGATAATGCAGATGTTCTTTCATTTAAAGGGAGCTCCTCCTAAGTAGGAGGAACTTGTTTGAAAAAATAGCAAGTGAGTTGATGATCACTGACAGCCAGTATCAACTGGAGATGGGAATTAACTTGTTGATACTGAGCTTCATTAGTGCCACCTTGCTACCGAGGTTCTTTCTGGTTATGAACCAATGACCATCTAGGATAAATGCAAATATAAATTGTAAACAGTCCTGGGAGAAGGGACTAAAACCTGGGACTTGCCTGTCTGAGAAAGGTGCCTTCATCAGGGGACTGTAGGTATAGAATCATATTCACTTTCGTGCTCTCTCTCTGCTTGTTTTCCTGCTGGTCCCAGAACTCTTGCACTCCTTTTGTCTTGTGTGTCTGCTTCAATAGAAGGAATGGAAAGATGCCCAGAATTCAAGAAATTTGTTGACAAATTTTGAACAATTCAGAGAAGAGCCTCAGGAATGACTGAAGGACTGAAATTGTTTTACAGTGAGAGGTTCCAGGAGCTTGTTAAAGATGCTGTGGATGGAAATTGAAAATAGACCAAGTCGATCTAGAAATAAAACACACATTCTTAATGGTTAGGGTAATTAATCATTGGAATGATGGCCCAGTTGAAGACTGGCTGTTAAAAGTTCAACATTAAATTCCCCACCAAACTGTTGTTTTGTTTGTTTATGTTCAATGCAGTAAAATGAAGCTATATAACCAAACACAGCAATCATTCTATTTCTGGTCATTAAAATAGTGTTATACCTATCCAGTGCAGATCTGTGAGGACAGTGTGAGCCACTTATTAAATTGTATCAGTGGCCTGGCAGAACTACACTTTAAAATCTTTATTACACTTTAAATCCTAGACATCTGAATCAACAGTTTATTTCCATAATTGAAGCAAACCATAGGTAAATTTAAGGATAGTTGGTCAGTAATTATGTGGAAGTTGGGAACTGGCTGGATATTCTAAAAGTTCTGGAAATAAACAGAAAAAAGTGC
>NW_017729033.1:26467158-26471774 GCF_001723915.1 Gavialis gangeticus
TTTTTTTTTTTTTTTTTTTAAAGGTGTAGAAATTTATAAAGATTTTTTTGAGCGGTGATAGTACCACTTCCCTGAAACACATAAACTGTAACTTTCTTTTAGCTAATTTTTATTAGCTAATTTTAGCTAAATATTTATATATAATAAATAAACACCCCCCGCCGAGAAATCAGTAAACAGCTGCTCACTAGGGCACCCCTGAGAGAGGCCAGGAGCAATGGATACGAACTCCTGGAAGGCCACTTCAGGCTCAATTCCAGGAAATACTCCTTCACAGGGTGTCCAGACTGTGGAATAAACTCCCTCCAGAGGTGGTGCAGTCACCTACCCTGGAAGCCTTCGAGAGGAGACTGGGCAGTCACCTCACTGGGGTCACTTGACCCCAGTTGTCTTTTCATGCCTACTGCAGGGGGACTGGGCCCGATGATCCACAAGGTCCCTTCCAGCGCCTAACAATCTATGAATCTATGAATATGGTAAACTATATATATATATTTTCATATATCTTGAAATTCCCCTTTCGATTTCCCTGCTGCTTGGTTTGAACAAACTGAAGGTTCCAAACAAAAATTCAGTCAACACTGTTTGTTTCACTTTATGAAACTGAGACTTCACTTTCACCCTCCTGGTGCTGCTGCTGCGTAGGGTGGGGCAGGCCTCCGTGCCCCCCAAAGGAGGCTGAATGGACCTGGCTGTGCCGGGGGTGGGGTGGCACGTGCCCGCCTATCCTTCCTGCTCCCCATCCCCACCTCCCTCCGCCACAGCTGGAGTGGAGCTGAGCAGGGTGAAGGTGGATGTGGGCTGCTCGCTGTGGGTTTAGGGCTCTCTGCTCTGCTGCTTTTGCCCGCGGGGCCCCACACTGGCCATGTACCTCCTGACTGTGCAGCAACAGGAGGCACACTTGCCACTGCTCCCGGGCGGGCAGGGGTGCATGGCTAGCACAGGGCTCCCAGGGCAAAGGCAGCAGAGCAGAGAGCCCCAAGTCCGCAGTGAGCAGCTTGCATCTGCCCCATGCATAAATCGGGGGGGGGGGGCACATACCCCTCATGCCACCCTTGGGGGGTGCACACAGTGATGGGATGCACCCTCTGGATGAGCCACCTGTGGCTCTGTCCCACTCCCCACCCCAGCCCCAGATTCCATGGAGCACTCTGGCAGGGCAGCACTCCCAGCCCCTGCTCTTCCCACTCCCTCCCTCACCATGGGGGCCTTGATCTGCCCCCCTCCTGCCCCCAACCCTTTTTCCCCTGCATAGACTTACCTGCAGGTAGCTGCTCTTCATACTGCCTGGCTGTCTTCCTGGCCATGTGTGTATGTATGGCCATGCACATGCACACAGTGCCCCCTGCATCTTGATCTGGGCAGCCCCAAACAGGACCTCTTGCAGGCTAAAATGCTGCCTGCCTGCAAGGGGAAACCCACTGTTCGCCAAGGAAACCCAAGCATGCAGGGGCCTCTGGGCCCGAGCCCTGTGGGCCTGTATATTAATCCACCTCTGCCGGTCCCAGCCTGGCACGCCGTACACAGTACAGGGGACTGGTCTGAGGGACCAATCTGGACCAGTCCCAGATTCAGCACGCAGGGCCAATCTGACTTGGGCATCACATGCATCACATGTCCTGAAGTGGCCCCGCATGCAATATGTGCCTTGGTCCGGCTCCATGCCCCACAAGCTATATGTGGCAGGCAGCGACCCAAGGCCTGCAGGCAGTACCATGGGCCATATCTTTGAGACCCCTGGAATAAATGATGGGTTATTAGGGCATACAGTTTGGCTACTATCAAACAGAAAAGTATTAAAAACTTGAGGAAATCTAGGTTTATATATTCAGTATGACTAATTTTGATTTTTTTCTTAGTAAGAAATCCCTTTCTTGTTACCATTAAAACAGAACAGACAGTTAGATATGGGTAAAAAATTTTAACATACAGTTGTTCCCCATAAAGAGTCACAGCTCAGCTGTAACATTTTTCAAAATACATTATTTTGGAATATTTCCCAAGAAAAATCTCTAAACTAGATTTTTAAGAAGAAAGAGGAATCTCTGGCACTTCGTCAGTTTACTTTATCGGCTTTGTTTTTCCTTTCCATTACTTCACACCCAGTGGGACTAAATTGTTATGACAGGAAACATTTCATCATTGATTACACTTTTGAGACTCATATGGCTTTGGCCAAACGATGTCCATTTGGCTGTGTAAATATATATTTAAAAAGTAAACAAAATGCTAGGAACAAAATTCAGCCCAAGGGGTAAGCACTAAGCAGGCTGCAACTGCATTGACAGAATGTATGCCAACACAATGCACCCTAATCTCCCCATCTGATTTTTTGATGAACTATACCATGTTTCTATGAAGTGCTCAAGTTTTGACTGGGATTCCCACCTTAGAATCCCAGAACCAGTCAGTTTTTCCCTCTTTATGACCAACGGTCAGAGGTTAATACTTTTCTTTTTCCAGGGGTAGTTACACTAAGGAAAATGTGTTCCCGTGAGGGCTTTTCAAATCTATAACCCTCATAAAAAACAGCCAAGCTTGAATGAAGAAAATCCTACAAAGGCGAATCTCCGTGAATCTCTCCACTTATTGCTTCTTTCGTTGATATCTTCTAATGTGGTAACCAGTGATTCGGTGTGCAACCTCTGAGTTTGAACAAGGGTTCTTTCTGAATCTGGGCTCCAGTGCGATGCATTAAATTTCTAGCCTTTTAGCTAGTAAGCTGTCTGGCAAAATTGTTTAAGTTTTGACCATTTAGATCCATGAATGCAGCAGCCAGCAACCTTGACAAGATGTGGACCAGACTATCTTTGCTCCAGTCCAACTTGAGCCAGGGGCTTTGGCAGACCATCAGTCGCCTGGGGTTTGCCTGCTCCCATATTGGGGCAAGGCAGCTAGGAATTGCTTCTAGTCCCATGCTCTCCAGCTGGATCATGGGCACAGCCTCCAGCCAGTGGGTAGCTGAGCTGGGGTAGCTGGAAGCAGCATTCATGCTATTGCTGCTTCTCTAATCTCTGTCCCTGCAACACAACTCCTAGCTATGGAGCCCTGGACCAGCTCCCCACCAGCTGGAAGTGGTGCCCCCACTCCAGTGGGGGAAAGGAGCGCAAGGAAAAGCAGTGGCAGTCCAGGTGTAGTTTCCAGGTGCCTGATCTGAGCACAGCTCTTCTTGCCAAGCAGTTCTGTATCCGGCCAAACCAGATTAGCTTTGTTTTTTATAGGAAGTTTCTTGTGTGTATATATTTATTCTGTTTAATTAGAAGTGTGAACCATCAGAGTATTACCTATTGTGTTGGCAACACATTTAACAGTGGCGCTTTGAAAGTGAATTAAGATCTGGCAATAAGTTTGAGAAGAAAGGTTGTAGTCTGGACATTTAAGATTGCACTAATTAGTCACTGCTCTGCCATTTTTTAAGGTAGAAAAATCTCTGATTTGCACTGGTTAAGTTAGGATGCCAAAAATATTCCATTTTATATCAGTGTAATATAGGTTAAAATGTTCTGTTTTACTTATAAATGATGTTCAGAAGTACTTTGAACTTAATTATGGATGGATTGAATGCCCATTAGATAGATATGGTAGAACAGCATCCCATTTTAGTGATTACTGTTTTTAAGTGGAACGTATGTCTCTTCTTTAGGTTTTGAAATAAAAGAACATGTACAAAAACAAGAAGTCTCCAATAGCTTACCTGCCCCTCCTCAGATGCCTCTGCCAGAGATACCTCAGCAATGGCTGGTGAGTGTTATTGTAACTAATAATTAGAAAATATTTCTTCACTACTGTTGTAATAACTTCTAACATAATTAAAGGAAAGTTGCTCTGAGCAAGGCAGAGATAGTGTCATGTGATACAACTTCCTTTCTGTAATATATAATTAACAAAATAAAGGTCTAGAGCCTTCAACTGATTTTGTCTTGCAGGAAAAAATAAAGTTTCTTTTTATAAAGACTTCAGTGCTGTTCAGCAAAGGTCATTCCATAGTTCAGGAAATTCCCTAATAAATAAATGAAAATTACAGAGCTGCCTCTAGAATATATAAGCACTTGACTGAGATCTGTTTTTAAAATCCTCCAGTTGGTAACAGCTGTCTTGTTGAAAAGTGACCTAATAAGCAAGTTTTAATCTTTCTTAGTTATTGACTTGGCAATAATTCTGAAGAGTACAAGCATATTTTGAGAACAGCATCTGAAAAGACTTGTTTTGACAGCTAAATAATGCTTTTTTTTCTTTTTCTTATTTGTTACCAATTTATATATAAGTATCGTTTCGGAAAAGTTTGAGCGCTCACTAAAATCTAGTTTTATAGTGTAGAAATGTGTGGGAGGTGGAGCTTGCAAGGTGCTGTATTTACTTGAATATAAAATGGCCCTGAATATATGATGATTTGCCCTCCCAGTAATTATACTCTGTATATGGAAAATCTATCAATTTGTGATCATTTTTCAGTTATAGAATCTAAGTACTGGAGGGTTGTCTTGAATCTTACCCACCCTGCACTGCTACAGCAGGAAAAACAGCCGCTGGGGAGGGGGTCAGGTGGCCCCCTTGCCCTCTGCCCTGCCCACTTCTTCCTCCTTTAGCCTTTCTGCCCCCCCCCCACCGCTTGCACC
>NW_017729033.1:26471918-26491657 GCF_001723915.1 Gavialis gangeticus
CCCCCCCTCCATTTACCATCAGATAGCTTGGAGCACAGCACGTGGAAAGCTTGCCTGGCTATGCAGCAGTGTTGGTGCTGCTGATCAGCTGGGCAAGGGAAAGAATTCCCATGTGCTCCATGCCTGGGAAAGACCCAACCTGCAGCCAGAGTTGAGCTGTGCCTGGACAGCAAGCAGGCAGGAAGGCAGAAGCTGCAGAGGGGAAGGCGGGCGGTGGGGGGGGAAAGAGGCTGGCGTGGGTGTGACTGACCCAGACTCAGGCCAGAGTTGGAGCCACAGCAGCTGCCACCTCCTCCCTCCACTTTGTATGCAAGTATAAGGTATGGGGTTCCCCCACCCCAATCCCATGATGACTGGGGGAAAATCCTTGTCTTATATTCAAGTAAATTCTGTAGTTTTCAGTATTCTTTTATATGGAAGTGAGGTTGGATAATCTAGCTCTTTTGTTTCAGTCTCTCCCTGAATTATCTCTTATACAACTTGTTTTAGTACACTTAAGTTTACTCACCTGAAAAAGTAATAGCAGCCAGTGACTGTGGAAAATCAGTAAAGGGTTTATGATTTGCCTTGTCCGGTATTCTGTATGGGCTGTGCTGGTAGCAGATGGTGTAGGAAAAGGTACAAAAAGCCCTAAGGTGGGCAGTCCTGAATGACCTGGTCATAGTTTCTTTCGTATCACTGTCAGCTAGCATTCGGTTTTTGCCCTTAAATATTAGGATTTTTATCTAATAGGTTTTCTAACCACTTGGAAGGGGAACATTTTGTTAGTAACATCCATACAAAGAATGTGCACATAAACTCTGTCAATCCTCAGCTAAAATATGTATGAATATTCTTTGCAGATATGTACATAATAATTTTGCAGTAGATATGAGTTAATTAAAAAATGAACAAATTTAATATGCATGTGAAACTAGCTTTTTTATTCCAAGCTTTATAGTGCTTGCAAATGATTTTTTTCGTATGAGAAGTAAATAGCATAAAAACAAGGAATTGCTGAAGAAAAATAAGAACATGACACACAAAATGCCTCTGTATTGTTTTGAAAATGTGGCCTTTCAGTACAGACTCCAGAGATTCAAGATAACTTTTACTCTGTCACTCTCTGGTATTTGAATAGGCTTCATTTAATAAAGTTCAGAAATTGCCATCTGAGTTCTTCCAGTCACTAAAAAGTAATCTGCCTGATTCTCTTCTCTCTTATGAAAATATATAAATATTATTAATCCTGATGAAGCTGATTAAGCATCTGTTAAAATTGGTAAGGGATAAAACTGGTATGTGGTTTGAATATGGAGTGTGGTTTGAAAACTGGTATGTCAATCATGTTTTGCAGCTCTGCTCTTTTAAATTCTGAAGTAACAAAAGCATTGCAGTAAGATATTGTGAGGAACTGCTTAAAGTTAGAGCCAGCTAAAGTAAGTGGCCTTAAACAGAAACAGTAGTATAACTAAAATGGGGGGCAATCAGGGTAGCAGTCCCAGGTACCAACTTAGATGGAGGGTGCAAAAATAATAGCTGCTGCTGCTGCTACAGACCAGCTGCGCCACCCCTGCCAGCAGTCTGGCAGCTGGCACTGTCCTGTTAGGCCTCTAAACAGAAGTGATTCTGGCTATGAAAATAGTGCCATTTTTGTGTATGGGATGCTTCAGTTTCCTGGAAAATCAGGTTGTGTGTGTACTGAGTCCTGAGGAATCTGAGGCCTTCAATTAAGGATCCAGGAGTACTGTGAAATTGCAGCACTTTGTATGGCTCATCTCTCTGAATTTTATCCCTCTGCCTTTGAACTGATAACTAGAGTACCCAGTATTTGATTGTAGGAAGAAGATAGGTTTGGGTGGGGGAACACAGCTCCAGGGCAGTCCCGTGTGCCAGCTACCTCTCAACTGAGAAACCAGCATTACATTATTAATTCTGATTAATGTCTTTAGTGGGTTATGGAATAAAGAAAGATCCCACACAATTTACTGAGTCGTTTGATGCGCCTGGCTGGGGGACTATTTGGTTGATGCACGATTTCACAAAGATTGCACACTTAATTCATACAACACAATTTTATTTTAAAATTCCTTCCTACGCATATAACACTGCTTAGCTTTAAGAAAAACCACAAACATTAAAAACACAATAACTACATATATTAGAAACAATGCTCTAAACGCACTTCCTTCCCAAACAATGCTATCAGAATTAGTATTACAAAAACAACTACAGTTACAAGTAAAGGTTATTTCTCATGGTATACTTACAATCCTAGAATTCCTAGAAACCTGATCCCCAAAGATACTTTCATTCTTTGGTTATGGTTTTAGGGTTGGTCTCAGCAGTGATAGGAACAAGCCCCCTTCCTTCGGTCCCACTCGGGCGCTCCGCGGCTTCAGCGTGAACAGGAGCTCTTGTTCACGGAGAGGGTGGTTCAGGTGATCAGTCTGATCCGGCCTACACTTGCAATTCTTCCTTCGGTGTTCTGCAAGAGAGGTTACCTCCAAATTGGGACTGTAGGTTACAGTTTTTATTGGGTGAGATGCCATCTTGGATCCCTCCTACCCAAACCCATCACTACTCCCAAATTTGGGCTCCGATCTTTTACCCAACAGATTCCTTTCCAGGGTCGTCTTTGGGAAATTTTCCATACCCCTGCTGTGACCTCTTGCCAACCCCTTTCCAAAAGTCCCTAGGTTTCGATCTCTCTGAATGTTTGCCTAAGGGTTGCTTTTAGGTTAACTTTGTTAAAGGCCTCTAGAGATTAAAATTCAAAAACCAAGACATTCAGCACATTCGTTGCAAGGCCTCTAAAGATAAAATTCAAAATCAAGACATTCACCACGTAGGCAAAAACAAGCAATGACCCTAGGTAAAAGATGAACCTTGCCTTTTTTCTAAACTGGCTAATGGGTATATATTACAAGCATTCAAACTATTACATTCAATATGACAATTAATAATGGTTAAAATTATTTTGATAGGGGATGGAAAGTATAAATGAGGTCATGGCTTTGTAAACATTGTTTTGGCTGTATTGAACTGCATGTAGTTTTGGCTTTTTCCTTCCAAACAAAGACTTTTCTCCAGTATGTTGCTGTTTCATTATATACTTTTATCACTTGCGTGGCTCCAATATCGTAGAGTGGAAATTGAACATTGCTCTTTTCTCTGTCCTACCAGTAGTACTGCTCGTACTTCCTCTGGAGTTTGGGCTGTGCTCTCTGAAGCAGGTGCTGCCTATCTTGAGCTGATCTGCTCAGAGAACTGAGCTGATTTTATTTTTCCGTAATGAAAGAGGTAGATTTTTCTCTGTTCCTTTTCTCAGTCCTGTTTACTGGTGCTGGCAGGTACTGCTGTTTCTTGGTTCTTTTTTTCTAGTTGAAGTGCCACATTGAGGTCTGTTAGGAAGCGTCACAGGCAATATGACTATTTAGTCTGTAAGCTCTCCAAGGGCAGAGGCTACCTGTTACTAACATTTGAATAGTACTTAGTGCTGTGGAGCCTGTCTTGGGCAGGAGCCCTTGTGTTGCTGAAATGCATGTATTTAGTTTAAGCAAAGAGTGAAAATCAACAGTTTCATATTGAACACAGAGTACTTCCTCATTCTTCTTGTCCCCAAATGTTTCCAGCAGTACTGGGAAAGACTCTTCAGGGTGTGCTTTTGTTTTTAAATTTAATTTTCAGCACATCAAATTAAGTTTCATTGACACAGATATTCGTTGGCATTCAAAGAGTTCTCAGTTCAAAACTTTAATCTGGGTTGACATTTCAGACATCCTTCTTTTACATTTAGGGCCATGTGGGTGAGAAGAAATGCAGTGTTCTTCAAAGCAGTAGCTGGAGCCTAGTACAGGTTTCCCTCACTTTATGCAGGTTCTGTATGTGGGAATTCGCTGTTATGTGATGACTGTTTTTATACTAAAAATTTGTTATATGCGAGGTAAATTCATTCTTATGTGATCAGTATGGTGGAAGGCAGCAGTCAGCTGCGGTGCACTGTGAGAGTGTCACACACCAAAATATAGTCTCCTGTGTGGATCTGTACTCCTCACTTGTTGTCTGTGACGCGTGTTTCTGTAGTTGCCATCCATCCCCATTATGATAGTGCCCTGTGCTTGTGTGTACTGTCTGCTTTTGATGAGTACCAAAATTGTCTTGTAAAAGTGGTAGAAATGGGTCTGGGGTCAGTACAGTCGAGGTCTTGGAACAAAGAAAAGAACAATAAACTCCTTACCTAGCACATCAAGATAATATTCGAACCCAAGATAATATTTGAACCTCCGTGCTGGCTGGCAAACAGCGGAAGGGCAGAGTCCCCTCTCCCAGCGCTGATGTGGGAGCAGCAGCACTGGGAGTGGGGGCTATACCCCTCTGCCACTTGTCCCCTTCCACCCAGAGCAAGCCGCAGCTGCCCCCTCCGCACCAGCTGGGCAAGCAGCAGCAGGGCAGAGCCCCCGCTCTGAGCACTGACACACCTGCCTCCTGTGCCCCTCTGCCCCCCTCCCTGAGTAATGTGCCCCCCTACTCCAGCTGGGCAGCTTGTCCCAGTCCCAGCCCCAGCCCTAAGCCCTAAGCCCTACCGCCCCCATGCCCTTTTTCTCCCCCTCTTCCAACCCCAACAGACTTACCAGCAGGAGGCAGCTGTGTCAGCTGCCTGTTTAATTTATGTTATGGCCAAATCTCTGAAGTGGCGCCGAGTCGATTTGGGACACTGATTCGAATCTCCAAATCAAATCGCTGTCCTCCAAATTGACTGAATCCAAATCCAAAGTGAATACTTGCCGCTTTGCACAGGCGTAGTGTTTACCCTGTCTCTAAGTCTGCACGAGGTATCACGTAGCAGATGTCACTCTGATACTGTTTTGAGTTGAAAGGCAGGGTAGATTTGCACGCTATAGACTAGGTAAAGCATAAGTTTTCATGAGCCTGAGCTAGCTTTATCAGGTGCAGTGAAAGGACATGCACGAAGCAGTGTATCAAATAGAGAGTGTGATTTGAATACAAAATGCAGGGAAAGTGGGGAGAGGATGGAAAGTTTTGGGAAAAGCAAATAAGCAGCATACCTGTAGGGATAAAGTGGTCACAAAACTAATCCAGGTAATGGGATAAGAATCTGTAGTCCCTGTTTAGACCATATTTAACACAATCCAATCCATGGATGATTTTATGTTCTGCAGTTTCCTGTTCAAGTTTGTTTTTAAAGTTTTGTTGTCTAAAAACATCTACGCTAAAGTCAGGGATGGACTGCCCAGGGATAATAAAATGTTCTGCCACAGACTTGTCTTTCTGGAACTGATGTCCTCTTTGTCCCTGTGGGTTTATTATTTGTTTGTCTCTTCCAGCTCTGCTGCACCTCCTCTCTCTCTCTCCCTTCTCTTCCTCCCTTCTCTGTCCTTTATATTCAAATCACTCTATTTGATGGGCTGATTTGTGTGTGTCCTTTCACAGCATCTAATGAAGTGAACTTGGCCTCTTGAAAGATTATGCTATACATCTCTGATTTAGTTAATCTGCAAAGGTGCAAATCTATCCTGCCTTTTGCCTGGATTTAGAGTAACACAACTACTCTCTCTGCTCTTGAGTTTAAAGGATGGACAAGCACCAACTCTTAACTCATGAGTTTGGAATAGAAAAGGAGCTGATGCTCTGCTCTCTGCTCAGCTGCTTCTGGTTTAATGCCTGAGCTCTCATCTCTGTGGTATCACCCAAGCTGATTTAAAAGTACATTTTACAGCAAAGCAATGAAATAACATCCTGTGTGTCCTGCTGCTCAAATGTGCCTGAGGAAGGCTAGCATAAATTATCCACAGCATGATAGTGACAGTACATTTATAACCTCTATGCGTTTGCTTGTCCTGTTACATCTGACTGTCAGTGATTTCAGAGATAATGCTCTATGCTGTCCAAAAACAACCAAAATGCAAAAAGCATGGTTTGCTATTTTTGCATGAATTTCACAGCAAAACTGGATACATTTCTTTGTTTTTCCTGGAATGCTGACAATCTAGTAATTATTTAACCGCAACAAGTGTTCAGCAATATGCCAGACCCCCTGTAGGTATAAATCAAAGGAATAGGTCAATTCTTCCTTTACCCCCCCTTCACTCCTCAATATACGTTACACACTCACGCTGTAGGAGTGTTCCATCTAAATGTGTTTCCTATTGTGGGTTTTAACAATCTCCCTTCATCTGGCTATCTTGCAGGTATACTCTCAGAATTTTATTAGAAAATACCAAAAAAGAGACCATGCCCTTGGAGAAGAAAATACATAATAAAATCAAAAGGATTTTTTTGAAGTGAGATGCCCTCAGTTTCATGAATCAGTTTTTGAACAGAAAAAAAACACTGGTTTTATGAGGTTTCTTGAAATGTACAGATAGGTCTTATGATTTAGGAAATGTAAGATTCTTTAATATTAAAGATAAACTTGTATTTCTGTATTTTATCTCAAGATGTCTTTAAGAGTTGAATATTTCTCATTTTTTCTGGTTTTGCTTTTTAATCAGAGAGTCCCAAAGCTAATGGATTTGAAAAATGGCCTCAATTAAATCTCTATTTTAAAATGTTAAAGGATTGAATTGTATAAATTCGGTAAAAGTTTTCAGACTAAAGACCTTTGATTTAAGCCTGGATAAAGATCTCAATTTAAAAGGCCTTTGGATAAGGTCTTCAGCAATGAACGGTAGGACTGGAATAGCCCTTGTAGGTCATTAACTCAGTTCCTTGCTGTGGCAAGAAATCACATCAGTTAATCCCTTTCACAAATTTATCAAGCCCAGTTTTAAAACTATTAGGCTTCACAATTGCAGTTGAATCTTAATACTCTAGGGAACCTATACATGTGCCCAAAGCCTGCTCCAGCGTGTTCCAATTAAAACTCGATCAATCGAGTCTAATTAGAAGGCTCCAGCAGCCTTGGTGTCTCGTGTATTCAGCATCCCCACATTTCAAAATGGCAGCAGGGTGCTTTAACTAAAACTCATTGAACAAGCTTTAATTAAAGTGCCTCCAGCCACCATTTCGAAGTGCGGGATGCTGGATATGTGAGACGCTGTGGGTGTTTTAATTAGAGCGACTCCCAAGAGCTGCTGCAGTTAAAATGCCCTCTCCCCCCAATCCTGGAGCACATTTAAAGATGCCCTTTATGCTTAGGACCCTTGTACTTTCCAGCCTAAAGCAAGTTGTGTTATTTGTTCTTTTGGCAGCATTGTTATTTTACTTAAATACCATATTTACTTGAATAGAAGATGACCCTGATTATGATTGACCCCTCAATAATTAGATTCTCTATATATGAAAAATGTATAAATTAGTTATAATTTTCCAAGATATAGAATCTAATTATTGGAGGTTTGCCTTGAACTTGTTCCCTTCCCACTAGTAGAGCAGGGAAAATAAAGATGTGGGGAGCAGGGGAAGAGATCAGGTAGCTCTTTGCTCTCTGCTTCCTGTCCCAGCCACCAGCAGGAGGGTTTGGGATTGAAAGAGTGGTTGGGAGTGAAAAGGTAAGAAAGGTTTATTGATTTAACACACACACATCTACATGTAGTATAAACAAGACAACAATAACAGACAGTAATATCTCGCGTCAGCAACTTATTGGCAGTCCCCTCTGATGCCTAGTGTACGACAAGTCTCTCTCGATAAAGCTCAGTGAAGTCAGGCATCTCTGATCTGTGCTGTCCAGGGGGGTACCGGGAAGGACCCTGGGGCTCCTTGAGATCTGCCGGCCCACCAAACCCAGGTCAGCAGCCTATCTTGAAAATGGTAGCTTCCTTTACAACACTGTATCTTCCTTCTGCCAATTCCTGGACATGCCAGCAAATTTATAGCTACCTAAGCTATGCTGTTGGTCTACAGCTACTCACAATCTTACACCTACATCTTTCCTTATATAGCTAAGAGTAGTTTCATAGTTCCTAGGGTTGGAAGGGACCTGAGTAGATCATCTAGTCCGACCCCCCTGCCATGGCAGGAAAGAGTACTGGGGTCAAACGACCCCAGCAAGGTGTACATCTAGCCTCCTCTTAAAGACCCCCAGGGTAGGAGCCAGCACCACTTCTCTTGGAAGTTGGTTCCAGATCCTAGCTGCCTTGACCATGAAGTAGCGCCTCCTGATATCTAGCCTAAATCTACCCTCTGCCAGCTTGTGACCATTATTCCTGGTCACTCCTGGCAGTGCTTGGGGGAACAGGGACTTCCCCAGTGCCTGCTGGTCCCCCCTGACTAGTTCGTAACAGGCCACTAGATCCCCCCTCAGCCTTCTCTTGTGGAGGCTGAACAGGTTCAGGTCCTGTAGCCTCTCCTCATAGGGCCTGCCGTGCTGCCCCCAATCATGCGAGTGGCCCTCCTTTGGACCCTCTCCATGTTGTCCACATCCCTCTTGAAGTGCAGTGCCCAGAACTGGATGCAGCACTCCAGCTGCGGCTTGACCAGTGCAAGTACAATAGCAGTACAAGCATTTGCGTTGCACCATATAAGGTCAATTTTAGCTGCGCCACTACTTAACTGCTTACAAGGCCTCGTAACAGTTTTCTTTAAACTTTAACTAAACCTCTTAGCTATAATATATTTTGCAAAACATAGACAAACAACAGGAAACACCTGGTCTTGCTCCATCACAGGGTACTCAGCAAGCACTTCACTTCAAGCAGGCACAACTCCTGACTGTCACAGCTTCCCCCAGCTTTTTCACCCTGCAGTCCCTTTCCCCTCTCCTTACTGTCAGACTCTGCTCTCCCTGAGCACATGGAAGTGAGGAGCAAAACTGAAAACAGTAAACAACACAGGTACTCTATAAACACACTTTTCAGCAGCATTTTGGCTCCTATTTATATGTAGTACAAACTGTGCATGATGTTCATACAAAACAAAAAGGCTCATGATTTACCGTATAGTTTATTGGGCTGGTCCCCACCAGAGTCAATAGCATTTCAAGCTGGTGGCCCTGCAGCTCAGCACTGCTCAGTATGGCTGTGTACCCCAGATACCTCTTCACAAAGGAGCCATGTACTAATTAGCCCCCAACCCCTGACTGGAACCAGGTATTCTTGTCATGAATCCTAACTTACTCCAGTGAAGATCCAGCTTCACCTCTGGGAGAACAGAGCCATGCTAATCATATGTGCCTGGTTAAGATAGTGGACGACACAGGGATTCTGGGTCAACTGCTTGGGACCCTGTTTAGTGATGTTTGCTGGAAGTTTAAGGCTGGTGAAAATGCAGTGATTCATGGAAATGGGAAAGAAAGGAGCAGCTCTGTTATGAGAGTGAAGAGGAACTCAAAATGTATGCAATGTTGTGGCTTACCGTGACTTGAAAAAGTGTTGGTGGTGAGGGTGATTTATGCTTAATGGACACTACCATTATTCAGATGAGCTATCCTTGTGGTAGGTTTCCATAAGCACCTTGGCCTTTTGGATAAGATCAAATGTAGCATTTTTGGCGCCAAAGGGAGAGCGTCAGGGCTGGCTCTGACTTTCCCAGTATCAGCCTGGTATTGCAGTACCTCCAGACTCCGTGCCAGTTCTCTGTGGAGGGAACATCTGCCCTTTTCTTTTCTTTTCCTTTTTCTTTTCTTAGGAGCCATACAAGAGAAAAAGGGTTCTCATCAGCATTTTTGGTGCAAAGGGAGGGTGTTGGAGCATGCTCTGGCCTGTCCGAGTACTGGCCTGCTATTGCAGTACCTCCAGGCCCAGTGCTTGTTTCCTTCTGGGGAAGCAGCAACTGCTCTCTTTTTTTTTTTAAAGAGTTTTATAGACATGCTCAGTGTTGGCTCTATTTAATGAACTTCATAGTTGGTTTGTATTACTGAGCACGTGCTGCTTTTGGCAGCAGCTTTATGATGGTGTATTTAGTGAGATTTCTTTGTATGAGATTAAAAGACAATGGGCTCTTTTTCTATGCTGATTGGGAGTGGGAGAGTCATCTTGTATTCAAGTAAATACAGTAGTTCTTTTCTCCCATTATTCTTACTCTGGACATTCTCAGAGAGAGCAATCTTGTCTACTTTCCATTCTCTGATCATCCCAGACCCTCTCCTTTGAGCCTCTCCAGTTCTGAACTCATCGTTCTTGAATTCATCTTTCTTGAAGTGAGTCTTCTACTTTTTTCAGTAAGAGTGAGGTTTCACCTGCAGGACTGTGTCCAGTTTTGGGCACAATGTTTCTAAAAAAAGATGTGGGCAAATTTAGGAAGTGCCCAGAAGAAAGCAACCAAACTATCAGAAGCCTAGAAAACATGATGTATCAAAAGTTGGAAAAATTGAGTCTTTAGTCTGGGGAAGAGACATTTAGGAACAGGGAGGAGCTGATAACAGTCTTCAGGTATAAACAGCTGGTGGTTGACTGTCCTCTGCATCTATACCAGCAGTGATTCTTAACCAGAGTTCTGCAGCACTTGGGGTACCACACAATGTTAGCACGGTTAGGTGTGAAATATGGTTCACAAGATAAACCCTGAGACTTCAAATAGGAATTCAGAGTGTTAAAAGCATTCTGACGTGCTGGCGTCTTCCTGAGTTGTTTGCAACTAAAGAATTGTTCTACTGTTTTTCTGTAGTCAAAAACAAGTTAAATTTTAAGAACTGGAATTTTTTAGAGGTGCATTGAGTCTAATGAAGGATTCCTTGAGCCTTAAAAAGTTGAGAACCACTGAGCTACAGCCTTAAATTACAACAAGAAAAATGTTAAGATGGGTATTAGAAATAACTTTCTAAGGGAGTGACTAAGTACTAGAAGAAATTACCTAGAGAGATTGTGAAGGTTTTTAAGTCCTTAGACAGTTTGGACAGGGATGATCTTGTTGTGAGCAAGACCTTGAACCAAATAACCTCAAGTCTCAAATTATCCATGACTTCTACGATTCTGTACATGACTAAAAATATTCCATTGTTTCTATTCCCTTTATTATCTGTGCTTATATGTGACTAAGGTCTGAGAGGAAAACTTTGTACATTGTTGGTGCTTCCTTCAGTAAGACTTACTTCAAGAAAGATGAATTCAAGAACGATGAGTTCAGAACTGGAGAAGGCTCAAAGAAGAGGGTCTGGGAAGATCAGAGAATGGAAAGCCTATCTTAGAAGAGTAAGATTTGCTCTTACAGTCCTGTTGTGATCGTTTGTTATTTGTGGGGAGAGGTAGTTAGCCTGCAGCCTAAAGTTAAGCTGAAGGCATGGGAGGATAGCACCTTACAGTCTAACTTCTCCAGGCTAACTCTTGCACAAGTTAGTCTACAAGGTGCTATTCTGCCTTGCCAGTTGTTATCTGGGTAAAACTGCTGTTTGGTAAGTTTGGCAATAGAGATGGTGTAAAGAGATGGTTGGCAACATACGACCTGCAGCTAGATCTTGCCCACAGAGCTAGAGGGTTTTGCCCATACCTGTGCCAGGGCCAGGCAGTATGGAGCAGTGCCTGCACAACTGCTACTGCTTCCCAGGCTCCCAGCTGTGGTTGAGTGTTTTTGGTGACACACCAGTGATGGGGGAGTTTTCCCTGCTCCTGCATTGTGGCTTGGCAACTGGGAGCTACAGTAACGCCACTGCCACTTCTCCCAGCTCCCCACCTCTCCAGGAGCTTTACCAAGTCCAGGAATCTGAAGATGCTGTTTGTATAACTGCCACTTCTTCTGCTCCTTTGTATCCCCCTCAGTGGCAGCATGGGCACTGCTTCCAGCTGGTGAGGACCTGTCCATGGCAGGGAAGAGTGCTGGTGGGAAGAAGCAATGGTAGTGTGGACACAGTTTGCAGATACTGGCTCCCAGCGCAGCTGACTCAAAGCTATGCCCACATCATAGCCAGAGAGCAGGAAGCCTGAGGGAAGCAGTGGCAGCATGGGTGCAGCTCCCAGCTGCCTGGCCCCAGTGTGGGCATGGGGAAGTCTCCCACCGCTGATGTCCTGCTGGAGCCACTTAGCTCACATTGGACCAGAGCCAGGCTGTTCTGGCCCACAGCTTGTAAGATGTTGCCAGCCCCTAGGTAAAATGTTTCAAATTCAGGAAACATCACTTCTACCGTAGGCTGTGTGGTTTATGCAATACTCTACTGTAGTCTGTACACAGTTGTGCTGTTGCCAGTTCCTGCTGCCCTGTGTTATCTGACCCCTGAGACATATTTCAGGCATACAGGGCAGGGGTCAGCAACATTTTTGGGTAGAGTGCCAAAAGCACCCTCAACCTCAATTTGTAAGATGTTGGCGTGCCAGGGGCACGTGGCAGGGGAGCCATGAGGGGCCCAATCCCTGTGGCAGCGCAGCCCCAGCCCCCTCCCTGCTGTTCGCTCCGAGGTGTGCATGCCAAGCAAAATGCCTTTGCGTGCCATACTCTGGCACCCATGCTAGGGGTTTCCGACCCCTGATATAGGGTATTCAAATAAAGGAATCTGAACATTGTAAGGATATGTAAAGATGACATTGCTAAATTGACTGTATCCTTCACCAAAAAATACAGGACTACTTTTTACTTGATCGTTAGATCTCAACTGGTAATGTTTCTAACTGGCAGCTGGTATATATTTTAAAACAAAATTTGCAATGATGTAGGAAAATACGTGGAAGTAAACAATTACAATGATTAAAAGTATGACAATAAAAGTAAAAATAAATTAAGAATAAGTTAAGTGTAGAAGACTACTTCCAGATTAAGCTTTTCTACACCACATGTGAAGAACTCCAAGGAAACTGTTACGTATTTATAATTTAACAATGTGCTCTGGCACTTGACAAACACATGAAAAAATATTAGTCTATCCTACCCAGCCTGCAATATAACAGTGTGCCTCGTATGCAAAAATGTATGACAATGCCAACCAGTTATTCATGCTGTGAGGCAGAATAAGTGAATAAATCACAGAGTTCGTGGTAAGAATATCTTAATCCTATCCCTTTCTCTTCCATTGACTTCACAACTTGTTGCAATGCTCAGGATTAGACATCCTGTGGGTCACTACTATCAGGATGATCTTTGTCAGTACTAGGTGTGGCATCATGAATATTTGCATTTCAAAAAGGTGTTTCTTGCAGCTTTTTTGAGTACCGGGGCAATGCAAAGTTTAGAAGAAACCACAGCTTTGTGTAAAATTTGAACAACACCTGTCCTAAATTAACAATGGCATCATAGTGTTGGCCAGGTCTTTGAAAATGTTCTGCTTCAATCCTTGGTCTTAGTTAAACAGTGATATATACTGAGCTATCTGATTAGGTCCAGAATTCAACTGGAGAAATATTTGCTGAAATATATAACGCCAAAAAATAGCTTATGGTGTCTACCTGCTTCTGGTCTTTGTTCTGGTTATATTATCTTGCAGAATATTATTTATTTGCCATTCTCTTTTCCCTGATATTTGTTTTGGAAATTATTTATTTCATGTTTTATATCTAGTATGAGAAGATGCTTTTAGTTTGAATCATCTACCTAATTCTGATTTTTGTTTTTTTGTTTTTTTGTTTTTTAAATGGGCTTTTATGACAATACATTTAATCTTCTTTCAAAACTCTTTCATTATCTCTAAAGTACAAGAGCAAATTGTCTTGAAATGCTTTCTTCCTATAGTTTGGCCATTTGCCAGACTGTGAATTAGAATTGACAGGGGACTAAAAGTGTTCCACAAAGGCTCATAGCAAATGATACTGCCTATCATCCTTTCTAATCTGATTGGATCTTCTGGCAGTCTTTGACATAATGGACCGTTATATTGCATTCTTATGGTGTTCATCATGTTTGCAATTGCATGTTTACTTCCCTACTGCCAGGCTGTCCCTGTCCATAAAATATCTTTCTCAAACTGGACAATGAAGCAACTGTTCTCTCCTTTTAAATTAAATTTGAAAAAGTGATATTTTCAAAAGCACTCATCATTGGTGTCATTCTGCTCTGTGTGATGTCAGTGGCACAACTTGTTTTCAATGGGAGGAGAAGTAAGCCAATGCTTACCACCTTAGGAAATCCTGTTCAGACTTCTCCTGCAGGTTTTTGAAGAATTCTTTACTCTGTGATCCTTAACCCAGGCCTTCAGAGAACAATAGCATAATATAATTTATGTTGCCCTATTATTCTTTTCCCTACCTTATTATATTGTTTTATTCTATTTCCTCCTGTCTTGTCATGCTCATCAATAGCCTATAAGTAGAAGAAATAGTGGGAAGTGCTAGTCCATCAGCAACCACAGCTAAAATGATAAATCAGCATTAACTCTGATCACTGCTCTAATATGCATCGTGATTCAAATTCATCATCTTTTATGTTATTTATATGAAGGTACTTCCTGGAACCGATTAAGGCACATCAATCTTCTGGCTAAAGTTCAAGCCTTCTGGCGCACACATCTATTCTTACTGTTTCTATATGCAGGTCTCTTCTGCATTTTCTGTATATTCTTTATTTTTCATCTGTATATTTCCTGTTGTCTAAGTAACACCTCCAAGTGGATGTGTAACAATTTTTAATTATTAATCCTAAATGAAACATGAATTCACTGGTTTGATTCTGTCTTTCTCATTTTTGTTTCTGAATTTCTGGGGTATTTTTTTTCCTATCACCGTGCCAAGGAATTTGGGTGTAACTCTTGTTTTGCATCGTTCACTTTAAATTGTGCCATTCATTTTAAGTGGTGTAGTCTCTGCTCAATCTCTGTCAGAGATTAATTTGGGTAATTAATATTTCAAATTTATCCCTGTCTGACACGACACTGGTAAAGTTTTGGTGCATGTCTTGATTATGTCCCAGGTCAGCAGTGCGACTGTACATGTGTAACACAACTAGCTGGAATTTGGTTTAAATTAATACCCATTAGAATCTTAGGTTTGCCATTTTAAATATAGTGTTTTTGGTGTTGTCTGGGTTAGTCCATTGGTATGTAGCTCTATGATTTGTGAGGTTCATGTTTCTATCCTAGTGTTCTGATTAAAACCACAATTTAAATCAGTGATTCTCAACTTTGATCCTTTTAAGGGTGATGTGGCATCTAGCCCTTGTATAAGTGGTCTTCTCTTCTCATCCTGCCCCCTGCACCTGGGGACAAGTGCCACTTACAGCTGCTGCTCTGGGAAGTCCCGCTACAGGCCCCTTCCATCTGCCTCTCTGCTGGCTGCTCCTAGGCTATGAGCAGCATGCCCTGCTGTGGATGGGTAGGTGTTGGGTCATGGAGCTGTGCTGAAATAGTTGCTTCTTTCCCAGGAGAAACCAGGAGTACACAGGTGTTCAGCATTTTTCTCTCAGAGCAAAAGTTGCTGCTCCAGGAGAAAAATAGCCCAGAAACAGCCAAAGTTAAATCACCTCCAGGTGAATTTGTCCTGGGAACCAAATGTCTGTATACTTGCTCTTCTGCCAGAAGCCATAGTACAGTCCTCCAGCCTCCCATGGTGCTTTGCTTTCCAGCTCTCCCCTCCATGCTCCCCTCCTCCCCCACCAGCCCCCAGACAGTGTGTCACTCACTGGAATCGACTACTTCAGCGAGCAGAGTACACCCCCTTCACAATCCCACATTGTGCTGCTGGGAGACGGGCTGAATTGGAGCAGTCTAGATCAGCCAGCCCGGGCTGCCCTGTGCACTGCTGCCATTCGTTCCCTCTCTGGGCGGGGAAGCCTGCAGAGCAGGCTGAGATGTGTTCATGGGCCCCTCCCCGGCTGTGCAGCTTCAGTAATGCGAGCTCCTCAAAGGCTTGAAACGCCAATGTGTCTGTTCAGGTGATTCCAGGGTTTGTTTTTTTTTTTCCTACCAGGAAAAGAAACCTGGGAGAATTATCCTGGATTATTTGAATGTGTGTATGCAGCCTTAGCTTGCGCTCTAGGTGTCTGTTTCCTTGAAATGTAGACTTTAACTCTCTTGGAATGTGGGCGAGGGCCCAACATCCTGCTCTCGCTCTCGTTGAAGATTTGCTGCGATATACAGAGATCAGATCTGTACTGTGCACAGCTGTAATGCGCAGCAACAGATGGGATGACTATGTGTCAAAAGTTGTAAAGCTGAAGTAATAATGCCTCATGTTTTGTAGGTTACTTATTGAAAGTCTGCATTTGTTCACCAGCCTCATGGTATATCACCAGCATTTTGTCACGTTTTTCCAAGCTAACACTGCTGCTTAGCTGAGTGTTGCTGGGATTACAATGCAGCTGGCTCCAGACCCCAACTGGAGTGATTTGATGGTGGATCAAATTGCATATATTGCAGATATGGCAGTTGAGTGCTTGCAGCCATCTTCTGCATTGTGGATATTGAGAACCTTTGGCTTTGTTAAAGTTTCATTGCAGATATCCTCTTCTCCAGGGCAGTTATTTCTTCTTAAATCGGAGCATACATTCCTTTGTTTTCTTGCAGTAGCTTTAGCTGTGATCCCAGCCCTCACAGACTAAGCTTTTCTTGTTTTCCCCTGACTTTTATGTTGCTTTCTACTGCATATGCACTGGGCATAATGCTTGCATTCCTGGTTGGTCTGTCTCTGCCCTGTTTCCTTTAGTTTGAGCCCCTGCTGATTAGCATTGTTCTAATTCTTTCTCTTGACAGTTTAGTAGCCCTTGCTGTTCAGAGGCATTAGTCTAGGGTTAGATCTGTTTCTTTCAACAGTCTACCTTCAGTTCTGGTATCACTCAGCTCTTACATCCATGCTTCTCAAAGATTTTCTTGTCTGAAAATCCAGCATTCCTGAATCTCTTCATGCTGCCTATTCTAAAGAAATAGGACAGAGTTAGTCAAGTGGTTCGAGACAACTTTTGTTTTCATAAGATTTCATTGTTAGCAACTTCCTTGGGTTTGGTGATTCTTGTCATTTATAGGTTACCTGAAACAATTTTAAGTTGCGAGCTCCAGTTTGCTGAATATTGCTTTTGTGAGTCCTTTGTTTCTATGGGTTCTTTGCTTGTTGCCTGTCCCAGTACTGTCCCCCTTCTCCTCCCCCCACCCCCCATCTCATCCCTTTTTTTCCTTTGTGTTCAAATCACTTTATTTTATACACTGGTCTGTGCAGTTCTTTTCACAACATCTGATGAAGTGAGCTCCAGCTCCCAAAAGCTTGTGCTACTTATAGCTCTATTTGAGTTATTCTGTAAATTGCAAGCCCTATTCTGCCTTCTGCTGAATATTTGTCAGAGGTGTTTACAACTTTATATTGATTCAGAAGGTTTCAACAATACAACTACCCTTAATACATAAATATATTATTATATATAGCCATATAACTGATATATACATTCAACATTAGTCAGAATATACATACTCCATTTTAGTCCGATGCGCAGAGCATTCTAAATTGCACATCTCATAAAATACAATGTTTTATGCTACTAATCTTGAATATCTGTTTTTTATGTTGTATTCTTTAAAAACATTTTTCTTGTTTAACCTAGGGGGAAAGAATGCAGACTCCTTTGAATCAAAATATTTGTGATATTGGTCATCTTTAAAAATGCCTTCAGTTGTTTCTAATAATCATTGTGCATCTTTCAATCAGTATTGCATTTTTTATTTTTTTTAAATTGTGTGGTGGGCACTGTAAAACACATTTTAAAAAACTAGGGCCCGGTTAATTCAGAAACAGATTCCAGATGTGTTGACATTGGCCTACCCACCCCAGCTGTATGAAGTAACCAATGCTTAAAAGGGGTCAAACTCAGACAAGTACCATTTGTGTTTCATTTCCTTTTTGATTTCTTTCTGAATAACATTTAGTCTAAAAACAAGCATTTTTCAGCTCTGTTTTGGACCACCTTACTACTTTTCTGAATAAAAGATAGCTTAGAAACTTTGGGTGTGCGTAGATGAAACAGGGGCCCTAAATTAAAGCGGTGGGTTTAAAAAAACACTGCTTCAGTTTAGGACCCATTAAACCCCTGTGTCATGCACACACCCCACTGACTTACCTGCCTCTCCAGCAGGGAGGGGAGGGTGAGCTGCTGGTGGGCGGAGCGGTCCCGGGGAGGGGGGGAGGGCTGGTGCTTCCCTCTGCGGCAGAGGCAACACCTGCCCGTCAGCACCTGGCTGGGGTGGTCCCAGGGGCCACCGCAGCCACAGAGGGAAGCACCGGGCCCCCGCGCAGCTCAGGCAGGTTTGGGGGTGTGGGGTGCAGAGATCAGGCTCGCAGCCTTTTCTTGGGCAGAGCCTACTTTCCTGGGCTGCTGCCAGACTGCATGGAGCCTGGTACTTTGCTCTGTGGTTGTAGGGGCAGCAAACTAAAACTCCTTTAAGAGGTTTCAGTTTGCTGCGCCCCAATCATTTAAGGGGCATTACACCACTGAAGCTTCTCCAGCAGCTGGAATTAATGCGCAGTATGCCGCCGAGGCATGCTAACACCAACACCATTGAAGCAGTGCAAAAAGCATTTAGCCCGCTTTAAAGTGTCATGCACATATGCCTCTTGTTTCATCTACACATGGCCTTTGTTTCTATGCTGCCTCACACGAATGGTTGAGGGAAGATATTTTCTATGTGAATTTGATTTAATAAAAATAACCGGCCGCCTGCGCAGCGGGAGACGTGGCCAGAGCCAGCCCGGGCAGCAGCCTCAGGCAAAGTGGAGGGAGATTAAACCCTCCTGTCTCCTTCCTCTCCCACAGGCATGGGAGCCCTAGCTGGGGTCTGCCCAGCTTTCTCCAGTGCTGGCTGCTTGCATGGTGGAGGGCATGCCAGAGCTGGTCTGGACAGTGCCAGGCACTGGAAAGCCAAGCAGACCTGGGCTGGGGTCCCCTTTCTGGTGGTAGAGGGGGGAAGGTAGGGGACCCTACCTGTCTTCCTTCCCTTTGCCTGAGGATGCTGCCTGGCCCTCTCTGGCTAGGCCCCCCACCATGTGAGTGGCCAGCAGGGGGGAAAGCCAGCCAGACCCCAGCTAGGGTCCCCATGCCGATAGGAGAGAAGGGAGGTAGCGGGATTTAATCCCACTCCCTCCCTCCCCTTTGCCTGAGGCTACTGCCTGGACAAGCTCTAGCCAGGCCTCCTACCATGTGAGCTGCCAGCATGGGGGAAAGCTGGGAGGGTCCCCTGGTGGCTGATCAACAAGTGGGGGGTCCCCCAGATGTAATGGCACCAGAAGTGCCAGCGGCAAAACCAGAAGTGGCACCAGAAGACGCCGCTGCTGCATACCCCCTGGGGCCTTCCTAAGTACCCCCAGGGATATGCATACCCCTGGTTGACAGCCCCCGCCCTAGGACATGCATCTAGTCAATGTTCTGAACAAAATAAAAATGTATTGGAAAAAGTAATATTGAGCAAAGGACACTCCTACTCATAAGTTATCATGTATAATAAATGTACAATGTTGGAAGAAGGTATAAAAATTCCCTTGAATGTGAAAATGGAAATTAAAGTCTTGTAACAATTGTAAGTGAATTCTGTAAGTTGGGGTTCATTTGGTATTTAAGGAGATGGGATAGTAAATTCATATGGTACAAATCAAGCAATATTTCAATTTACTTAGTTATTGTATCAACCTGCTGGCAACTAGTGTTTAAAATTTAAAACAGATTTATTTTTAGAAAAGCAAAAGACAACATTTTAAAATTTGATCTTGTATATGAAATATGTATTGGTCTGTTGATTTTTCTGACCACTTCTGTTGTCACTTCTTAAAAGGCACTACACTTAAGATTCCTTAAATTAAATTATTCATTCAGAAGTTTAATGTAATTGAAAACTTAACTTGGTCTGTACTGTAGGAATTCATTATCTTCTAAAGAAATCCTTCATTAACTATGTTAAAGGAGAATGTGATTGTCTCCTTTTATAATATGAATATTTGTGTCTGAAGTATAGCATCCTCATAGTAGTTTAA
>NW_017729033.1:26496657-26510812 GCF_001723915.1 Gavialis gangeticus
CTTCTTAAAAGGCACTACACTTAAGATTCCTTAAATTAAATTATTCATTCAGAAGTTTAATGTAATTGAAAACTTAACTTGGTCTGTACTGTAGGAATTCATTATCTTCTAAAGAAATCCTTCATTAACTATGTTAAAGGAGAATGTGATTGTCTCCTTTTATAATATGAATATTTGTGTCTGAAGTATAGCATCCTCATAGTAGTTTAAGCCCTGATGTTGTAAAATGTTCTGTCCAGAGAAATCCTTAAGTGTACTTCATGCATAGGGAGCATCTACCTGCACAGGTCCCTTTACCTAGCTGGGATTTGTAGTCTTTAAACCAAAAAAAAGTTTCCCTCTTAAGGTGCTTTACTGCAGATGGATTATAGTAGTTTTTAATTCTGGTATTAATAGCTAAATAGAAGGCCTTTTTAATATAGCTTTTTTCCTCGGGCCTGATTCTGTTATCATTCATGATGATACTTCCTTTGAATCAGCTGAAGGATTCACAGAGTAATCTACTATTCATCAAGAGAGGAGAACAGATTTGGGTGCCTTGAGGCTTCAGAGCATATTCCTGTAGTGTGGAAGAAGTATGGCTAAATTCCCTCTTCTGCTTTGCAAATCTCAACCGCAACTTGGTTATTATTTTATTATAACAATGTGCTGGCAGCTTGAAACTCCGACCTATTTCCTTTTTAAAAGCTGCCACACAGCAAAAATTTCCTTAGGACAAAACAGCACAACTTCCCTTTTCTAGAGCTTTACCATTATATGTAATTGATATTGGAAAAAGTCATATGACAGTTTTTATGAACTTGGGATATTAAATATTATAAATATTACTTGATGTGTCCAGATATCTTAGGTGCACATTTAATCTAGTTAATTTAATTAATCTCTCTCTTTCCCTTTTTTTTTTAAATTTAGCCCCCAGATAATGGGCCTCCACCATTACCAACATCATCCCTTCCAGAAGGCTACTATGAAGAGGCAGTGCCACTTAGTCCTGGAAAGGCCCCCGAATACATCACTTCCAGTAAGCAGTATATATGATATAGAGGCCTAAGCACTTCCTACTGGTTCATCATTAGTACTGTTTATCTCAGCGCTGTAGTGTTCTTTACCACAGCCAAATTTTCAGTCAGCCTGAGCTTGCTTAAATTGGGCTTTGAAATGGCTGTCAATAAACTATTATGCAGAATTAATGAACTGGACATTTACACACTCTCTTGTTGAGTGTTTTTCCATGGATGTGCAAAGATTCAAAGGGCTGTTTTGCTATTAGCTGTCAAATCATTGTACATGACTGATTTGTTGCTGACTAAGTTTAACAGAATACCTAGCATATTTTATATAACATTTTTTTAATTGTTCAAATGTTAATGGATGAATAAAATGCATCTTTTTCTCTCACAGCAATTAAGTATGTCACCTTTGAACACCTAACAAGTGATCTGTAATCCATTTGTATATTAGAGGTCAGGGAGAGCCCTTCATTGTTGCATGGAAGATTACAAGTACACATTAGCTGTTAACATAAAAATAAAACGCAGGAAATCTGGCATTTATTTATAGAATCACTTCACATGGGAGACTTGAGAAAAAGAAAAGAAGTTCCAGAAAATGTAAGAATGAAGATACGTGCAGTCTTAGCAAAGCAGGGTCATGCCACTCCCCACTTCTTCCTGACAAACACTGCAGGGTGGTCCTGCTACACCCAGTCTGAATTTCCAAATCAAGGTTGCTAAACAAAGCCCAGTTCATTTAAAACAAAATGTTAACTACGACAAGGTATCCAAACCCCCTAAAGCTTGTAGGATAGATGGACCAAGAGAGTCATTCATTAGTGCTGCAACTTAAAAAATAAACACCCCCCCCCACATATGCATATAAGTATGTGTTATAACCTGTACTGCCTACATTTTACTGCATTTCATTGCCATTTTGTTTTTATGAAGTTCTCTTTTATTAAAAGTTATGTAGGAACGTAAGTCTTGTCAACAATTCATAGTTTCATAGATGTTAGGGACTGGAAGGGACCTTACAGATCATTGGGTCCAGCCCCCCTGCACTTGGGCAGGAAGGACTGCCGGGATCAGATGACCCCAGCAAAATGGGCGTCAAGACGCTTTTTGAAGATTGCCAGTGTAGGTGACTGTACCACTGTACAAGGGGGCAGCCTGTTCCAAACCCTCGGCACTTAGTTTGTAAAGAAGTTTTTTCTTGTGTCAAGCCTGAAGCGATCTTCAATCAGCTTGTGCCCATTATTTTTTTTCCTCCCCTGGGAGGTCTTGGTGAATAGATGCCCGCCCCCAGCCTCTGATATACCTATTGCCATCAAGTCCCATCTGGGTCTTCTCTTCTTCAGGCTGAACTGTCCCAAGTCTTTCAGCCTGTCCTCGAATGACCTGGTCTCTAGGCCTCTAATCATGCGTGTGGCCCTCCTTTGGACTGTCTCAAGCTTCTCCACATCCTTCCTGAAGTGCAGTGCCCAGAACGGGGTGCAGTACTCCAGCTGCGGTCTCACCAAGGCCGAGGAGAGTGGGAGGATGACTTCCTTAGCCTTGCTCAAGGTGCCTCGGTAGATGCATGCCAGCGTTTGATTAGCTCTGCCAGTTATGGCATTGCGTTGGTAGCTCATGTTCATTTTGCTGTTTGTCATGACACCCAGGTCTCATTCAGTTGTGGTGCTGGCAAGCAGAGGACTGCTGAGCCTGTAAGTGTGTTGCAGATTATTCCTCCCCAGATGGAGCACTTTACATTCTGTTATCTGTAACTGTAATGGCTACATTATGCCCTGGGGGGTCAGCCTGCCAACCTGGGGCTGCTCTGATCAAGCTCAACGTGTTGTGGAGAGGCTGACTGGAGCACGAGGGTGCTTCAGGGTGGGGTTAGCCATCAGGCATCCCCAGCATTGAAGCACCCTTGTGCCCCAGCCAGCCCCGCCGGTGGCTACGTGTCATAGGATCACAGAACATTAGGATTGGAAGGGCCCTCAGGAGGTCATCTAGTGCAGCCCCTGCTCAGTGCAGGACCATTCCCATGGTATCATTGCAGCTGAGGCTTTGTCTAGCCAGGTCATAAAAACCTCCAAAGACTGAGATTCCACCACCTCTCTAGGAAAGCTGTTCCAGTGCTTCACCACCCTCCTAGTGAGAGAGTTTTTCCTAATATCCAACTTAAACCTCCCTTACTGCAACTTGAGACTGTTGTTCCTGGTTTTGTCATCTGTCATCACTGAGAACAATCTAGCTCCATCCTCCTTGGAAGCCCCCTTCAGGTAGTTAAAGGCTGCTATCAAATCCCCCCTCAGCCTTCTGCTCTTCAGACGAAATAAACCCAGCTCCCTCAGCCTCTCCTCAGAAGTCATATGCCTCAGCCCCCAAACCATTTTCATTGCTCTCTGCTGGACTCTGCAACTTGTCCACCGATGCCGCTGCTGCAGCTACAGCCAGGTAAAACTGCCCTGCACACAGGCTAGTGCCATGTGCATGCATTCCTCCTGCATTAGGGCTCTCTGGTAATCTTAAAAGCAGACAGGATGGCTGTAGCCCTTACCACTAAGCACCCCCATCACTGCTCCTAGAAACAGAGGCTCGCAGGTGAAACTGTCTCAAATGCCTGTTTCTGGGAGGAGCTTAGGGTGGGACCAGGGAGTACTACAGCGCATGCCGGCAGTCCTGTCGACTTTCGGGTTGTCAGAGAGCCCTAATACAAGAGGAGTGTACACCATGCCACACAGCCTTTTCCAGGCTGCTTGTGCAGCAGGCATGCAGTGTGGCTTTATCTGCAGGCAGCAATGCCTGGCTGAGAAGCACCTGTTAGGACAGCACTAATTTTTTCAGTACTACCTAACCTCAAAAATTATGCTGAGTGGTTCTCAACTGGGGGTGACACCACATTTTAAGAAGTGGTGGAGGGGTGCCCTACTCTGCTGTTGAGAGAGAGAGTTGTTTCCATCTTCCTTGAGACCCCTTTATCTACTGAGTGTTTGGTTGGATGTCTGTACTGGATTGTCTTTGTTTAGTTCCCTGGCTGATGCAGAAGTGATAATGAAGTAGGATCCCTGATTACTCCATGCTTGTCATAAGTCTAGTCTAGCTCACTGCCTTCACAGGCAGTATCAGCTGAACTGACAGCCTTCTTATTAGATTTCCTGTTCTTGTAATAGGTTTTTGAGTAGTAGCCATGGACCTGTATCTTCATAGGCCACTCACACTTGGAAGTCTATGTTTACACCACAAAGGCTAGATTATTTAACAACAGTTTAAGTTCTGCAGATGCTTATCTCCAGAGATCTTGGTTTTCTGTGATTTAAAAACAAATCCAAAATTTTCTGATTAACCCCCTCTGCCCCCAAATGCGCACACACGTACACATGTGTGTGTGTGTGTGTGTGTAGTGTTTCACCTAATCACAGAAAAAAGTGAAGTGGGGGTGTTAAATCAGAACATTTTGGATTTTTTTATCAGAGAAAACCAGGATTCCTGCTTATCTCTTAAGACAGAGGTGTCAGACATCCGGCCAAACCAAACATGGCACTGCACCCTATGTCAGTCTCCAGTGCTGCCTGTAGCACACATGTTGTATGCATCCTGTTGTGCTGCCCTGCCCATGAGGGGTTGGTCCAAGATCCCCAGGTCAAGTCATACAGCTCCTGGGCTGGATCCAGCCCCTGGGCTATGTTTGACATCTCCCTTAAGATTTGTCAGCACTGTCATGACTGTGCACATAACTGAGCAGGTTTTAACCTAACTGCACCTGTGCTAGCCTGAAGCTCCGTGCAGGCTGCCTAATTTGCTCAAGATGCTATGTAAATACCTAGATACTGAACTCTGTGGTGTCATAGCTTTACTGCTATTAGTACCTTAGCCATTGTGTTTTGAAGTGATGTTGGGCATGCCTACAAGAGCTGCAATAACACTTTCACTCTTGTATGGACACAGCCAAGAATAGCTTCACACTGAAGAAAATGTACCGTATTCAAAAGCTTGTCTAGGTTTCTCCCAGCTGTGCAGTTGGTCCAATAAAAGAGATCACACACACGCAAATTCTTACCTTTCATGTTCATATATATATATAATATAAATGCATTAATTATATAATTAATGCATTTAAGTCATCCCCTTTAAGGCACCTGCTTAATTCATCTTCCTCAGTGGGTGCGTCTGCACAAGATGCTACGTCTCTGTAGCAATGCACTACTGTGATGTAGTTTTAGCGGGCACAAACTGCGATGCTGCAGCTATATCACCATAGCAATGTGTTGCTACGGCTATGTAGCGGCTAAAAGTAACATTGCCAGTCCTGCACAGTAATGGCTGTTACTGCGCCGCGATTTAATACTCCCTAAAGGAAGTACTAAATGAAGGCGCAGTAACAATGATGCCATAGGGGCATGTGTAGACACACCCAGTGTAATCAAATGAGATGATACGAGTTTATGGGATTAAATCACCAGTGGCTTCTCTACAATTTGTTGGTATTTTTCCTGCCAAGCCTGCCTTCTTTTAAGTAGTTTAAATCTCAATCTCTTCAGGTTCAGTTCTTATTTAATATTAGTGGAAAGGAGAGCATGTGAAGGAAACAAAATGAACATGGGCCGGCAGTGTGGGGAGGCAGTTAGGAAGGCCAACCGCACCTTGTCATGCATCCACAGATGCATCTCAAGCAGGTCCAAAGAGGTGATCCTCCCCCTCTGTGCGGCACTGGTCAGGCCACAGTTGGAGTACTGCATTCAGTTCTGGGCGCCGCACTTCAAGAGGGATGTGGACAGCATCGAGAGGGTCCAGAGGAGGCCACTCGTATGATCAAGGGACAGCAGGGCAGGCCCTACGAGGAGAGGCTATGGGACCTGAACCTGTTCAGCCTCCAAAAGAGAAGGCTGAGGGGGGATCTTGTGACCTGTTACAAACTGGTTAGGGGGGATCAGCAGGCATTGGGGGAGTCCCTGTTCCCCCGAGCACGGCCAGGAGTGACCAGGAATAACGGTCACAAGCTAGCAGAGGGTAGGTTTAGGTTAGACATCAGGAGCCTTTATTTCACGGTCAGGGTGGCTAGGATCTGGAACCAACTTCCAAGAGAGGTGGTGCAGGCCCCTACCCTGGGGGTTTTTAAGAGGAGGTTAGATGAACACCTTGCTGGGGTCGTTTGACCCCAGTACTCTTTCCTGCCATGGCAGGGGGTTGAACTAGATGATCTGCTCAGGTCCCTTCCGACCCTAGAAACTGTGAAACTATATACATCATATGTGTAGTTGTTCTATACATATATTCTTCTAAAGTCCCACATTATATCTCTTCATGAGCTTCTAATAAATATTTGTTAGGCATGGATATTTAATTAATTGATTATGGTTAACAACACATCGACTTCAGAAATCAAATCGAGACTCAATATCTGTTAAACACTGATTTTTATCATATTACAAATTTCCTTTTTAATTAATAGGTTAATAACCAGTACTGCTCAATTGTAATCCTAATAGCATCTTGTTAAAAGTATGCAGCTCACCTTAAAAGGGAAAAGTAGTAAGTCTTTGTCTCAGAGTTCATAATCTATTAGGCATGATGCAGCAGTTTGGGATAACAAGGGATGGAGAAGGGACATCTCAGTAAAGATAGACAAAGGTCATAGCAACAAGGGCTTCAGAGTATAGGTCAGGGTAGGCAACCCCCAGTACGGGTGCCAGAGCATGGCGTGCAAAGTCATTTTGCTTGGTGCATATGCCTCAGAAAGAAGGGACTAGAAGTTGTTTTTTATTTGTTCAGTGCAAAGCGGCTATGTGATATAATAACTACGGTGCAGAAGACATGAAAGGTGCCACTCCTACTATGAAGTGTAAAGTCTTTCCACTTGATGGGCTTTGATTTGCTTCAACATATTCTACTAACTGTGTGTCTGTATAAATCCCATAGTAGAAAACTCAGCCTTAACTTTCGGATCCCAACTATCACCTCTGGAATTGAGATGTAAATATCTTTGATGAAAATATATGGTATTATGAAGAAAAATACAATGGTTAATCACATGATCTTGTTGAAAAGTAATGGAGGAAATAGGATATTTGCTTGGGGTTCAAGGTAAAAAGAAACCAATTTTTTTCAATATAGCAAGGAGTGTGATAACCATATTTAAGTTAGGTGGAACATTCTTTCATGGAATATGAGAAAGTTAAAACATCCTGTAAAATGGAAAGGGAAATAGCCTATTAAAATACAGTGAAAATGGATACAATATTGTCTTCTGTCTCCTGTGACAGATACAGACTTAAAAATGAGGGTGTAAAAAGTATTTTGTAGGCCCTTACCTGGTAGAAAAAGGGTTGTTGTTCTGTCTCTACTTTTACAAGGTATACCTCAAATTTAGTGAAATCACTGGTATCTTCAGTCCTAGTAAACGTTAGATTTGAAGTGCTGGCTTCTATATGCTTCAGAATTGATCTGAAAATAAAAATGATCCCAAGCTCATAAACTAAGAAAGCTGTTTGTTAATTTTGGAGGGACTGTCCCATTTATACATGTATTGAAATATATTGTCAAAACAGTGTTCCCTTACTTTATTTAAAGAGTAGCATTTTGTCTCCTCTGCTTTCCATCACTGTTGGTTTTCCCTCACAAATTTATCAGATTCAGAGGCAATCTTTTGATAGAGATTAGAGCAGAATCGCAATACCTTTAATTTTAAACAGAAGATGGCTTTAGACAGGTGGTTAGTTATGAGGGGAACATGACAATGGGCGCATCTACATGAGATATGTTAATGTGCATTATCCTAATTTAATGTGCATTAAGGGCTCTTGTCTACACATGTGTGCCTTTAATGCACGTTAAAAATAGCAAATTTAGATGTAGTTAAAGTGTATTAATGCACATGTAGATGCAACCTGGCACAAACTTTAGTGCCAGGTCTTCCCAGCCACTAAGGAGCCAGCCTGAGCCCAGCCCCAGGGCTCCTGGCTGGCTGCCTCTCCTCCCCCAAGTCTGGGCTGCTCTCTAGCAGCCCCTAACTGCAGGCTATAAAAGCCAACAGCCATTTTGTGTCCTGGGGCGCACACACCAGGAACCTGAACAAGACTGCTGGTCTGTGCAGGAGCCCAGCAGGCACCGCATTCCCCCCTGGACATGCCACAGGCTGTTTCTGCCTGGCCTGTCCCACTCCAGAGCTGCTGCTGAGCCACAAGTGAGTGTTGCAGAGGGCTACACTTTGCTGCATCCCTTGCCCAGCTCTGAGATCTCCCCAGTGCTGCTGCCTGGATGTCTGGCAGCAGGGCCAGCACCTGTTTCCTGCTGCTGCTCACCCCCAAAGTGTCTCCTGTCCTTGCAGGTCCTGTGGTGAAGTGCCTCTGCTGCATGGCTCCCAGTCCCTGGCTGTGCCCTTGTGATGGGCGCTTCTAGCAGCCGTCAAGGGCCAGACATGAAGGGACAGCTATGCGGGGGCCCAAAGATCCGGCATGGGGTGACCATGTAATCATCCTCATCCCCATTGAGCCCCAGTCTTGCCCATGCCAACCTCCAGGGCCCCCAGCTGGACCCGGGAGGAGTTGCATGACCTCATGGCACTCTGGGACCATGCTGATGTGCAGAGGTAGTTTACACAGGGCGGGCACTCAAACCCTCACATTTACTAAGCCCTGTTGGGTGGGATGTGGGAGTGAGGGCACTCTCAGTTGACGCAGCAGTGCTGCATAAAGGTCTAGGTCTTGCAGGCACTGTGGATGGCTGTGACCGACTTCAGTTGTTGGTCCGCTCGTGCCCAAAAGGCCATGCCCTTTATGTGCCAGCTGACCCGCATTTTGGTGCCCCAGAAGCCAGGTTGCACCCCAGTGAGTGCCACAAGCAGGGGAGGCCTGGCAGAGCCCCTACCCTGCCCTGACACCTCCAGTGACACATTACCAGAGGAGGGGACCTTGGGCCTTCAGTGCCCCACCCCATCCTCCTCCCTGGCTGCTGCATCCACTGGCAGCTCGGGGAAACCCGCCCTTGGCACAGCGGTCTGGATGCGCCAGCTGTGCCAGTGGCACACCAGAAACTGGACCCTGCTGTTCTAGTGGCTGGTGGTGATGACGGAGGGACAAGAGCAGGCATGGTGGCTGAAGGAGCAGACGTGGGAGGTACAGGAGCAGGCCTGGTGGCTGGAGGATGTTGTCTGGGTGGAGGCGCAGGAGCAGGCACAGTGGGACCACTGGGCCTGCATGGAGGACCTGGAGCAGCTCCAGTAGTGGGGGGGGACACCAACCGCCAAGCAATAGAGACCATCCTGGCCCTGGTACCTGCGTACATGTCCCCTGCTCTCCGGCCCCCATCCATGGCCCCACAGGGCCCCTAGATCCCACCTGCCACCCTGCAGCAGGCTCCTCCCTGGCCCAAAGAGGAGGTCCTAGAGCTGCCATCCCCCCTGGCCTGGCCCCCTCCCCCCCTCCAGCTCCCCACTCTGAGCTGGAACAGCCAAAATATTATAAATAATTTTTAATATGTATATAGTTTGTCTTATATATATCACTTGCCTTTTGTAAATGGGTTTTTTATTGTTGGTGGGTGGGGAGTGTGGTGGAGGGGCACTGTTTGTTGAGGGGGGAGGGGTGCAGGTGAGGATTGTGAGGGCATTAAAGTTTTTTTTGTTTCACCCTTGTGTGTGTCCTGAGAGTGGTGCTGCAGGTGGGTAGAGGGTGTGTGCACAGCAAGGCAGGTGGGCTTGAGTGGGGAAGTGCAGGTGGAGGGGATCAGGTAGGGCCCCCATTGACACATGTGCAGCTGTCCTGGGGTCTGGGTGGGGTGCTGCTGGGGCCAGAAGAGGCAGCCCTGTGGCCAGTAGCAATGCAGGGTGCTGGTCATCACTAACAGAGGTTGGGCTGGAACAGTGCTGGGCACCACTGGCAGAGGCAGCCCTGGTGCTGGGAGGCAGGGTGGGCAGGGAGGGAGCTGGCCCATTCTGCCCCTGTGCTAGGCATGTGGCTCCTTGTCAGAAAAGGGGCTGGCTAGAGATCAGAGCTTCCATGATGGCTGTCAAGTACTGGCAGCTGGCTCTGGCTTCAACATGGCTGCCAAGTGCTGGCAGCGATGTGGCCTAGGATGGAACTCCCCCTGGTGGCCACAGGGGCACATGGCATGGCTGAAGGGACTTGCAGCTAACTTCAGCGCCAAGTGCACTGACTTTAGTCCTAAGTCCCTGCACATGTAGACAGCTGCCAAAAATTGCTTAATGCACAGTAAATTTAGTCTCGCTTATTTGAATGTGTAGATAAACCCACTGTGTCCTAACTCCACAAGATCTCTGTTAATTTGAAAGAATGGAAGGGAGGCCATTTATGGCCACCTAAAGTATTGTGGGAATGAAATGGGATTCTAGCAGCTCACCCCTTAGGTTATGCCTCTGTAAAACATGTTCCTCACAGAAACATCTTCAAGATGTAAATTTAACTACTGAATCTACATTCTCACATTTCATTTACCTTAACTTTTTCTCCCAAACAGGTAAGTATATATTAGTAGTTTACTCAATGAACTCCTAAGTATTTCCTGATTTGGTACTGTAAACTTTCATGGAATTTACCAGATAACCCGTGCAAAAATCTATTTTTGTTTAGGCTATTTAATCTTGATCCTGGGGGAGGAAATTAAGAGGGATGGAGAAATAGGAGAAAACCTGGCAGATCTTTCATATTGTTTTAAATGAGCATGAGCGAGTATGCACGGTTTTGTATAAAACTACTTCCCATTCTATCACTTTAAGTTAAGTAACAGAGAACCTTTAGCTTTCCTGCCTATACCTTGATTTCCATTTTCTGGGATTTTTTAACACAACAATACACATATACACACAATAATAGCAACACAATATTTTAATGCAAAATCACATTGTATTTTTTTTCTTTGGAATGTTGCAGATTTTAGCTATATGTTCTGCATTAAGCTATCTATAAGCCATACTACTCCACTGGGGACAATAAGTCTGTTCCATGGCAGCATTCAATATTTCAGTATTTGTATTTGGTGGTGAAAGGAAAAATACACATTTAAAAAAAATCTTTATTGAGTAAAATGTGTCAAAATATGTGTTTTTGATCCTGAAATAGATTGCTGAAGCATGTGTAGGTATCCATTTATCCACCTAGGCATTTCAGGTACCAGTCTGGATTGCTGTACTCTCAAGTTGAAATCCCTGCTCTGGCTGATTCAAAGCAGTTTTTCATTCTAAATCATTCTTGCATATCCCTAGCTAGTACCCTAAGCATCTGACTACAGTATAAAGCCCTGGGGAGGTGGCACACCTAAGATGTGATTAACAAGGTAATTGCGTGTTAAGTCATAAGCTGGACGCACATGAGGGCAATTAATGGTGCAATAAAAGGAACATGCCACAAAGTTATTACATATATTACACACACATTAATATTAGAGCTGCACCAATACATTAGTCCAATATCGGATCGGTATCAATATAAAGAAAGTTAACTGTATCAGATATCAGCCTGATGGGGCCAATAATTTGACTGATAAATGCCCGTGCTGCAGGCAGCCACAGTGCAGCACGCAGGCAGCAAGGAGCAGAGCTGGCAGCTTGGAGAGCTGCCTGCAGCTGGTAAGTTGGAAGGGGAGTGGGGAGGGAAGGGATGTGCCCATGGTGATTGAGGGAGGGGGTGGAGGCAGGCACTGCCCAGCTGGGGCGGGGGGCACATGTGACAAAGCCATGGCTCATGGGAGGGGGTGGCTCCCACCATTGTTTGCACCCCAGGAGGGCATGGGGGTGGGGCGTGTGCTCCCGGATCTGTGTGGAGGGGGGGCAGGCTGCAGCTGCAGGCTCAAGCTGGCACTGCAAAGGGCTCTTCTTAGCAGGGGTGGAGCTCGGAGCAGGCATCAGCAACACTGTAGCCACCCCAAATTTTGCTGCAGCTCCGCTCTGCTCCCAAGGCTGACACCGCTAGTCATCTGGTGCAGTCCTGGTTCTTCCTGGCATGTGGGTAGAGGCTAACTTTATGGCTGGTTCCCATAGTGCCTTGAAGGACTCCAGCACACTCCTGTGCTGCCATCATCCATCAGCTTACTTTTGCACCCAGCTTCGGGGATGCAACAAAGCCCTTGATTGATGCACCCCTGAAGCTGGGAGCCCAATTAGCAGCCACTCCCAGCCTTTGCAGTCCTCCACTCCAGTGCTCCCCCAAGGCTGGGAGCAGCAGTCAGCTGATAGGTGCTCTGAGCTTCAGAAAAATATGGGGGTCAAGAACTCCCATGCGTTTCTGAGGCTTGGAGTGCTGATCAGCTGATGCCTGGCCACATGTTCAATTTAAGGCATGATTGAGACCAGCCACACAGTTGCTACACACACATCTGGTTTAGTACCATATTTACATGAACAGATGACCCGGACTATAAGGTGGTTCCCCAATAATTAGATACTATATATAGAAAATTTGTAAATTAGTTCTAATTTTCCAGGTATACAATCTAATTCTTAGAGGCTTGCCTTGAATTTGTCCCTGTCCATTATAAGATGAGGGGCTTCTTTCCCTATGCCAATTGTAAGGGACAGAGACCTCGTCTTGTATTTGAATAAATACGGTAATTTTATTGCTTCTTCCAGGGGTAGGCAACCCCTGGCACGCAAGCCAGAGCATGGCACGTGAAGGCATTTTGCGTGGCACTCATGCCTTGGGGAAAGGGCTGGGGCTGCGCTGCCACAAGAAGGATCAGGCCCCCCATGGTTTCCTCACTGTCCGCCACTGGCACAACCAACGTCTTACAAATCGAGGTTGTAGGTATTTTTGCACTCTGCCCCCAAAAGTTGTTGATCCCTAACTTATTCCTTGTTTCATTATGCCATTTATTGCATTAATGTGTGGCTGGGTTACTTCTTACAATGTGATTAACTAGCTGATCATGTCTTAAGTGAAACGTCTGCCTGGGACTAAAGAACATGGAGATACTTTTCCAGAATGCTTTCAGCATTTATATTAGTAGGTAGTAGTTCAGTAATGCTGCTTTAGTGTTAATTGTATCACTGCTGTTTAATTTCAGATGATTACAATAGCCATATGTGAAATTCTCTTGCTGTCTGTGCTTAAGATCTGTTACACGCTGTGCTTTGCTATCTACCTACCCCAGCCTTAAGACTGAAAGGTATTTTTGTGCCTGCATTGTCATCAAGAATCTAAGTACTTTAAGGAAATAAGGAGTGGGGCAAATTTAAAATTTCTTCCTCTTTAGAACATCTGCAATAAATGAAAGAGAGAGCATTTCAAATACTTCAGAGACCATAAACACCATCTAATTGCTAAGTATTTATCCTAAAGTAATTTGTCTAATTAAAATTCCAGGGATACAATTATGGTGCTATACTTATGTCTCATTATGATGTAATTTTAATTTTTGTATCATATTATATTGTACTTAAACTCAGTGTGTTGATGTTAGTAACTGAAATGGTATTCTGTCTTTGGTTTGCCTTTATTAGTAAAAATATTACTAAAAATAGAAAATACTGTGATTGTTCAGTTATTCCTTTCAGAAGCTTAGCCATTTTACAAAAAAATGACGTCAGTAATATGCCATTTTATATGGCCATTTGCCAAGGTTAAAACCCAACTTTATAGGTAACATACTCTGTACCACCCTGCATATTTTCCCAGGGCTTACAAACAAGGACAAGTGTTGTAGGGAATGCATCCCACGTTTAGTGATGTGTATTCAGTTCAAAGTTATGCTTCATTTGTGACATTTTTAACCGAGTGCTTTTATACTTCCTTTTAAAGATTATGACTCGGATGCCATGAGCAGCTCTTATGAATCATATGATGAAGAGGAGGAGGATGGGAAGGGGAAAAAAATGAGACATCAATGGCCTTCTGAGGAGGCCTCTATGGACCTAGTGAAGGATGCTAAAATCTGTGCCTTCCTCCTAAGAAAGAAGCGTTTTGGACAATGGACCAAATTACTGTGTGTTATCAAAGAAAACAAACTACTGGTAATTACTATTTAATTGGGCAATACTTGCTTTACTATTTATGATTTTTTAAGGATATATTAAAACTGTTTATGAACCATATATAAATTGTAAATAGCAATCAGAGAAAGGTAGGTAGCCATGATAGTCTGAAGTCAAGCAGAAGGCAGGGTAGATATGCAATAGATTAACTGAATAAGATATATATATATATATATATATATATATATAT
>NW_017729033.1:26516091-26517988 GCF_001723915.1 Gavialis gangeticus
ATCTAGTGCTGCTCCCTGCTCAAAGCAGGATCATCCCTAACCAAGTGTCCCCAGTCAAGTGTCAGCACTATTATCAAAGGACCTACTCATGGATTACTTAAGAATGAGGACTCTGAATTTATGAATATGTGGCTTTTTTGTGGCGCTTCAAATATGGAACTTTGTCACTGAAATCTGCACCCGAGAGAATTCCTGAATGCAGGGAAGCTAGTCTGCAGCCTGTTTCCTTCTAATACATTTCAGATGAGAGAATTCATGAAACCCTGAGAACCCAAGCCTGAATTCCCTGTGGAGGCAAAAAACCTCATTGGACTCTTTGGGCTTTTTGCCTATATAAGAGCTCTTGGATCAGACCCTTAAGAGAAAACAAGTCATTGTTAGATTGAGCAATTGACTTGGCAGCATATGTTATAGTAATGTATATGCTTTAAACACAACCCTCACCATCTGTTCTGCTGTAATTACAGATGCAATATTCACATGATACGCAGCTGCAACATAGAAAGGAAAGATACAAGTCATTTAAATGTCTTCATACATTCTTTCTTTGGTACTCTGCTGTATTCCTCTTATGTTGCAGGCAACAGTGGAGGAACCAGTGTTAGTAAATTCACAGTCCAAGACTTGTTATTTACGGAAAAAAGAATTTAATTATATAGGCTGTCTTTTATAAAACATTACAAACCTTACAAGGGTTCTAAAGTAAATTGCTAAATCATTTGGGAATCTTAGAAATTGCCTGTCCCCCTGCGCAGTGCCAACACAACTGTAACTAGAGATGAATTTTTGGTGGCAGCATCTCAACTTTAAATTGGTATGACAGCTTGCAAGACACTTGCCACAAGGAGCTTATTTTGCCCATTGACCCACTACAGCCCAGGTCTTTTAGCCTTCCAGCTATGTTATTTTGACTGCATGAGGAGGGACAGGTCAAGGGAAATAGATCTTGAGATTAAGGCATTGCTAACAACGATGTGGAATTCTATTATTATATGGCCAGTTCAATTTACATTTGGGGAATTTTATTTTGACACTGCGTTTATCTTCCATGATCAAAAAGAACCTTTTGACTCTGTTTGGAGTGACGTGTTTTTAACTTCATTAGATTCACTGACAGTAATCTAGATTTAGACCAATATGCAAGATCAGAATCAGGGTCTTGCAATGAAAATTACTAATTTAAAATAGAGAAAGAGAAGGGTGAGAGTTGTTTTGCTTTGGTTTTATTTGTTTAAGTATGTTATAGATCATTTAGAATTAACTTTGTTTGTTTAAAAAGCCTGCCAGTACTCTTTTTTGCCTTTTTAACCACATGTACTAGCTGAAGTTATTTTTTTTCCCCAGGGCTTTCTTCTTTCTACCGTAATGAGGATTACAAAAATATAAACTATAATAAGAGTTGAATGAGCAATTTATGAGATTAGTGTTCTAATTTTTTTCCAACAGTTAACTAACCTGTGATTTACACAGAAACCAATACAGTTTTATATGTGTGTTTAGGGATTAGTAATTGCCTGTATTATAAATGCAGGATTTGGATGAAGCCAAAATTATTTTACAGCTGAATCGGACATTCAGTAGAAATATACTGTCAGATAATTGCTTTCTGCACAGCCTCATATGGCATCATTTAGTATGCAAATGTTGTGCTTTTATTAGATTTCCATATGAACTTCTAAAAGTACAAACTAGAAATGTATCTAAATACATACCACAAAATGTTTTATAAAGTAGGAAAAGATTCTATTTTTTCAGACTCCCATGTCATAAAGATATTTTTTTAATGTAACAAGTTTATTCAAAATGGACATAGTCTTCCTGGACTTCTGGAAGGCTTTTGACACTGTCTCTCACCCCGTTCTCGTTAAGAAACTGGGGGGCTGTGGTGTAGACACCC
>NW_017729033.1:26518126-26523174 GCF_001723915.1 Gavialis gangeticus
AGAGGTGATCCTCCCCCTCTATGCGGCACTGGTCAGGCCGCAGCTGGAGTACTGCGTCCAGTGCTGGGCGCCGCACTTCAGGAGGGATGTGGACAACATGGAGAGGGTCCAGAGGAGGGCCACTCACATGATCAGGGGACAGCAGGGCAGGCCTTATGAGGAGAGGCTACAGGACCTGAACCTGTTCAGGCTCCACAAGAGAAGGCTGAGGGGGGATCTTGTGGCCTGTTATAAACTAGTCAGGGGGGATCAGCAGGCATTGGGGGAGTCCCTGTTCCCCCGAGCACTGCCAGGAGTGACCAGGAATAACGGTCACAAGCTAGCAGAGGGTAGGTTTAGGTTAGACATCAGGAGGCGCTATTTCACGGTCAAGGTGGCTAGAGTCTGGAACCAACTTCCAAGAGAAGTGGTGCAGGCCCCTACCCTGGGGGTTTTTAAGAGGAGGTTAGATGAACACCTTGCTGGGGTCGTTTGACCCAAGTACTCTTTCCTGCCATGGCAGGGGGTTGGACTAGATGATCTGCTCAGGTCCCTTCCGACCCTAGAAACTATGAAAATATTATTCATCATTCAGCGATACTACAAAGATTGGTTTAGAGCAGGGGTGGGCAATTATTTCGGGCAGAGGGTTGCATACTGAGTTTTGGCAAGCTATAGAGGGCCTTATGACAGGCAGCCAAGGGCAGATAAATATTAATTTTCTAAATTTTTTAGGGGCCCCACAGGCCAGATAGAATGGGCCCACGGGCCACATTTTGCCCACCCCTGGTTTAGAGGGAACATACTTGGTCTGCTTTAGCTGTAGTCTTTGGAATAACCTATCAACAGTTCCTCTGTTCCTATATTTAGCTCATGAAATGGGTACAAGAAGTTTTAAAATAGGGTACTTTAGGTTTATGTACAAAAACGCATGTGAGCTTATTTTCCTTCATATATGTTCAGCTGTTCTTACAGCATATATAAGTCTGGCATTTCCATCAGCTCATCAGAATGTACAGAAGCCCATTTGGCATATGGAGTTGGAGTAACTAGACATTCAAATAACTTTTTTTTGCATTGATTTATGTTATTAGTCTGATACTTTGTGTATTAAAGCTGAATCGAACTGAACCACACCAACAGAAGTTAAGTCAGAAGGATGCATGTTCAACAGGGAGACTGGCTGTCCATAGTATTAGTCAGACTATCTAAAGCCTTCCCTCATTAGGCGTTTGGTTCAAGTCTGAGCCAGGTCTTCAGTGATCCAGCATCAGAAGGGCATTATAGATTTGTTCACTGTTGAAGAGTTGAAAAATTCGCATTTCATAGTTCTATCAATGTTAGCAGGGCAGTTAAAGAGTAAGCAGACATGGAGGCTGAACTGTGCTCTGGGAGTCTGATCTAGTTCAGGCTTCAGTCATAGTGATAGAATAAATAAGGTCACTTTGCCCTTCACCGTGCAGTATGTTTCTATTATTAAATATGCCCACTAGTATCAATCGGGCACTAATTTCACTTCAAGAAAGATGGGGAAAAAAACATAAAGATAATTTTGATTAACTTTCCAGTATTTGCTAATGGGACAAGCAAAAAAAAAAATGTTGCCTGGTAGTAAGGATTTTCTTTGTGTGTGAAGCAAATTAAACTTTCACCTAATACTACTTTATTTTTATTTAGTGTTATAAAAGTTCGAAGGATCAGCAACCTCAGATGGAACTGCTCTTGAATGACTGCAGCATCACATATATTCCCAAAGACAGCAAAAAGAAGAAGCATGAGCTGAAAATTAGTCATCAGGGAACAGATGCACTGGTTCTAGCAGTACAAAGCAAAGAGCAGGCAGAGCAGTGGTTGAAGGTACAGTATGATTTTTGATTAATTGCATTCTTACCAACTCTTCCAGGAATAAAGTATTGCTTGTCTGTTGTTAATGGTTGAAAATGTGATTTTGCTTCTAAGTAGTCGGGGCCTCATCTATGCAGTGTATGGGTTCTTCCTTGCCATTGACACTGACACTTAATCTTTATCACATACGATACAATTTTTCCTAATAAAATTTGTTGATGACTCTTATTAGAGTGCTAAATTGTGATGACTGACCCTTTTTGCCTCTACAAAGCTTTAGTTACTACTTACTTACATGATGTTGTAATGCTGCTTAACCCGAATTCTAGGAATCAGGTTAATACTAGAGGTGCACTGATACGTGGGTCTGATATTGGATCGGCATCGATATAGAGAAAATTTGGAAGTCGGCCATATCAGGCCGATAATTTGGTCAATAAATGGCCTGTGCATGCACGCAACCACAGTGCAGCACAGGCAGCGAGGAAAACAGCCTGGCAGCATGGAGAGCTGCCTCCAGCTGGTAAATCTAGTGTGGTGGAAGGGGAGAGGGGAGGGAAGGTGCTGGGGGGCGGGAGATCGAGGCCCCCACAGTAAGGGAGGAGCAGGGCTGGGGCAAGCGCTGCTCAGCCAGGGCGGGGTGGGTGTGACGCGGAGCTGCGGCTTGTCTTGGGGGTGCAGGGAGGGGGGGCGGCTCCCACTGTTGCATGCCACTTGTCTAGGAGCCTCTGGTCTGGAGCTTCTTCCGTCACTCACTTGCTGATTCGGTAGCTCCTGCCACTCATCCGGGAGGGCATGGGGGGAGGGGAGGGCCTGAGTCTCTGGATCTGTGCGAGGGAGGTTGCGGCCATGGGGGTGGGGGAGAGAAGGGGAGGGGCTGCAGCCAGAAATTTGCCATAGCCCCTTCCTGGCACAGCCCTGCCCTGCCCGGTTGAGCTTAGCGCAGCCCCAGCCTGCCCCACTCCACACACAGCTGGGGGCACACGCCCTCTGAGACGAGCGGCGGTAGCAGCAGCAGGAGCCGCTGGACAAGCAGGCAAGTGCTAAACAAGCCACCAGCTGAGTGGCTTTCCGCCAAGTGATGTGCAGTGGCAGGAGCTGCCTCCCAGGCACCCCTGGATGAGCTGTGGCTCCATGCCACACCTGCCCCGCTCCGCCTTGGCTGGGCAGTGCTTGCCCCAGCCTCACTCCTCCCTCACCGCGGGGGCCTTCATCTGCCCCCCCCACAACCCTTCCCTCCCCAGACTTACCAGCTGGAGGCAGCTCACCATGCTGCCAGGCTGGGTATTGGAAATCGGATTGGTATCAGCTGATGTGCCTCCTTCAAAATTGGCTATCGGTATCAGCCACAGAAATCTCTATCGGTGCACCCCTAGTTAATACCTGAACTGTCATCTTTTGAAAAGCAGAGCATCTAATAGGAAAACGGAATTTTTGACTTGGTGGCAAGCACATCAGCCTTATTTCAGTAAAGTCTCTGAACCAAACAAAATTTCCTGACATGCATTACTGAATATTGAGAAGAAAAAAGCACTTTCTGTAATTTAAAACACTGAATTAAGGTTGCTACTGACTTAAAAAAATGAATAAAGGAAAGTGAACAGAATTGCATTGTATATACTTACACATTCCAGCAAATAATTGATAACAGTCAGTACTAAGTTGATACATTTTATTGTTTTTTATAAAGTATTACATACAATCTCTTCAGATAAATTTAATTGAAAAGAAATAGGAATTTTTTTTTTTCAGTTGGAGACTTGCACCTGTCAATGTTCAATAAATTGAAATGGAGCAAGAAATCATAGAGGAATCAGATAAGGCTTATTGGCATATTGCAAACCTGTACATGAACAGTCACATTCTAAGAGAATTCTCATTGAAAAAAGAATTGCTCTTGTCAGCAAGACTATCCAGCACTATTGTATATTATAGGTTTTCAGAATCTTCACTTTTTCTGCTAATTTCGTACTATTAGTATCTGGTTCAATAAAAGATATCACCCACAAGAATCCTTGTCTTTCGTGGACCATCACAGCAACAGCATCATTTCAACACTATATAATATAAGAGGGTTTATTCTGAATGTCAACCGCATATGCTTTGTACAGTATTAATGAGTGAGGAAAACGTACTTTGGGAACATTAATCCATCTTTCATCTGAGTGTGACTTCATGTATTTCAGGGGTGGGCAATTATTTTGGGCCACTTAAGACGTTTCGGTGAGCTGTCGAGGGCTGCAAGGTAATGCTGCCCCTTGACAGGTGCCTGCCCCCTGGTCACCATCTTGGGACTGGAAGTCCCACCCCTGACCCCTGAGCTTTGCCACCAGAAGTCCCTCCCCTTGGCCCCCAAAGTACTCCTTTTGGGAAGGTTGTTTGCCATGTTGAAACTAGAAAAAAAAAATCTATACTAAAAATCAAATATCCATAATAACATATTTTAATTTTATTTCAAAAAATATATTTGTCCTGATTTATCTGTGTTTGTGTAGTGTACATATAGAGATGATTGCACAATAGCTTAAAATGAAGTCTTACTCCTGCATGTTGTGGGAGGGATGGGGGGCTTTGTGTGGGGTTTGTGGTGGGACGAGGTAAGCGTGGCTGGGTGGGTGGGTACGGGGTTTTCTGGGGGTGTGTGGATATATGTGTATGGTGGAATATATGTGTGGGACCTCTTCCCCCCCCAACAAACATGCCCCTCCCCGTTTGCATAGCTTCTGCCACCAGCAACAGCAGCTGGCAGCGGGCCCTTGGTTGCTTACAGCCTATGGCAGGCAGATCGCCCTGGCAGTGCATGGTCCCGGTGAGCCCCAGGGCTGCACATGGCTGGGCTGCTGGCTCCATCACACAGGGCTAACATGCCAGAGCCTTGCACCACTGGGGGAACCCTGTGCGATGAAGTTAGTGGTACAGAGCACGGTGCTCTGCTGGGGTGGCAAGGAGAGGGGTCGAATCAGCCCGGTTCTACAGCACGGAGCTCCCCACTGTTCCCCATGACCTGCGTGTTGCAGTGAGCGGGCCGGGCCACTGGCTCTATCATGCGGGACTTCCCCTAGAGGTACGTGGGGTGGAGAGCCTGGGAACTGCATGCAAGCCCTGCGTGATGGAGCCAGGCAGATCCCAGGCCCTGCTGGCCTGGGCTTCACACTCCTCCTGCTGCCTCGCCCTGGGCCCCCGCCAGCCCTGGGGCACCAGCATGGACCTTGCACTCCTGCCCA
>NW_017729033.1:26523346-26532112 GCF_001723915.1 Gavialis gangeticus
CCCCACTGCTTCCCCACCTGCAGGGCTGGGGTCAGGGATGTACCACAGGCAAGAGAGGGAGCGCAGTGTGTGCTGCCCCTGCAGGAGTAAGTGGGGCTCGGCCCCATGCAAGCACAAGCAGGGGCAGCCCGGGGCCAGGCCGGATACAGTCACCTGTGGGATAGTACCCACCCACAGCCCAGATGAAATCACCTGGCAGGTTGTATCCATCCCGTGGACCATATTTTGCCCACCCCGGATATATTTGTTGAATTCCCAGGAATTCCCAGTTTTAATTGTTTTTACGTCACCATGCTAATTAATTTCTGACACGATTATCTCTAATCTGCATGGCCTTCAGATAAATGCTCCATCCTTTTTCTTTTTTAGTTCTAATCTACTATATTTGCTTCTTTTTTAATATAGAAGTTTTACCAAAAAGGTATCATAGTATTTATTTCTGGAGCAGTGAAAATTCAGTTACCTTGTGATACACTGGGCCAGACATGTCAATTTATACCATTTTAAAAAAACATGAGTCTCTTCTTTTCAAAATACAATACTTATACTTTTTTTTCTTCTTAAGCTTATGCAGTTAGACCTCTTGGTACAAAGTTAGCTCGCTCCTTATTATCTGTCATTACTGTTGGTACTATATACATCTACACATGCGCACACACATATGCACTAAATAATAACAGTTTGATAGGAGAATATTTCATATTATGATTATTTTTCTAATATAAAACCTTTTGCAAATTTGATGATGTTAATAAAATACTTAGCTCTCACTATACGATGATCTGGTATATGAAAAAGATTTTATATATTTGTTTGACATGAACAGCACAGCCTGTGTCCTTACAGCTTTGCCATTCATGATTTAAATAGTAACTCAAAATATCTGTAAATGTTTATGTTCACCAATATGTACATAATTTGGCCCTCAACCTTTGACCACTCATGTAAAGGAGTAACTTTGAAAATGCGTAATCACACTGAATTCATGTGCATAGTGTTTACAAAGTCATGTAGGTGGCTCACGTTATGGGTGAGAATGGTACAGATTAGTGCACTAGTTTTCAATCTGTGGACACCTGCGGGTTTGCAGACTACGCTCAATCAAAAGTATTTTAATACCCACACTTAAATTCAAAGGGGTCCGCACCTCCATTTGAAATTTTTTTTTTTAGGGGTCCATAAATGAAAAAAGGTTGAAAAACCACTGGATTAGTGCATGAATTATACACTTCCCTTAATCTGCTGATTTATGAGAGGAGCTATCTATAGTTACATAAAAACATGCAGGAGTGGAGAAAGCTGTGGAATGCCTGGAGGGTGCTTACGTACGGTTGGTAGCTGCTGTATGGGTTGAATTTCTACTGTGTGCTGGTTTGAAATAGTAAGACTGGCTGTTTGTTAATGCTGCTGACCCTGGTGAAGAGTGGGGTTGCTTGCCTGGCTAAGTACAGAAGGGTAATAATTGTTGATCTGCTTTGAAAAGAAGAGGAAAGGAGTGTTTAGCTGCAAAGAACCTAATTCAGCTGCACAGGTGATGGGATGGCGGGGGGGTTGATACTAATTGAACCCCTCAATTTGTGCTGCAGCCACTGCTGCTTTTGCTGCTTCTGCTATTCTTCCTCTGGCCTTGGCCTATGCTACTTGTGTCTGGAGCCCAGCACAGAGAGTAGTGAGAAAGAACACACCTTGCCATTCTACTTGGCATGTGCCATAGTGGCCAGAAGGGCCAACTGAAGCTCCTGGCCGCTTGAGGGTCAGCTGGGACATAAGTGGCTAAATCTATGGATAGGCCCTGAGAGACCACTAGGCCAGCAGGACAGAGGGGCAGCTTACCAGACTCAGGTCAGGGCCTGGGTCAGCGGAGCAGAGAGTACAGAACAATGTTCCAGGGGAGCCGAGAGAGCAGGTCCAAGAGACAGCCCAAGACATAAGCTGAGGTCAGGAGCCAGGCAAACTAGAGAGAGCAGAGACAAAGCCGAGATTCAAGACCAGGGTCAAGAATGCCAAAGCCGAGTTCAGAGAAGTTGGGAGAACCAGAGAGAGCTGTGAATGCAAGGCTTACCAGAACAGGCTACAGCTGTGTTGAAGTGTGTCTGCAGCCTGAGACTGCCGGTGTGTTTATAAGGGACGAGTGGCAATTTCTGCAGCCAACAGAACTAGGGCAGTTGCATTAGACAGGGATTAGAGGCAGGTGTGTAACTCAGGTGCTTGGATCAACCAGGTGGGCTTGATGAGCAGCCCTGATAGGCAGCAGCCCCTTGCAACGTGAGCTGTGGGTATGATACACCAGCCTTGCCAAATGCAGGTGTCACTGAGCTACATAGCATTTAGAAACCCTCTAGTGGGGTATAGGTATCTCCAAGAACAACAGAGTAAGAGGGAAGATGAAAGAAAAACATGGTATCAGAGATCTGTGGGGAAGGAAGTGGAAGGAGGAAAGGAAAACAAAACCTAAGAGAGGAATTAGAAAATCCCATGCGGAGATGGAAAGAAGAAATTCTGTGATGAGGAGTTAAATGGAAGGGGAAGAAGGAAAATGGATGCTGTAGGACAGGAGTTCCTGTAAATGTTGGCAGCAAAGGAAATGAGGGAAAGCAAAAGATAAAGAACTAGTAAAAAGTCAAGGGCCATAGGATCAAATTGCATTTTTAAAATGATTAAATAACTAGACGATTGGCAATATATTACCAATTTATATTTCAGTACCAATATATATCATTACAATATATATTGTACACAGTAAACACTGCCACAACTGTTGTAGTTGGCATGGATTTGATAATTGCAGCGTACGGGTGCTTTTCACCCTTGCTAGTAGGTTTCTTGCTTCGGTGAGTTGATGCCAAATAAAATTTCCAAAGTGTGTTCTAGCAACCTGTCATCTGTGACAGCCTGTGCTGGAAATATAGACATCTGAGAAACAGGATTTTTGTCATCCTTCATGCTTTTCTATTCAGTGTCTGAAAACCTGTACATTTCTAGTGCTAGTGGTGTAATTTCAGATTTTGACAAGATTACTGGTATTTATATTGGATTTTGCTGATCTCCAGTGTGGAGGTAAAGGAAGTGGTATGGGAAGCAATCACTGAAGTTTTAGTGGCTTTTTAAAAACCTTTAAATTAGTCTGAATATTTGAGAATCCATCCCCAAGTCCTCTGTGTTTTGCCCTGATCTAACCATATTTGTTTACTTGTTAAAAATAAATTGTATATTGCTAAACACAAATGAATTAAAAATAGGAATTTCCTGATGCTGGGTAGTTTTTCTATAGAATGGGAAGAAGAGAAGTACAGTTTAGGAGGCATTGCTGTAGGCCAGCTTACCAAGTAAAGAAGCAAACTGCAGTTTCATATACTGCCATGATTGAATATATGCCTCTGTTTTGCTTTACATATCACTGGATATTTTACTGGATTTTATTATATGGAAACTACAGCTATAAGTTTTATAGATTTTTTTTTTCATAACAATTAATATTTTTCAAGTTTAGCATAGTATAAATGTCTGGTAATTTATTTAGCTATCAAAAATACTGTTTGGAATGAAATGGCCTTAATGAGCCATATTCTTTCCAAAGGGATTTCATTGTAATTAGATCATACTAAATACACTGTTATTTTCTGCGTTGGATTTTGCAGTGCTGAATTCATTGGCACATATCAAATTTCTTTCCTAACATTTTTAATTTATTCTTTTATGTATTTGTTTATACAGCAAACATTCTTTGCACACAGACAGAGGAGAGCTATTTTTCCATATCTTAGGCACATTCCTTCTACAAAAAAAAATGGTTTGCAAAATTGCCTCTTGGCAAAATCATCCATGCTAGAGTGAATGGTTGAGCAATGCACTCTGTAAAACATTTAGGGACAGACTGACAGTACTTTATAGAATTCCTTCACACTATACTGCTCTCCATTAATAAAAATATTTCAAATACATGCCAAAGCTACTGTACTTCCAGCTTGACGTCTTTGCTAGAACATACTCCATTCTACATAGTACAAATTGCCTACCCAAGGACAAACCTGAAGTGGTTTATGTTGTGCTTGCAACAGCTCAGTTTTAATCAAATACAAAAATTACTTTTCAGTAGAAAGTAGTTGTGTTGCAGTTTCTAAAGTGCATCAGATTTCAAGTTGTGCTATTTTGAAAGTAATTTTCCTTTTGTCCATTCACCCAATAATACGCTGTGAGCTCCCGAGGCAGGTAAAGATATATGTTCAGGGAATTACTGTATTGGAAATCAGATCGCTTTCTTGTGTAAGGGAAAAATGACTTTGGTCAGAGGGGAAGCGCTTCAGTAGAGGGGAAGCGCTGAAGGGCTCCTCTAGTAAGTCTGCCTGGCTGAGTTACTGCCCCAACACAACTATTCAAGTTCCACTTGGTTTGTTTGCCACTGAAATAAATAAAAGTTTCACTGTTACTTTCACCAAGAAAATGGATGGTCCATCAGTCCCTGTTAGTCAGGGGACACTCCTTACCTCTGTCTTCAACCCATGATTTCTATATTTGATAGAGTAAGTGAAGTTAGAGGCTGCTGCTGGGGAATCTCTGCAGCCACATTAGTGTTATGCAGACGTCCAACAGTCCTCAATCCTTCACATAGGCATAACGTAAATGTTACCAGCATCACAGTCAAGTGGTACAAGAGAGCTTTTGATAGTTCTGAACCATGATGTCACATGGGTTGGATTTGGAACTATACATACATAAGGGAACAGCTTCAACTCACCTTTTGAAACACAACAGTGGCTATATCCAACATATTCAGTCCCCCAATTTTTTTTGGTGTTTTCTCGGAACTGGTTGGATTAAGTTATTTTCCTACATGAAAACTTTCATTTCCACCCATGAAACAAGAATACTGTCTTCCTCAAAAATATATGCAATGTTACTCCATTTAAGGACAGAGCCTCAAGACTGAATAAAAAGGCTAGGCCCCTATTTAGAGTTTTCATCTATGGGAAGTTAAAGTAAACTTAGCGATGCTCAGTAAATATTCAGGGTCGTCACTGCTGTGGCATTATCAGCCTCAAAACAGACCAACTTCCCTTGTATTAGTCAATTTGGGGACTGCTAGTAGAAGCCTTAAAAATGAGACGGGATAACAGCTGCTAAGCTAACTGGTGCTTCTCATTAAAAGGCTTCTAATAGCAGCACTTTAACAGTTGCTTCTCCTTCATTCTTTCTGTGGGCACTTCTTTCTGGCTGGTGATGTTCTTTCTGGTACATTATAAAGGTGACTGCCGGGCTGAAAGATACTGTGCATGTTAGCAGGTTATGCATTTGTCTGATAAGAGGATAACCTGATATGAAGATTGTTGCCTAAGTAATAGCCAACAAATTGGAATTGGCAACATGCTATGCAGTTAAGCAAATTAGGCATGTGTATATATATAAAAGTGCACATATCAGTGCATATCTATGTTATGCACTGATATGCCTATAAGTGGAGTACATAATGCCTCTAAGTCAGGGGTGGGCAATTATTTTGGCTACCAGGCCACTTAACGAGTTTTGGTGTTGTAGGCTTCACGCACACAATCTTTCAGAAGGTATAACTTTAACAAATTGTAGACAAAAAACAAATCATATACTAACAATCAAACTTCTATTATATTTTTATTTTAATTTTATTTCAAACATATTTTAATTTTGTTTCAAAAAATAATTTGTGTCCTGATTTTGGTTAGTTTTTTAAGTAGTGTATATAGAGGTGATTGCATAGCAGCTCAAAATAAAGTCTCACTCTTGTATAATGTGTGGAAGATGGGTGTAGAGGGGATGTGCATATGTGCGTGAGGGAAGCTGCCTGTGCACTAGGACCTAGGAGCCAGTTGGGGGAAGGGGGCACATGCTCCAGAGTGTTCCTGCGCGGTGTGGAGCCCACCGCATCCGGCCCACAGCTGCCCCGTGGCACTCTGCATGGAGGCAAGCCCCATCCACTTCCACCTGAGGCAGCCTGCACCGTGAGGCCCCAGCCCTGACCCCAGCCAGCTCACACTGCTTCCCAGCGGGGCCGCTCCCAGAGTGGCTACAATTGCCCAGATACTTCTTGCTTCTCCCTGCTTCCAGTGGCTCCTCCTCTTCCTTATTCTGTCACTGCTGCACCGCTCTGGGCAGTAGGTAATGCAGGGAAGCCATGGGGTCGTGCGCCGGGCACCACACATTCAGCCAGGCAAGGGGAGCTGCAGCCGGGTGGCTCCTGCCCCAGTGTGCAGGGCTCCAACTTCTGGCCACCTTTCATCTGCAATGTGCAGGCACCTGCAGGTGGCCAAGTTGTAGAAGGCAGCTGGGAGTTGGAGCCGCCTGACTGCAGCTTTCCGCGCAACTGGCTGGGCAAGTAGTGCCTGGCACATGTCCCAATGGTTGCTGCTGCGTGGAGCAGCACACTGGAGCAGTGCAGGAGGAGGAGGAGCCACTAGAGGCTAGGGGAGCTGAGCAGTGCCCAGGCAGCTGCAGCCACCCCAGGAGCAGCCCTGCTGGGAAGCTGTGCACTCTGGCCAGGGCCAGGACTGTCAGATGCAAGAGAGAGCGTGGCACAGGCTGCCCCAGGTGAGATGCAGCCCCATGCAGAGCGCTTCTTGGCCAGATGCAGTCAATTGGCAGGCACCCACCAGCAGGCCAGATCCAGTGAGTTGGCAGGCTGGATCTTGCCCGTGGGCCGTATTTTGCCTACCCCTGCTCTTCAGCCAGCTTGGAAACAAAGCCTGGCAGGTTCTTGTGCAGAAATCCATTTTTAAAGTCAAGTTTAGTCTTGAACCTGAAACAGTCAAGGGCTTATTTAGGCAAGAGAACAGGCATGGGCTTTTTCTAGGGCCCAAAATATTTTTATCTTAAAAGGGATTAGTTTCATTGTGATGATTTATATTTAAATAGCCAGCTGTGAAATAATTATTATTGTAGCAGAATTAATTGATGCTGGCACATATAAACCTAACATGTATCCAGAATATTTTGGAATCATTTTGCAGATGACACCAGCAAACAGCTGATAAATCCAGGGTAAATTGAAGTCTAGACAATAAACCACACAGGCAGTTTCAGGTTTACCAGCTAAGAAACAGTTGGTGAAAAGAATAGCTGAAGTCACCAGAAAGTCTGTCAGAATAAAAGCGTCAAACGTAACCAGCACAGATCCCAGGCTGCTGCAGAGATCACAGCAGTAACCCACTATACATCACTGAATGGTCTGAATTTTCCAAGCTCAGGCCCAAAATTGTACCCACAAAAATGCACATGAAAAGATGTGTAGAGTTACCATTTGTTACCCAAACATGAGGTTGTCTTCGTGGGCATTTGGATACATGCAGTTGTGTACTGAGTATTTGGTCAACTGAGAATCCAGGCTCTGAATATTTTTCCCAACATGTGTGACTGCTTGGAGTAATTAGACATTTCTTTCTCAATACCCCTAAGAAATTGTGCGCAAAGAAATAAAAATACTTATAACTGACATTAGAACAGGGTACTTGTTTGAGTGGCTTCATTCATACAGCTGAATGGGCTCTGTGGGTAACACTTTCAACTGCAGATGCATGAAAAATGAGCTATACACTTAATACTCGCTTGACGTAAATAAAGTCGCATCTCATTTAATTAACTTGAGAGCGTCCAGAAACAGAGCCAATATAGGAAGAGGGAGTAGAGTGAGGAATACTGTTTAGACAGTATAGTATCTCTGACTTCAGTGTGCCACTCATGTATTACAAGTTCATTTCCAAATATATATAATTTTATTAATGTTTTGGTTATAGTTTACTTAAGTTCATATGTACAGCAGTGTCACTGCTGTCTCTGATCCTGTACGTTTTTGTAAACTAAGTAGACTTGGCTGACTTCAGTAACTGAATGGGAAATATCGAAGATACAAAGTGATTAGGTGCTTCTAGATCGGGGTAGGCAAAATGACGGATCTGGCTGGTGGCTGGACTCCATTTCCCAGCAGCCCCTGCCCACATTGCTGCAGCCAGTTTCCATGGAGACTGTAGCAGTGGTAGGACTGTGATGGTGCGGGGCCAGGGAGACCAGTCCCAGCAGCACTGGCGGGGCACACGGCTGGGTGGGGAGCTGCTCTGGGGCCTGGGCTGGAAACTTGTGGTGGTGACAGTGTGGTCCAGAGCTGGGGCAGAGCTGTGATCCGCTGCCGGCACACCCCTGCCCAGGACTTGCGGGCAGCAGATTGCAGTTCTGCTCTGGTTCCAGACAACACTGTCACCCCCGCAAGATCCCAGCCCCAGAGCAGCTCCCTGCCTAGCTGCATGCCCTGCTGGCACTGCTGGGGCTGGTCTCCATGGAAACCATGGCCCCGCCACTGCTGAGGTCTCCATGGAAACCAGTGCCAGCAATGTGGGCAGGGGCTGCTGAGAAATGGAGTCTGCTGCAGGCCCAATCTGAGCTATGGGCTGAATTTGCCCTGCCCCTGCTCTAGCAATTACATTTGGTGATTGAAAAGGGAACACTTTTCCCCCTGAGTAGTAAGTTCTGAACCTGTCTGCTGGTGTTGGAGGTAAAGAACATTGTGGCTGGAGGTTTCTTGTGAGCATATACGAACCCGAGACCCTGACCACCTGGGGGTATTTGAAGATTCCACCAATTACAAGAGTATTATCCCAGTTACCCTGGGCAAGTTTGCACCTATGATAAATTATCCAGAAATGTAATAGAAAATAATCTTTTGTGCTGCCTTCCTTAAGGTATTAGGTAGGTATTAGATTAGGTACATTAAATAGCTTCTGGATTTTTTACCCCGTATTTGAACTG
>NW_017729033.1:26537112-26542529 GCF_001723915.1 Gavialis gangeticus
TTATCCCAGTTACCCTGGGCAAGTTTGCACCTATGATAAATTATCCAGAAATGTAATAGAAAATAATCTTTTGTGCTGCCTTCCTTAAGGTATTAGGTAGGTATTAGATTAGGTACGTTAAATAGCTTCTGGATTTTTTACCTCATATTTGAACTGCATTTCACTAGAGAGCAAATTAATCCCATAATAGCTTGCTTAACTATTTTATACTTTACTATTTTTTTTTTGTCTGTAACTCCTTGCAATTTAGGATTTTAAAGTACTTTACCAGCATTGTTTATCAAGTTATTTTAAGAGGCTTTTATCCCAAGTTTTTTAAGTGATAAATTGTGGCACACAAAAGTCACTGGGGCACAGCCCTGTCTGGAAATGAGCTTGTAAACACAGACTGTGAATCTCTACTTGTTTCATATAAATTTCCTCAGTTTACAACTAAAGCGAATGGCAGCGTCCTTTGCATGCTCTGTCCCATGACAGTCAGGTTGTTCTCTTTCTGACTCAGATATCCCCAAGCATTAAGACAATAAGGCCTTTACAATCTTATTTTCAGCGTAGGTTTTCTTTTACTCCAGTGTGAGACTTGGAATGGTTTTGCTTAAAATGATCATTTTCAGGCTGCGTACACATTCAAATAATCTGGGAGAATTCTCCCAAGTCTTTTTTTTTTGGGTAGAAAAATGTACCCAGAGCTGTGTGTACCGATACTCGAATGTTGAGGCCCCAAAGAGTGGAGAGCTTGTAGTGCTGACACTGCAGCAGCGGGGCAGGTATGCGGGAGGTGACGCCCTACGCACACATCTCAGTGTGCTCTGAGGTCTCTGTTAGTCTGCCTGGCAATGGGCAGTCCCGAGTGGCTGATTTAGACTGCCCGTGGTTAGCCTGTTTCCCTGCAGCACAATGTGGGAATTGTGAAGGGGACATGTTCTGCTCTCTACACTGTCTCCTGGGGGTACAGGGGATGCTGGAGTACTACGTTTTCTTCTGAGAGAAGCCACAGCAGTTTACTGGCATTTTCTCTCCCAGGCTAAACTCTCCTGGTAGTGATTTAACCTTGGTAGTTCTTGGGTTATTTTTCTCGTAGAGCAGCCATTTTTGCTGTAGGGGGAAAACTCCTAAATATCTGTGCACTTGTGGTAGCACCGACCAAGAGAAACTTAGTCTGTGTCTGTGGCTTCAATCAGGGTGCCACTGTGCCATGAGATGGCGCAGAATCCTTTTAAGGGTCTGGGGGCTGCTGCACAATATTAACATTGCTGATGTGCAAGCACCTACACCATTCACAAGACAAATACAGAGGCCACATCCACATGAACGTGGATGTTTGTTTCCCTGGGGACAAGTGTGCTGCTGCTACTCAACAAATGGGGAAATAACCATGTTATTTTTACATGACCACGTATCGACTTCATTTTTTTCAGAGTGCAATTGCACTGTAAATGCTTTGGTTAAGCCGCGTAGTGTGTAGTTGATCCAGAAGGAGAATCCAAAAATGTTGATGTTCTGTCACCTGCTTTAACCACTGGACAATACTCTGTTCTTTCTCATTTTTTCTTTCCCTCAGACACTTCAGTGGTTGGTTAGTTCATGGGTTTTTTTGGTAGAATGGAGTATTAAAACATCCACTTTTGGAAACTTATTTAAATTAGTAGGGGTGGAGCACTGCAGTCTGAAATGGTAGCTGCATCCAAGGGCTGCTTGGGCTGCATAGGCAGTTTTTCACTGTGGGGGGAGTAGAGGAAGGTATGAGACCTTGGTATTTCTAGCAACAATGTGATGCCTAAAGCTACAATACAGAGTTGTCCCAGAATACTCCTTTCACAGAACTGTCTGATCCAGTTGCCATATATAGCAATTGTCTTCATGGTAATAACACAGGACAGGATGTGTGGGGGTTGTTCTGGCTGACTGTCAGATGGAATTTAAAAGGGGATATATATGGACTAAAATCACTCTTGTTGACTGCTAGCTCCATTAGAGTCCTCTTCCCCACCCCCTCCTCCCCAGTATCCCTGACCAGCAGCAATAGAGATTTTTTTTTTCTTTAATTTTATTTTACTTCAGCCTGGAAATGAACTGCAAAGAACAAATGAAAGCTAAGAAAAGGCATTTTCTGTCAGAGGCTATGAGCCTTATGAGAAGTGCCTTGAGTCAAAAAAGTTTAGAGAAAAGGATCAAAGAAAAGACAATTGAAGAGGTACTTGACAGTGGTCTCTAAAATGACATGTGGCATAGAGGAAGTAAATAGAGATTTACCATGTGCCATCTTTCACAATGCTACAACTAATAGACACACAAGGGAGGTGTTTTTTTTTTCATTCACCATGTAAATACCTTGTGGAACTCATTGCCACAAGATGTTGTAGAGGTTGACAATTTAAATTCAAAAGAGGATTCGACATTTTGATGGAGAAAAGGTCTATCAGTAAGCATGAGTAAGGGCTGCAGGCTCCAAATTAGGACTTCTTAGGCCTCTAAATACTAGAAGCAATAAGGAAAGAGGAGGAGGGGACAGATCAGTCTGCATAGGCCCCACATAAATACCCTTCCCCCTTAGCATCTGCTTTCTGCCACTGTAAGGTGCAGGATGCTGGGCTAGGTGATGGACCTGTGGTCTGACTAGAAGTATTACTGGGTTTTTTTCCAGTCCAAGCTGAGATTCTCATGCATTCGTATGACTCCACGAGGTGGGACTGTAAGAATACAGAGAAAGTCTAGGAACCTTCCAATAAAATCATGTGAGCTGGCAGCACGCATGGCCTGTTTTATACTCAGAGTTTTGAGTAAGAACTATGAGCATGTGAGATCAGCATTATAATGACAAGTCTCTGCAAACTTAATTATAGAGGGCGCACTTATTCCGTACTGGAGCATATTTTGTCTCATGGAGGCATTTAAGTACAATTTCACACTATATGTATATCAAACATTAATTTTGCACACGGGGATTGATGCACTAGCCAGTGAATCACTAGTACCAAAAATATTCCTATAAATGAATTCTTGAATGTGCCTTTGCTTCAAATTCAGACATGAAAGCCACTTGATGGTGTGCCATTTTTTAAAATCAAAATTTAATTACAACCCAAGAAAACACACAAGGAAAGCTTTTTCTTAAATATGTGAGGTATGACAAGAACAGTATTTACTCGAGTGCATGACTTTGCACATAGTACTCTGTGATTGCTGCCAAATCATTTCCCTCTGTTCTGTCTGTAACTTCCATTACTCTTTGCCTCTGCCAAAATTAACTAACTGTGTGGTGTGAGCAGATGCTGAAAACATGAGCCATTGTATCAGGGTCATGCAGGAGACAGGAATGAATGTTCCCAGAAACCGAGTAGTCAAATTTCTTACAAATAAAACACAAATGCATTTCCACTGAACTGAAGCAAAGAGGGGGGAAAAATCCCTCAAAAATATATGATAAATTCATTTTCAGGGGAAGCAGGATTGACCTTACCTGAATGTGTAAATGGTACATTTCCCCACATGATGATCTTTTTACTGTGGAAAAAGTTTAATCGGAATGAATATTCGAAAAGCAGAAAGGAAAAAATCTGACTAAGTTATATCCATCCCTGTTCTTACTGCCAAAGTTATTGATAAGTGGTGTTCACAAAACATGATTAAAAAGAGAGAGAGGAAGAGTTGAAGCCAGACTTCAAGATGGAGACTGCATGGGTAATATATGGTCTAGCAACTGTATCTGAGATGGGCCCCGGGCATGAGACATTGTTTAAGATCCAAGTATGAGACTCTGGAAGCCTGAGTTTATTTCAGTGCTTTGTAGCACGGTTTCTATGAGATTGGAGAGAGTCACTTCATTTTTCTGATCCTTACTTCCTCTTTGGTAAAATGGGGTTGCTGGTACTATCTTTCCTCTTGGGGATGTCTCATGGATAAATTCTTTTAAATTGTGATGTGCTCAGATGGTACAACAATAGTACTATATAAACTATGAGGTCAACTCTTAAAATGGAGTTACAAAATTACATTACTCAGTGCCATCTTTGTTGTGTCTTAATGGTTTCCATATTGGATTTGCTCACTTTACAAAAAAACACTTCTAAGTCAGCCAGAAGAAACTGGGACCTAAAAATTAAGTTAGTGTTCCTGTATACGGACTTCCTATGGGAGTGAATGTTCTGTGGACCAAGTGCTGCAATCAGCTAAAAAATAGGTGAGGTCACAAGCCCAAGTAATGGTAAAATTTGCCCTAGAATTGGAACTTGGTTCACAGGTCTCAGGCAGAACCGAAAACCCTGTTCTTTCTCGGCTGAGTTGGGTCTTCTGTGCTAATGGTGCAAAGGACAGTAAAACAACATACTTTTAGCCATGTGACTTTGAGGACATGCAGGGGGTAGATCTGTTAATTAAGAAGGTGCTTTTACATAGTGGTTTTTCTTGATGTAACTCGAGAACAGCCCTTCCTTTGTACTCCACAAGTAGTGTGCCTATCAGTACCAGATACCACAGGCTGAAGTATAGTAGGCAGCCCCACCTAGGAGCTAAAACCAAACAGTGTCTCTAGTGAAAACAAGATATAAAAAACCTCATCCTTTTCATCAGATTTTTGAAAAAGTATCTCCTTCTGTAAATTGTAATCTGTTGGGTTTTCTTCAATATTTCAAAGACATACCATAATTCACATTTCATAAAATATATTTAAATTGACATGGTTCATTGCTTCTTTGTCAATGTTACTGGTAAAACGTTATACAATTAATATGAAAAAATACTAACCACGCACTCAACAGAATCAGAGAGAGTTCAGTAATTTGGCCAGCACATCATTCTTTCTTCATTAAGAAAAGGAGCAGCTGGGTAGTGTATTAGGCAGAAGTGTTGTCCTTTGGCTTTGGGGACCTTGGATCTAATCCCATTTTTTAGTCATAATGAAATTAATTTGGTGGTGTCAGCTGAGTTCACGTTGCAAAACTACCACACAGAAATCAGCAGTTTGGGCAGTTTTTTTTATTCAGGAGAGACTTGGAGCTTAGCTAGTCTAGAAACTGAAACCTTTCACCTCTAGACATTATGGCTCCTCCAGGTCATTCATGAAATAACTTAGTGAGGCAATGTGGAGAAGCTCATGCAGTGGCAGCCTGCCCAACACATTGCCTATGGATAAAGAGAATGATTTCCACAAGGCTGCTATTTTAACCATCAGGACAGCAAATACTCATATGATTCATCTTGAATAAAGCTGCTTTTCCAGTGAAATATAACTTTCTTTTTTTACTTGTTTGTCAATGAAGCCATTTTGCATTTCTTTTAAGGTAATAAAAGAAGTTTGCAACAACTGTACAGGAGCTATAGACTCAGATGGACCATCATCTAGCTCACCAGTACACAAGACAGAACTGGAAAAGGTATGTTACAAAAGATGACTGCAAGATAAGTTCATGATGATTCCT
>NW_017729033.1:26542539-26542889 GCF_001723915.1 Gavialis gangeticus
ATAAAATGTAATTAACCACACAAGACAGAACTGGAAAAGGTATGTTACAAAAGATGACTGCAAGATAAGTTCATGATGATTCCTTATGCAAGCACCAATAACGACTCCACAGATCTAGTTGTCTTGCTGTTGCTCCTAAAGGAGGACTCTAATGAATTACTGGATTCAGTTTTCAAATTTGGCACAATTACTTTTTAATTACCAAATCTAAGATACCCTGAGTTTAAAGTGACCCCCCACCCCACCCCAGTGATTAGATTCTATATATTGAAAATGTATAAGTTTACTATTACTTCCCAGATATAGAATCTAATTATCAGATATAATCCAATTATCAGAGGGTCGTCTTA
>NW_017729033.1:26547889-26558216 GCF_001723915.1 Gavialis gangeticus
GCACCCCACTCCCTAGTCGCTACCTCTTCCCCCCACTCCCCAAAATTTCTGCCTCTTCCTCTCTGCTCCCTACAGTCTCTGCCTCTTTCCTTCTCCCATTCTTCCCCCTGCTGTCAGATGCTGCTCGAACTCTGCTCCCCCACAGTGCACAGCACATGGAAGAGCAGCCCCTGCCGGGCCACGCAGTAGTGTCAGCGCTGCTGATTGTCCATGCAGGGGAAAGAGTTTCCATGTGCTCCGTACCCGGGACAGAATTCAGCCCAACCCAGAGCCGAGCTGCGCCTGGAAGCTGCGGAGGGCAAGCACAGAATAGAACAGGCAGGTCTGACTCTTGCCCCAACTTGGCCTTAGGGTCAGTCAGAGCTGCAGCAGCTACCTGCCCCGCCACAACTCCCCACCCCAATATGCACGCAAATCTAAGGTAAGGGACTTTTTTCCCATGCTGATTGGGGAAAATACCTAATTTTAGATTCAAATAAATACAGTACATGTTTATCTGTATAATATCATAAATGAAATAAGTGTTTTATCCTTTAACTTTTTCAGGGGGAAAAATGTTTAAATCCTTCCTTTTAAAATTGTTCCCCCACCCTGTAACATCTCAGACACCACATGCATTTAAAACGAAAGACATTCCTTGGTAGCCAGACAATACTAAATCAGTTTGGTAGAAGTTAGGCAGCAGACCAAGGAAACAGGTGAAGTGTTGGGGGAATTATGGATGTGCACTTTTGCTAGAACCTCTATGGTAGTGCTGTTCAACTTAAAAGCAGCTGGGGGCTGAATGCCCCATGGGCTGAACCAGCAGAAGCCAGTGTCTGTGGGCCACTCCAGGGTGAGCCATAGGCCCCCTCTGTTGCACACTACATGGATGCCCCCCTTCTTATACTACAGGGGTGCTCCTCTCTGTACCACAGCCCTGCATTATTCACCCACACTCCCACGTTCACTGCTGCACCATTCACCTGAGCCTCCCAACATTGCTGTACTGCATGCCTGTGCAGGCACCCCTGTATTGTTGCACTGTGCACTTCCCTCATCATTCATGTCCCTCCCTAACCCTCAGCTCCCCTGGTCATGCTGCACTGTGCCACCTGCCTTCTGGGCCAGGGACAGGCAGTGAAAGGCAGAGAAGGAAGAGGGAGCCCAAAGACTCTGGCTGCTGTTGCAGAAGCCTAGGAGGCTGCAGCTTAACCCTGTGGGCTGCCTGTTGGACAGGGCTGCTCTACAGGATGTAAACAACAGAAAATCTGGGTAGGAGTACATGGAGGTGACATACTGGGTTGCCTTGGGATTACGGAGGGCAGGAACAACAACCCTTAAAGAACAACCCTGGCATACAGCAGTAATACTTGCAACCTTTCTTCAAGGACTTGTGCCTCAGCAGAGAGACACTTGATTACTCTGACATGGTTGCCTTGGATTCAGGAATCATCAAGGCAGGAGAACGTAAATTAAGGAGGAGAGGAACTCCACAGGGAGGTATCAATCCACCAAAAATTAACAGGGCAGCACTGTTCTAGGCTCCTGGTCTGCAAGAGCATCCATGTGAGCAGGCCCCATTCACTGTAAGACCATGACCCTTTTTATTATGCATCAGTTCCTGGTTCCTTTAAATGTAATGTTTAAAAGTTCTTCTGAATAGGATTTGACCTCAAGAGACTGGGTCAAACTCCCCCCTATCAGTGTATTGGCATCAGTGTCAAACCATGCATATGCAGCTTCTCAAGAAATTCTGGGGCTGCCACCAAGAAATAAGCACCTACCCTGCCTGCATCAGTGCTGTGAATTAGATAATGTATGCTGATCAGAGCAGCCCTTGGCACATGCCTCAGTGCCATGATTAGGCTCTCCATTTGTAGGGTCATTTCTGTGAATAGAGAACTCTATTGTAGTGCTGGGGCATGTACTCAGGCTGTCTGTGCTGCCTACATTGTGGGCTTGGACTCGTGCGAAGCAGGCACAAGCAGTGAGGGGCTTGTTGATTAGTGGCACTTTCAGGCTCATTCCAGAGTCCATAGAGACAAGAGCTGAACAGCAAAATTTGGCCCAGGATGACAACAAATATGTAGGTCTAAGTGTATTACTGAAAAACAGAATTAAACTCTAAAATGTTACAAAATAGCTATTCTCTAAAAATATGTGCCATAAACAAAACCATTGTTTTGCGGTTTAAAACCACAACCATTATGTTGTGTGGTATAAAACTTTTATTGGCTCTTATTGGGGATGATCTGCATAACTCATTCGTGCCTTCACCACTCTTGAGTAATATAGTCATCCCCAATTCATGCCAGTATAAATTTAATACCACACAGTCCCATATTTCTTTCCCAACCATTACAGTTATTATTGGTGCTAAAAACTTAATTTTGTAACCCTTTTTCTTGTATTATTCAAAGTACTGAAATGCTACCAATAGGAATGTATTTTTCTTTCTTTATGGTGTCAATTGTTAATGTGTATCTGAAACATTCATTAAAGAAATCAGTTCAAAGGTTTTTATAAATCTGGCATAGCCAGTTGTTATGGAACCCATAGATTAATAAACAGCAACATTTGAAATCTAGAAATACAAGAAAAATATGAATAACGTGATTCATTTTAAACAAATTAGTCTGTTCCTTTTAAACAGATATATTTCACAACATAGCCTTAATTGTGGGTAGGCTTTCCAGTGACAGCTTTTTTCTTAAGGTTTGTGCAGTGCCATAAAAAGATCAACCTGTGAAAAGAACTCTTGATTATTTTATACTTGTCCTCAGAATAAATTAGTGAATAGTATGTGCTTTATCTCTTAATAAGCATAATTTTAAATGGCCAAATAATGTGTCATGAGTCCATTTTGAATATATGCAAAATAACCTATTTTTCTTTATTCATGTAGAAATTGTCTTCTGAGAGGCCAAGTTCAGATGGGGAGGGTGCTATAGAAAATGGAATCACTGCTGTGTGTAATGGAAAAGAACAAGGTGAATCTTTGATGAAGAGCATTTTCCAGTGTTTGTTAAATAATTAATAAAAACATTGTTTCTTTTATGGTTTAGGGCACAGGCATGCGATGTACAGCCTATGGAACAGCAGCATCTGGCCTTTGGGGCTTCTGAACAGAGTGGGAATTTGAGGGCAGAACCTGACACTAGCATCTGGAGGACAGAGCTCTACTGGGGACATGTTTCAACCTCCGCTGAAACATGTCTGTGTTAACCCTTGCAGCTCCCTGATGCTGCTTGCTCTACCACCAGAAATGAGTCCAGATCTGGCCTGCAAGGAGCCACACAGTCCAGATCCGGCCTGCATGGCCAAGTGAATTTGATGCCTCTGATTGAGGCAATAGGTAGAAACGTTTTTAAATACCACTGTTAGTGTTTATCTTTATCTTAAGTACTTATCTTGAAATTCAAACTATGCCAAGTCTAAGTTACTAAATATTTCACGCTTGTGGAATTCAGGGTATATCCATTCTATTTCAGAGTCTCCCTCTGCATAAAAGTGATGTAACTGATAGCAGAATCAGATCCAGTATCTAAACTGGATTTTTGCCTGTATTTGTAAAACACAGACTTCGTTATGGGGACATTTAGCCAACTATGCGTAGGGTTTTCCCCTAGGTGCATATATAATTTTAAACAGGAAAAGTGTCATAGAATTTTACAAGGAAAGACAAGAATCATATATGCTAAATTACTTTAAAATGATGTGCTCCACGTTAGAGCCATAAAGTTTATTCCCAGTTCTTATATTCCAAACAGAGGGACTTTCCAAATCTAATGGCAATTTTGCCTGACCTAAATCTACAAAATCAATCCCCAGCTGATCCCTTTTCTGGTTAAAGAAAACAATTCTGTACATTTGTTAGATCAAACTAGTTAAATAGTCAGCTTGAGGTATATAGATATTTTTGTTCAAATGACCAAAATTAACTTAATCAACACTGCTTTGCAGCTGGCAAAATAAAAAGGTGATGTAAGCTGCATTGGAACACAATTTTATCAACATTGGTTTTTGGGCAAGTACTGCATCTTTTTTTCTTGACTCAAGTGGACTTCCTTTTATTATGGGTGATTTAGTTTATGATCTTTGACATCTTCCTACTTCCCTCTACCAGCAGATTCTATGTCGGTCTCTCAGACATAAAGATCTTCATACCACAATCAAGAGTGCAGAGAGAAGTAGTTAACTATGGCTGTGGTCAGTCTGTTCTAAAAGGAGAAGGATTTGCCAATCAGGAGCATGCTTCAGCGGGACCAATAAAGGGGTTTACTAGAGGTGCAATGATATATCAGTTGCCTATTGGATAGGTACCAATAAAAGGGGAAGTGACATTATTGGCTATTGGCATTTTTTGGCCATTGTAGCCCCTAATGTTTACCAATAACTAAGCCTTCTGAGCTAGTGCCCTTTACACCTGGGTTCCCTCTCCCCTTTGGGGCCGGGGTTCACAAATGCCTAGGTTCCCTTGGGAAATGGTGGGTTTCTCCTTGCAGGCAGGCAGGGGAAGGGGTGTGGGTGAGGGAAGGGGCTGGGGGGTGCAGATTGAGGCCCCCACAGTGAGGGAGGGAGTGGGGCAGGGGTTCGGGCTGGGGGCAGTGCCCAGCCAGGGCAGTGCATGGGACCCAGGGCCAGAGTGGGGAGTGGGACAGAGCCATGAGCAGCTCGTCGATGGGACGGTGTGGCTCCCCACCACTATGTGGACCCTCCAGGGGAGGCATGGAGGGGCATGTGTCCCCCCTCATATTTGTGTGTGGGGTGGATGCGGGCTGCCTGCTGTGGGCTTGGGGCTCTCTACTCTGCTGCCTTTCCCTCAGGAGCCCCATGACAGCTGCATGCCCCTGCCTGCCTGGCAGCAGTGGGGGCAGTGAGTTGTGCAGCTGGGCAGGCAGGGAGCACATGGCTGACGTAGGGCTCCTGGGGCAAAGGCAGCAGAATTCAGAGCCCCAAACCCACAGCAGGCAGCCCGCATCTGCCCTCACCACACTCGGCTCTGCTCCACTTAAAAGCGTCCCCGTGCTTAAAAATGGTGGTGGCAGCACTAGAACTAAAGCTCATTCAACGAGTTATAGTTCAAACACCATTTTTAAGTGCTGGGATGCTGATACACGTGATGCAAGAGGCTGCTGGAATATGCCAAAAAAAAAAAGAGGTTTTTTATGTCAGTTAAATTTGGTTAAAAACCAGCTATTGGTATCGGTGCACCCCTAGAAAATCTTTATCAGTACACACCTATGATTAACTTACTTTTCCCCCCAAATCAGCCCTTTAAAATAGGGATGCATTTCTTAAGCAGAGAAAGTAATTTTTCTTCTCTGAACGGGTTAACACTGTATGCTGCTACTCCTGTTTGCTGTCTGCAAGAGAAGCTGGCAGCCATCTGGCAACATAGCCTCTCCATGAAGAAGCCAACTGTAGGCAGTGACCCTGGAAAGATCTTTGTTTTTTTCTGTATTCCAAAAAAAAAAGTGTGCTTGTTATTTGGAGGTATATGGTATGCGAGAAGGTATGATAGTTGCATTACTTTAGGTTCCTTTTGTACTAGGATAGGAGTGGACAGATAAATTGGTTTTGGTAAGCTGTTACAGTTTACAACTTGGGTAACGGTTTCATCAGTTTACACACTCTGATTCCTAGAAACCAAATGATGTGATGGGCTTTCACAGACACTTTCACAAAATGACAGGAAGCATGAATTATGGAAATACTGTAGCCATTCAAGACTATTGCAGCCATCGTGGTCTAATTGACCAGAATGAATGAACAGTGATTTTGAATGCCTGAGTTGAGGCACTTCAAAGACCCTTGATTTTTCAGAAGCTGATAAGCATGCCAGCTCTGAAAATCAAGACCCTTTAATGCTCCTAAATCAAGTAATTACTAGTTACTGTTGAAATCTTAGCCTTTATTTCTGTCACAGGAGACTAATGCAAATGGTGACATTTAGTTCAAAATAACATTTCTGGGACCACTGAAAAATTTTAAGGGGTACTAGACGAATTATGCCATTTTTTTGTATTCAGTTTTAAACAACAAGAGCTGGGAAAATTGGAAAGCTCATTTGGCTACATGAGAAAAAACTAAATTCACTGGGCACCAGTTTCAAGTCCTGCCCAACAGAGTCACTGCCTACTTTACTCCAGGGGCAGGCAAAGTGCAGCCTGTGGGCTGGATCAAGCTGTCGGTGGACTCCGTTTCCCAGCAGCCCCTGCCCACGTTGTTGTGGCCAGTTTCCATGGCTACCCATCAGTGGCAGGGACATGACAGTGGTGGGGGGGGCAGGGTTTCCATGGAGACCGGCTCCAGCAGTGCTGGCAAGGCATGCAGCTGGGCAGGGAACTGCTTCAGGATCTGGGGAGGGGATCTTGTGGCAGTGACAGTGTGATCCCAACCTGGAGCAGAGCTCCTGCCTGGGACATGTGGGTAGGAGATCACAATTCTGCCCTGGCTCCTAACCAGGCTGTCACCACTACAAGATCCCAGCCCTGGCCCCGGAGCAGTTCCCTGCCCACCCACTCACCCTGTTACCCCTGCTGGGGCTGGTCTCCATGGAAACCCTGGTCCTGCACTGTCACGTCACTGCCGCTGCTGGGGTCTCCATGCAAACCAACCGCAGCAATGCAGGAATCAGCTGCTGGGAAATGGAGTCTGGCTGAATCTGCCATTTTGCCCACCCCTGTTGTAATCCCACGTTCACTCGTTTCTTGTTATGCTGTGGTGGAGGCGAAAAGAATTGTCTTACTTATGTGTTTTAAGATCAGAGAATGCATTCCCTCAACTGGAGGGAAATGGCCATATTTCTTCTATATTTCAGCTCAACGTCAGGATAGGACATCATGGGAAGTGACAAGGATGTGTTCAGATCAGGTAGTTTAACTAGCTGATCTTTATTCTGGGAGTACTCTTTCCACCTCACTGAGAGATGTTTCTCAATGGGGGAGCATATTCCTCAATCACATAAGTGCCTTTTGTCTTTTCTTCCCTGCTCTAGATGTTAAGCTGGTGCTGTGTGGGTTAGCAACTTGTCTTCAGTCAAGTGCTGCCTTCTGCTGTTTCTTTATGCTCACACGGCTGTGAGCAAATGTTGTCCCTAGATCTCTGAGAGTTCATTGCACATAGGGAAAGTAAAATATTAGTTGAGATCATTCTTTGCAGTTGTGGGAGCAAGATTTAGCCCTTTGTTTTCACATGCAGATAGTTACTTTACTGCTGTTTGTCTATAATTCACTGTCCACTTGAGAGAATGCGATTTCCCCCCCACCCCCCGCAGGGCTGCATATAATTAATGACAGATGCTCACAGAAGGCGACAGTCAGACAGACAGAATTTCTAATGATTTTCCATGTTAATTAATAGCTAAAATAGAGACCATATTATGGCTTTGATACTTTCTTAATTATTTTTCTTTTTTAGGTACATTCTTTACTGTCAGTGTTCAGTTCACATGGTTTATTCATTAGATATTTTTCTAACATCACTGCATTTAGGCCAGTGTTTTACATTTCAGTTCATGCTTTTCATGTGAACCTTTTGCTCAGTCTTTTTTGGCTCAGTTCACATTAGTTCACACCCATTGATGGTTGTTGTTCGTGTGCCTTGCAAGTTCTAACAAACTAAAATTCAGATAAACTTCATCAGAAACACTCAAGTAAATTTAATCTCTTGTCAAATTTTAAATCGGCCAAAGTCAGTTCAAAAAAGGCCTGGGTTTGCAAGTTAACCTCGGCTGCAGATGAAACCTAGGATGGGTGAGTGATTCCCACCCCATTCTTGTTTCGCAGCTCAGCTCTTGTTTATTGCTTGTGTATGTTTAGTATTATTTTAAGTACATAAGTTAATAATAATATATTTTAAATCCCCTGCAATATAGATTATATCTCAGTAAACTATTTTCCTTCCACTTTGTCTATTCCCTAAAACTGAGCACCAAATCTTAGTGAGCACTAATTGTTAGCTACCTTAAGTGATTTTAATTATTTCTTTGTAAAGAAAAGTTATCCTATACAGGAACTTTTCAAAATGACCCTTTTTGATCAGTGTAGCTTCCTTGATGTTCTCCCAGCAGCAAGAATGTGGAGGAGTGTGGAAGATGCATCTAGTTCATTGCCATTATATTTGCATGGCATTCTTACCATATATTGATCTGTTGATCTGTGTTTATATATTAATGCCATTATATTTTGAAAAATGAATGGATATTGTCCAGCTTTGTTTGTATTGTATTCTAGATACAGTGGGTGTATCTATATGTGACACTACATTGCTGTCGCAATGTGCTATGGCAATGTAGCATCTATGGGCGCACACACATGCTGTAGCTACGTCGCCATATTGATGTGCTCCCACAATGTAGTGCATTGCTACAGTGACGTAGTAGCTAAAAGTAACTGTGTGCAGTGTGCACGGTGCAGTATGGGCTGTACTGCACCATTATTTAGTACTTCCAGAAGGAAATATTAAATGATAGTGCAGTAACTGCATCACCATAGGGGCACCTGTAGATGCTCCCAGTAGGTTCATCTACATGTGCAATTAATGTAAAGCAATAAACTCTGTAGCAATTTCAGCTGGAGTAAACTACTCCCAGGACAGTGTCTACATGTGGGATTGGAGCAGCAGCAATTTGAGCCAGGGCAGAGCAGGCCCCCGCCTGGCTGGGCTGACCAGGGGCAATTTATACCCCCTAGTGCACATGTGTTTCTGCACAGTTAAGTACTCTGGCAGTACTATCTTACAGCAGAGTTAATTAGTTTACCGGGCCCTAAAACTGGCACATGAGTAGACGGTGACACTTTACTACAGAGCTAGTCTACTCTACAGTAAAGCATATGTATATGTTAAATTTAGTGGGTACATCTACACAAGTATCCCAAGGACATTGCAAAATTAGATGATTATTAGAAAAGAGAGAAGTCATTATACTGGTGAATTTAAATGATAAACTTACTTTTTGGTGTTTCTATCTTTCTGTATGCCATGTTTTTTAAATTGGGTTGAGCCTGTGAATTTAGCATTGGCATTACCAGCCTTGTGGGTATGTATCTCATGGTAGAAAAGAACTATATTCTTTACGCCAAATTCTCATGCTAAGAATAAAGACCATTTTATGCATGCTTGTTTTTATGTAGTGCAGTTATTCCCTTTGTGTTTGATCCTTGTGCTCTCCTGCAATTGGTTTCATTCGTACATCCTAAGACATAAACGTATTTGTTTTCTTGACAGTGAAGAGGAAAAAGAGTTCGAAGTCAGAGGCCAAGGGTACTGTAACTAAAGTAACAGGGAAAAAAATAACGAAGATCATTGGATTAGGAAAGAAAAAACCATCAACAGATGAACAGACCTCATCAGCTGAGGAAGATGTTCCAACATGTGGTAAGAGAGTTGGATCACTTTATCTCGAGCTTTTGCTGCAACTAAAGCTTGATAGTACCCTTCCCTAAGAGTAAGATTGCCCTACTGTAAATTATTCTCATATTAAAGAAAGGTGAACCTAGACTGGAACAGATGCCAAGTAGGGATACTAGGATGATCTGGCAATTTACCATATAAGAGGAGACTAGAAAACCTTGGGTGGTTAAGACTCACAAACCAAAGGCTGAAATATGTTATCAAAGGAGTAAACACCAAGGAGTGAAAAGACTGTTAAATTAAGCCAAAGCCAACACAACAACAGACAAGAATCAGTTGGTCACAGATAGATGTTAGCTTGAAAATTAGAAGGATTTTCTTCACCCTGAGGGCAGTGAGGCTCTGCACTTGCTTTCTAAAAACATATTTACTTGTAAGATGAATCTTGGTTTGTTTATAAAAGGAAATATATGGCATGGAGTATCTGGTATGGAGTCAGATAACTACTCCCCGCTATGTGAGATTTCTCCCAACATGTCATGACTCCCCAAATGTACTCATAGACAAATAATCTCAACTTGTAGTATTTCTATACTTACCTACCTAGTATCGAGCAGTAAACGTTGTCGTAGTATTGTGCATAATTTCAAGCTCAAATGAGTCCTGTGTCTAGGCCTGAATATTTATATTACTAATAGGACTTCCTAGAAGATCCTTTCTGGTCCTATGTTCTTAAACTTGTACACATTGTGCAAAAGTTTGGAGGTTTATAAAATATATTGTAGAACTTCTGCCCCTCCACTTACAGTCCTAATCTCAAGCCTTTCCTTTGGCTCTTGGTACATTGAGATATATTATTAAGGAAATACTATATAAGGTAAACACATAAATTCAGCTGATGCTTACATCACTTTCTCTGCCACTTTGCATTTCTTTTGTTTAGAAGAAGAATTTCTTCTAAATTGCATTTTTTTCTTCCCATATTTAA
>NW_017729033.1:26563216-26569322 GCF_001723915.1 Gavialis gangeticus
AATAGGACTTCCTAGAAGATCCTTTCTGGTCCTATGTTCTTAAACTTGTACACATTGTGCAAAAGTTTGGAGGTTTATAAAATATATTGTAGAACTTCTGCCCCTCCACTTACAGTCCTAATCTCAAGCCTTTCCTTTGGCTCTTGGTACATTGAGATATATTATTAAGGAAATACTATATAAGGTAAACACATAAATTCAGCTGATGCTTACATCACTTTCTCTGCCACTTTGTATTTCTTTTGTTTAGAAGAAGAATTTCTTCTAAATTGCATTTTTTTCTTCCCACATTTAAGATTCTGTATATTAACGCTGATAGATTATGATTTTCCAACAACTCTGATTTTTCCAAGTCACTTTGCATTGTAGTCTTTTTCTGCTGTTTTCTTGCTGGTGCTCTAATTTTAGTGACATGTCCAGATGGGAACACATCTGAGTTTTTAAGCCAAAGAAACAACCATAAAAGAAAGCCATGAAACAGATCAGCAAGGTTCAGAGGTGTAGAAAGGGATTGCGTTTCCTCTCTTGCTGGTCAGAAAAACCTCTGGCAACTTAGATATGATTGGGCAGCAATTGGCAGGAAGCAGACAGCCTTGATAGATGCTTGTCCGTTGTGACAGAAATAGTTCTGCACACCTCCTGGGAGCACTCCATAGATCACAGGTGGCCTACACATCACAGCTTGAGAATCACTTGTATAAGCAACCGTTTATTAAATGTGTGTGTGTCAGCTGAATGCAGATCAACCAAAAAGAAAAGCTGGAGAGCTGGAAAGCCTAGTCCAGCTAAACTGATGCCTTGCAGCATCTGGCTTCCGTGGTTGCTCAAACTTTGCAGAGCCTGGAAAGTTTGGTCAGTAGACCACTCTGTATTATGTTAAACATTTTGAGAAGGGAAATATATTTCTTCTAAATTAACTACAATCGTATAATCTAATCTGTAGCATTTATAGTTAATGGAGCATCTAGAATGAAATGTAGCCATTTGTATTGTTTGTAGCAGGCTCAACTTGGCTGTTTCTAGGCTTAATTTGAAAATGTATATTACCAATTATTTGCTTTGGTTGTTAGATGGCATTTTTGTGGATGATGTATTTTTGTGTTAGTTTGTGGTCATGTTTGTACATAAATATTAATGCGACACAATAAACTCCGGCCCAGTTCGTACCAGAGTTTATTGCTCCTAGGTGCAGCGTTTACAAGTGTGCCCATGCCCGCAGCACATTGAGCTGGGATGGTGCAGCTGGCAGGGAGCCCAGGGGGCCAGCCTACCACCCCAGAGCTGCTCTGCCCCAGTTTAGTGTGCTGCAGAGGGACTGGCTGGGGCACAAGGGTGTTACAGGCATCCCTTGCACTGTAGCATCCTTGTGCCCTAGCCAGCCCTGGTCACTGTCTACATGTGCATTGTGGCAGAGTACATAACTCGCTGTGGGATAGCACTTGTATCAGGCAATACTAACCTATGGCAGAGTTAATTAGTTTACTCTGGCCTAATAGTGCCATGTGTAAACTAGTTAAAAAGTTAGAAAGTTAAAATTAGAAACATTTACAAGGAAAAAGTTGAGTCCACTTTCTATTCAAGTGAAGGGTGATAGATTGGAAGGTCTTTTTAGAAAGGCACTGTGGGAAAAGAAAAAAGTGAGATTTGGGGAGGGTGGGGGGCAGCAATATCCACTAAATAGGCAAGCTGGCATGTATATGAAGAATTTTTCATCTATAAAGTTTGTATTATCTTGTACAGCTATACAGAGTCTGGTTTAAGAGGAGAAGAGCATCTGGATATTGCTGGGAATCATAAATAGCCAAGATCAGGAGGTTGTGTACCTCTTCTTTCTCTATGCAGTTTTATAGGCATGATGGCATCTTCCAGGATTTTCATATTTCAGATAAGTCCAGCTGGGTCAAGCCTTGAAGTTAAATCTATGTAGCTGGAATAGAAACCTGGAGAAATTAAACTATAAGTCATCGTGCTAATGAAAACCAAAGAGATAGCTGTCCAGTGTGATTAAGTGCTTTCCTCTTTGAGATCAAAATAAAAAATCTGATGTGTGATGGAAGATTATTCATTTCAGATAAATTTCATTCTGAAGAAGATGTCATTCAATCCTTTCCTCTTTTCATAGTCTATCTGGAAGTGAAAACACTCTTTATAAAATTCATGCAAGACATGTAATGGGGAGCAAAGCTAAAAGGTACTTTTTACTTCCAAGGTTGTTGGTTGTCGTTGTGTTGGCCTAAGGACATAGGCAGGCAAGGTTCTTTGGGTAGATGTCTTTTATTAGACCAGTGAAATAGTTAGAAAGGTGTTCTTTGCCTTTTTACTTCCAAGGTTTTTTTTTACTGTTACACTGCTCAGATGCTGAAAGTTAATTTTTGGCTATTGTTTGTCGGTGGGCAGGGAGAACTGCTAGACCCAAATGACATTAGAAAGCGATAGGACCAGGATTTATCAATAGCAAGTAAATTTTTTTTTTTTTTTAATTTTTATTTCTTTAATCCTGTTTAAGAGAGGGGAAAATATAGATCTTGTGTTTTGTTTGGGACTTTAAAAAAAAGTTAATCAAACTGCTGTTAACATGGGCATGTCTATCTTGCTTTTCTTGTGCCCTCAGGAGAGTGCCATAATCAAGCACATCCCATCTACCCACTTGAGATCTGTCTTCAGCAGCAGGGACTGCCAGCAATGCGGTTTCACTGACTTGTTTCTGGGTTTGGCACATGTAGAGCAGAAGTGGGTGGGCCAGTTGTGTCCATGAAAGGGGCTCTCAAGTGTGCTGCAGAAGCTGGGTAGATATATCCCAGGTTTCCTAATTTTTCTTTTCTTTTTAAGCCATACTACTTTTAATTTCAGTGAAACCATGGAGTGTTTTTGATTATGCTTTGGACACTCTCTGGTAGTGCTGTGAACCTAAACAACAGCACATATATTTTATTTTTACATGAAGCACTGTATTGTTTTGATTATAAGTTGACTTATTTTCCTCCAGAAGAACCATGCAAATCACTTGGATTATACACAGGGTTGACTTATAATTAGGCCCCCACCAATCTGGACTTTGTACTGGCAGTAGTTTTGTGCAGACAGTAATAATGCCAAGTCAGGAATCCTTTCAGTGAAGTTTTTACTTAAGTATTTTCAGCATATTTAACCTTTGGTCTCTTCTTTGGTTACTTAATTCTCCTGTGGGATTTTGTAAGAGCAATAGCAGTTTAAGGACTTTTATGTGTAGTTATCTACTTTTACACAGAAAAAAACCTCTGTTTTTCCTAAAATTGAACATGAAAATATAGGGTCAGCTTACACAGAGAGTGGCTTATTTTTGGATCAGTAAGGGTAGAGGAGACGTATAAAACTGACTGAGATTTTCTAGCTAAGCAAAATGCCTTTTTGAGGGAATTTGATTTATGGTTTCTTAGGAAATTCTTTTTGGGTATCACAGACACAAGCTCACTCCCTAGCCATGGTACAGTAATGCAAAGCATATTTCCAGTGCCCTACATCTCTACTACATTTTAGTCTTTGATTCCTTTAAAATTAAGTTTCCTGAACATCCACCACCTGTTCACCAGGCTTGTTACCAGTTAATGACATGGCTGGTCCCTAATGGTTTATATCCACATGTGTGTTTAATAATATCTGTAGCATCTGGAATGGTGGTTTCTACCTCATCCACAGTCTAAGTTGCATATGGCATATTTTGCTGTACAACTAGCTTGCCCATATTCTTGCTTGTGTAATTGGTTCATCTGGTTATGTCTCCTGTGCAGTGGTATGTCACTCAGTACATAGTCTTAGATGCCCCTGATGCTTATTTATATGAATGTTCATTAGGTCCCTTATACTCAAATTGCGTCAGCAGGAGTTAGCAGTGATGATATTACCAGACAATACAGTGCAAATACAGTGATAGGTATAGATGCACCAACACAAATGAGAATGTGATTTCACAGAGAAAAAGTTGAGTAGGGAAAACTTGCTGTGGGCATTTTATTGTTTTTTCTCCCCTACCCATTTTTACAAATATCTTCAGGAAACACTATTGCGGATGAGCTCCTGCATACATCCACCAATAGTAATTATAAACTTAATACAGTCATTTGCATATCAAATCATTAAATGCTGTGCTCTGGGTTATTGGTACAGTGGGAGTTTCTGTAAAACAAACAAAGGACTAAAAGAAACGTGCATTTGTCATCAAAAGATCCATCTGGAATTTAATCTTCAGCTGCAGTTGTAAGATTTGTACATACTAGCACTACATCAAAAAGTAAGTTTCTTTTAAAAAGGAGAAAGGATAAAATAACCTTTGTTCTGTTTTGCTGCAGGGTATCTCAATGTGCTGTCAAATAATCGCTGGCGTGAGCGCTGGTGCAGAGTGAAAGATAATAAGCTCATTTTCCACAAGGACAGGACAGATCTGAAGACCCATATTGTTTCTATCCCCCTACGTGGCTGTGAAGTCATTCCAGGATTGGATTCCAAGCATCCCTTAACGTTCCGTCTGCTTCGAAATGGGCAGGAAGTTGCAGTATTAGAGGTACAGTATTAACGAGCGTACATTGCAGGTTTGCACACAGGCTAATTACAAGAATTCTCCTGCAGGCTATCTTTCAGAATACTCTGCAGATTTAAATAATGTAATTTTTGAGCTTGGTAGTCCATCAGAGGAAAAAACAAATTAAGTGTTACAGGCAAAAGGGTTGAAAACTGAGACAGAGGACCCTAATACTTTCTTTAAGTACAAAACTTGTCCCTGTTAAGATGCTTTCTTCAGTCTATTTCTATTCTGACCTTTTCACTTCCCCTTATAAAGCCTATGATCCTCCTCTGTTTTTAGCTTTATGACTAGGACCTAACTTAAAATACAAGCTGTTGAACAGAACAGTTGGAAATGCTTCATTTGGAATCTCTAAATTAATAATGATGAATGCCAGAAAGGGTAATGAACAGGAGATAGATCATGCTAGATATACCTGTTCAGTGTTGTCCCTTTAAAGCATCCATTCTTGCCTCTGTTGGAAATGGGATAGTGGGGTTAGATGGACGATTGGTCTGACCCAGTATGGCACTTATGTTCTTAAAATTAAAGAGCACTGCTGCAGCTTGCTGAAGATTAGACCTCTCTGATATTATTTATATATCTGCTGGGTATTATGTTAATCAACTCTAAGAGGATTTATTCTGAATTTAGGGTACACTACTGTAGGTATATGAGAGAATTGGTATTTTAGCCATAGTTTGCATCCCTAATGCCATGCTCATGTATATGATGAAACACTCTGTGCATCAAACCACCATCGTTTGCAATGGACTTCCTTTGAATAGTGCCACAGATCCTGTGGTCTTTACACTGCTGATCTCTGCCAATGAAATATGGATGGAAAATGCTGGAATAGGGCCCAAAAAAGTGGAGTCCTACTACTGTCATCCCAGCATTCTCTTTGATCAGGTTTTTACATTCAAGCTGCACAAAGGGTAAATGTACCAGGAAAAAAAAATATCTTCAAAAGTAGTACTATATGTACCATAAAGCTTTTATGTGTGTACTGTATTTGGGCATCCATTTCTTCCCGAGCTCTCTGTACCAATCATCTAAGTATGCTTCCATGCACATTTTACTATATGCCAACAGTGAGATATGTGGTTCTGCTGCCCATCTAAGTCAGTTAGGTGTTTAAACTTGGTCTGACAAGCACAGTTAGCAAGGGGAGGAGTAGGATGCCAGGCTTAGTTTGGTCTGTGTAGAGCACAGGGCTCAGGAGCTGGGTTGAGGAAAGCTTACGAATCTCAAAGAATTTCAAATTCAGAGAAATTCAGCTGAGCCTGTTTGTGAGAATGTTGTCTCACTTAACTCAGGGAACAGCTGTAGGCTGGAAAACTATTAGAAAGCTTTTGTTTACTGCTAGTTATGATATTTAACCTTTTGGCAACAAATTCAAGTCCAGAATCTGGCAGGAAAAAAATCAAGATAAAACAAAAAAAGAAATTTCAGATAAGCTAAAATCATTTGTTTTCTGTTCTTGTTTAAAAAAAATCTGAACTATGAAAAATAGCTTGAGGGAAGGTCTTTTGATTCTTATTTGTGTTATTGACAGTTAAGAAAATT
>NW_017729033.1:26574322-26586328 GCF_001723915.1 Gavialis gangeticus
CTTGAGGGAAGGTCTTTTGATTCTTATTTGTGTTATTGACACTTAAGAAAATTTGTAAAGAAGACCCATCAAAAGGCAAATTTTAGTTGTCAGCCTCAGCTTAGACACTTAAACTTTGAATTTTAGTGTGAATCAGGTTGATATCTTGTGCTTGAAGAAGGACCCCAAGACTGATGTGCAATACATGTTATTTGGACTGTGGTTTAAAAGAACATACAATGAGCTGCAAGTATTATCAAAGAAGGGACCTAAGGTAATGAAATTAAGATATAGGGAACTTAAAAAAGAGAAAAATCGATGAGTTCTTCCACACAATTCCCTTTCTCTATTTTTTCCCATTATTTCATTTGCTAATGGAGAGCTTGTGATTGATCAGTTTGGGTACATTATTAGATCTTTTAAAAATATATTTTTAAAATGTTCTAAATCATTACATCCATTTAACATAAAATATTGAATTTTTAATAAAAACTATTCAGCTGGCAATATTACAGTTATTTCTTAAGTGTTCATAATTTTATTTTATGTGCTTAAAGAGCTCTACTGTTTTCTTGTCCAACGTCATTCTGTCTAACATTTGTGCAAATGGCTTGTTTAAGAAACTTAGCCCAGCAGTGGAAAACAGTTCTGTCTCACCTGTTAATTTTCTGAAAACTAAAATAAGGAACCTTTATATTAAAGATACTGGCTGCATGTAGTTAATTATTCTCTTCTGCTGAATTTGTACATATTCGTAATCTGTGGACATTATGTTGCTTTAAATATACTTGTTATAGCAGAATAACCATGGTGAACTTCAAAGTTTGTAGTGCAGTTTGACAAAAGTGACCCAGAGCTTCATAGAAATCATTAAGAAGGGACTTCTATAGGTCAGCAGGATCACTCTTATACAAACCATTCTATGCAGATAAATCTAACCTCTTAGTAAAACTACCAGCAACCCTGATGCAGCACCATAACCTGCCACAGTTAAAGCAGGGGGGCCACACAATGCTGTGTCCATCTATCAGGAAAAATAAAGCGCTTTGATTGAAATAAATATTAAAAAGCCTGTACTTCCAGTGGCAATTCAGGAGATTACATAAACTCTTTCCCTCTTATAGGCCTCCTCATCTGAAGACATGGGCAGATGGATTGGAATTTTGTTAGCTGAAACTGGTTCATCTACAGACCCTGGAGCTCTGCACTATGACTACATTGATGTGGAGATGACTGCAAGTGTCATACAAGCTGCAAAGCAGACCTTCTGGTAAGATGATTAAACCAAGTAAGGGCATTTCCTGTAATTTCAGAATTCACAGCTTTTTGTTAATTCCAGCATCAGGAGGCCTTATCAGATTTCCCCTCTCTGCCAACTATTACAGTCATGAAGGTTGAAGTCCTGAGTGCCTCAGTATGGTAGATGTGTTTATGATTATCCTGCTGGCATTTTGTTCAGTTTGGAAGGAAGGCAAAATATATCCAATTTTATGACATATTACAATCTTTGTTTTTTTATATAAAATGAGTCTAATAATTAGGTGCTATATTTTTCTCCCCAGAGCCACCACTTTCAATGGCAAAGTATACTGAAGACGGATCATGGTTCAGTTGTATAGCTTACATTGGCTTTCTTCACTTTCCAAGTCTAAACATAAGTAATGTAAATGTACAGAAATATTTTAACCCTTGACTGCTTGTAACCTCAGTGTTTCCCTAATGCTGATAAATTTTTGATAAATGAAAAGCTTGATTAGAACTATAAAATTAAAACCAAGATTTTTTTTTAAAGGAAGGTTCACATGTAAATTAAAGTTTCAATACAGATTTTCTTAACATGTTCCTCAGCAAAGGTCCTATGCCATCTATTCAGAAAAGCAGTGCGTGTGTGTGTGTAGTGATTTACATATTCAAAGCATTCCACAACACTCAAACCCCTGTCCCATTTGCTGTGACACTTTCTTGATTAGCATTCTAGGATGGATGACTACTTAGGGGTGAAGAAACTCCCTTTCTAAAACAATTGTCTTTGTTTACTAAGTCCATATAATGGGTAATTGGCAAGATGCTTTACTAGGACTTTATTGACTTGTGTGACAAGTGGACCGTCCTGGGGCTGGTCCAGATGTCGCCCCACCCATTTGTCTGGGGCACGCCGCCCACCTGCCTCTCCTGCCACACTTTTTATGTTATTTAAGTTGTTCCCAGGCAGGAGGCTGCCCATTTAATTGCCCTGATGCCAAGGGCGAATATACAACTCTGACATCCCCTTATGCCATGTCCTATGCCTTGCAGCTGGCATCCACATCCGCTAATACTCCCCCAGCCCCTTTTCTGGGCCACTCTCAGCCTCACCAAACCCAAACTTGGCCTCAGGCATCCTCAGACCTACCTGGGCCCCCTGCCCTGACACTGGGGCTTCTTCCCATGCACCTACACTGGGACCTCAACACCCGGTTCCCTCACTGGGTTTCTGGTCCCAATGCCCCTTGAACCTCAGACCTCACTCAGTGGCCCTGTCTCAGGCCCCCTTCTCCTGGCCTGTACCCCATCTCAGACCCCACTCAGGGGGGTTTGGCCCTGTCCTTTTCTGTCAGGGTGTGCTCCCCTAGCCTTTCCCCTCCACAAGGTCACTTGCAAGGCAGCTAGGACTGAGGCTTTCTGGTTCGTCATACTTGCCCTTCACTGGGGAGGCACAGTTACGGCATTTCCTGGAGACTGCCCTGCCACAGGCAGCCCCACCACACCATCCAGCCCCCTAGCAGGGTGTAGTTTTAGCTCATGCCCCAGGACCAGGGACTTCCTCCATCCCCATAGTTACTGCCCTGAACCTCCAAGCTGTTCTAGGAGCAGCAGCCGGCTGGGTGATGTTGTTTCTTCAGCTCCCTGCAGCAACTGCCCACTCTGCTCTTGGGACCTAGCCTTATACCCAGGCTTCCAGCCTCTCCACCAATCAGGTGGCCTTCGGCCTAACATGTGACTGCCTGATTGGACCTGCTCCTGCCTGCAGGCTGCTTACTGCTTGTTCAGATCCCTTAAAGTGACATGTACAACCTGTGCTCTGCCACAGGTTGTTCCTGCAAGATGTTGGCCCTTCTCATCTCCCAGTCAGATTAGCTGGATGCACCTTTTCATAGAATAGCACCCTTGCATAGAATAAAAGGCCTTAAATCCATAGTACATTTTAATTAAAAAAATGAATAGATGGCATAATGTATACAGAAATGGCATGAGGGTACATAATATACCCTCATCAGCTTACTGTCAGAAGAACTACCACATGAGAAAATATGGAGCTTCATTCATAGACTAGTTTGAATGATTGATAGAAATCAGGGATGGTGCATCTTTTGCCACAATCCCACTTCTGTTAAATCCAAGTTATTTTGACATAATCATAATTCATTTACTTTTTTATAGTTACACTAATAGTTCTTTTGAAGGTAATAAGGCTCAAAAACTTTATTTTATGTCAACGTGTATTTTTGCTTCAATCAGCATGCAATGATAACCACATTAAGAAAAACAGAATGGAAACATTTCCCCCTGAATAATGCTTGGCTTTCATTTTATAACAAATGTGATATTAATTGAAACCAAGTGAAAAAACAAATGCAACTAAACCACATATTAGAAAGGAAAGACGAGCCTAACTTGCAAAATAACAAAAATCCCCTTTTGAAAATGATTTAAATGAATTGTCTGTCACTTAAAGCAAATATAAGGGCTTATCATAAACAACTTAAAGCACTTCCTGTCTGATTTTCAATCTAATCATTTGTATAAAATTAAAAGAAAAAATGAGAAAAAGTTGATAATATAAAATCCTAATAAAACTAATACCAGTATTTCAGTTAACTGTAACTTTCATTTACTTTGATAATATTTAAAAATGTTTAAATAAATGTTCAATACCTAACATTTATAATTTTCCTGGGTTTCATACCCTGCAGAATTTTTAGGTAGTATTGAGGATTAAGTTTGATGAAAGTTATGAAATGTTTAGGATGGCAAAAGAAAAATGAATTATGGACGTGGGCGGCTAGGATCTGGAACCAACTTCCAAGAGAAGTGGTGCTGACTCCTACCCTGGGGGTCTTTAAGAGGAGGCTGGATGTACACCTTGCTGGGATCGTTTGACCCCAGTACTCTTTCCTGCCATGGCAGGGGGTCGGACTCAATGATCTGCTCAGGTCCCTTCTGACCCTAGAAACTATGAAACTTTTTTATTAATTGCCTGTCTATCAGTAAAATTACAAGCAAAATTGTTGATTGTATTTGTTTTACATTCACTTCTCTGGGAACAGAGAAGGTGATCCTTTCTTAAGCAGTATAGATGAAGAACTTGTAAATATTTAATGCAAATTCCACTGTGATCAGTTGGCTAATACTGTTAGCAGCAGTGATGAAGTGACAAGAACTCAATTGTACCTAATAACCTGACCCTGAGAGTACTGAATGAAATGCTTTCCAGACCAGAAGAGATTTATCTCTGAGAACGCAAAGAGGTCAGATAAGGTCATAAAAGACTGGAAAAGACAACTATCTTTAAAAGGGAAAAAGAAGGACTCAGGAAATTATAGACCAGTGAACATACCTTCAGTTCTCTGGAAAGAAATTTATTTGGATATTTGTTCCATCCATTTGTAAGCATCTAGAGCAGTTGTTAGCAGGGTTTTGCAGCAGCAAGCCAGATCACCCTATCTCAGGTCCAAAGCAGGCTAGTACATCAGACCTGGTCACTGCTGCCACTTTTCCCCAGCATCTGGAAGGTGGGCACATTCTGCCTGGCTGAGCAGCAGGGAAAAGCGGCAGCGGCAGTATTGAATGTGCCTGAAGCTCCACAGCTGGATCTTGTCAGTCTGTAGGCTGGATTTGGCCTGCAGGCTCTATATTGCCAGTCGATGACCTAGGAGATAACAAGGGGCTGAGTAATAGCCAGCATGCCCAGAGCCTGAGTTCAGAATGTGACAGAAAAATTAAAGAGTTTGAGGTTCAGATGATAGTCTCATCAATCCTCCCTGTTAAAAGTAAAGTCCTGGACAAGAATCATCATATCAGAGAAGTTAACTCATGGCTACCAAAGTAAAAGGCTTTAGTTTCGTTGACAATGAGTAGATCATCGTTGAAGAAAGATTACTGTGCAGAGAAGGGATCTATCTAGTAAAGACTGAAACAAGCATCTTTGGACATCATCTGACTAATCTGGAGAAGCAGGCTTTAAAACACGCCCTATAGAGGATGGTGGAGAAAAGCCTGCTAGCCAATGTGCAACTAGGCTGAAGGGATGAGGTGAAGAAACAGTGCTTAATTCTGGAGAATGGATGGGAAAATGTAATAGAGTTAGATACAAGAGGAAAAACATTTGATAGTCTGAAGATATCCTTCACACCTGTGTACTAATGCAAAGAATGTGGGGAACAAGCGGGATGAACTGGAAGTCACAGTATATAAAGAAAAGTATGATTTAATGCCATTACAGAAATTTGGATATCACTCCCATGACTGGAGTATCATCACTGAGGGGTGTAGTCATAGTTTCATAGATTTAGGGTCGGAAGGGACCTAGTAGACCTTCTAGCCCGACCCCCCGCCAGGGCGGGAGAACAACAAAACCCCAGAACAAGAAACGGGACTCAAATGAGTCCAGCCAGGTAGGCATCCAGTAGTCTGTTGTAGAGGGACAGGTTCCCAAAAAAGGAAGAGGCGGTATGACAAGAACACATTGTGATTGCTCTCACATCCAGAAAGAAGTGACCATCATATCCTTGGAATGACGATAAAGACCAGCTGTCATGCGATATTGGGGCCCTACTATAGAGACCATCAATTCCTGATGAGTAGGAAGATGAGGCCTCCTTCAGATGATCAGGGTATCCAAAACATACAAGCTAGTCAGAATGGAGGATCTTAAATTCCCTTTTATCTGTTGGAAGAAAAATACAACAAAGTATAAATGTCCAGGTTCAACTCCCCTTATGTGGATAAATATCACCTAGACTTCAGTAAGATTTGTGACAGTGTCCTACAAACCATTCTCTCACGTAGGCTGGAGTGTCATGCTCTAGATAGAATTGTATTAGATTAGTTGATTAGCCTCAAGGAAATTATAACTGTTAAAGGCTAAATGTCAGGCAGACAGGACGTCTCAAGTGGGGTTCCTTAGAGGTCCAGAGTTTTTTTTATTAATGAATTACTTGCAGGGAGAATATATATTGATCAAATTTGCTGCTGACACAAGAAAGAAGACTGAAATTTAAAAAGATCTTCATAAGTTGGAGAACTGGGATATAGAAAACAAAATAAAATTCAATAATAAATGTAAAGTTTAACGCATAGGAAAGAAAAACTAGATCTCTTAATGGAGAGGAACTGAAGAGAATCCTGAGGCAAGCAACAAAGATAATAAAGTGCTTGGAAAGTGAGCCACATAAAAGGCTGAAGGAACTTAATATGTTTGGTTTGGGGAAAAGGAGAACAAGATGGGATATGATAACAACTTTCAAGTATTTGAAATGCTCGATAAAGAAGATGTAGAGAGTTCTTCCCTGCACCAATAGTCAGGGCACAAGACAAAGAGTTTAAACTACAGCAAAACAGATTTAGATTAAATCTCAAGAAAACTTCATAACTTTAAGGACAGTAGGACAATGACACAAGCTACCTAGTGAAGCTGTAAAATATCCCTCTTTGGAGATTTTCAAAGAATGATGCATACTCATGTCTGTGACAACTTAAGAAAGATGAATGCAGCATCTGTGCAGGAGGGTAGGAATCCTTGAGGTCCCTTCCAACCCCATGATTCTGTGAACTGAGGTATTGTGTCCAGATTTGGGCACCACATCTCAAAAAGATGTGGAAAAATGTGAGAGTCCAAAAGAGAGCAAAAAAGCCTATCAGAAGGCTATAAAACATGACTTATGAGGAAAGAATTGGGTTTGTTTAGTCTAGAGAAAAGACTGAAGGGAGGCATGGTAACAGGCTCCAAGCATGAAAAAGTTTTTACTGCGAAGAGGAAAGTTCTGAACTGTTCCCTATGCACTGGGTTGAGGGCAAGAAGGAATTGCCTTAAATTGCAACATGGGAGATTCAGGTTGAGTAGTAAGGGAAAGTTTCTAATTGTAAGGACATTTAAGCAGTGGGATAAATTACCCAAAGAGTTTGTGGACTCTCTTCCACTACGGGTTTTTAAGGATTCTTTAGTCCAACCTGCAGGCCAGCTCCAGCTCCTGGGCCCTATCATCTGGCCTCAGAGGGGGACTCTTCCCCCCGCTCCTCCCCATCCCCGTGGGGCAGTGAGGGGGACTCTTCCCCCTCCTGTCTTCGCCACCATGGGGCAGGAGGGGGCGGTGGGCTCTGTGCAGTGCTGCCAGGCCCAGCCTGGGCACAGGGAGCAGCTGTCATTGAGCTGCTGCCCCTGTGGGGTGGCCCCACCTCCGCGGCCTGTCCTGGTCCCACTGAGCCCTGGCTGGGGCACCCGCACAGCGAAGCCGGGCCAGGCTGCAGGGGTGGGGCCACCCCTGGCAGCTGCAGCTCAGTGATGGGGACACTGAGCCCTGTCAGCAGCACAGGCTGGCCTGGTTGCACTTCTGAGGTAGGCCGCTGCGCGGCCAGCTGCTGCCCATGAGTGCTGGGCCAGGCTGCGCTGCTGACAGGGCTCAGAGCCCCCATTGCTGAGCGGCCATCACCGGGGTGGCCCTGCCCCCACAGCCCAGCCCCACCAAGTAGCCTCAGCCAGGGCTCAGTGGGGCTGGGCTGCAGGGGTGGCACCACCCCAGGGGCTGCAGCTCAGTGACAGCTACTCCTCACCCCTAGGCTGGGCTGGACCAAGCTGGGCAGTGCTGCACTGGGACCCCCCTCCCTGCCCTGTGGCGGCAGGGGGCGGAGGAGGGGGAAGAGTCTCCCCCAGCACTGAAAAGAGCCCCTGCCCATGGGGGAGAGGGAAGAGTCCCCCTCTGAAGCTGGGCAGCCCCATACAGAGCCCCACCCCCCCGGGCAGGGTGGGGCAGGGAGGAGGGGGGCTGCTGCACCCCAGATGTGGTGCCCCTGTGGAAGGGGGGGGAGGAATAATCCCCTCCCTGCCCCCTTAGCCTTAATGGGGCCATGCTGGGACAAGAACTGTTATTAATTTCTATTTATTCATTTTATTAATTTTCCAAGATCTTTCATTGATCTCTGAGGGAGAAGACCTAAATCATGCATTACCCGTTCTGCAGAGACAGGTTTTTGTTCCCAACAGGAGGTCCATTAAAATCAATTGTGTTCTGCATGAATGAGTCACTTAAGGTAGTTGAAATTTTACTCCTTCATGATCCAATTAGAAATGCATTGAAGCTATTCACCAAGGTTTTTGTGAGACGCAACCAGAGTGAGCGCTTCAAGGGTTTATAGAATGTTTGTTATGAAATTTTGATATGAAACCATGGAAATCTCCACTGGTGCCGTGTAAGTCTCATTTCAATCCTCAGGATAGGGTTTAAGAAGGAATTAAATGGCACAATGCCTTTGTGTTGGTCTCTTTTCAGTGGACTAAAATTCTGAGAAGCAAAAATCAGTGAACATTTCCCCTATAATGGCCTGTAATCAAGCATTTGAATAAGAGAACTAGTATTGGTCTTCTGTTTAAAATAACTGGATGTCACGGTTTTTTAGTTTCAATCAAAATGATGCATGTTAGAATACTCGAAAACATACTTTTCTGCCTCAATTAATTTCTCAGGTACTTTACAACTTGCCATGATTCTTGCTGTGTGTTTTATAGTCTCAAGACTGAATCCTACAATGCATTGAATGCCTCCAACTTCTCACTGAATGAGGTGGGAATTGAGAATGCTTGGTGCTTTATGGAATCAGGACCTAAATGAGGGATCAGCAACATTTTTGGGCAGAGTGCCAAAAACACCCACAACCTTGACTGTAAGATGTTGGCGTGCCGGGGTGGGCACTGGAGGAACTGCGAAGGGTGCAGTCCTTGTGGCAGCTCAGCCCTGGCCCCCTTCCCATCATCCACCCTGAGGCACACGTGCCAAGCAAAATGCCTTTGTGTGCCATGCTCTGGCCAGGGATTGCCTGTCCTTGAACTGAATGCTGACAGTGATTAGCTAATGTGACTTAAATCTGTACGTAGACTACATTTTTCCTTATCGCTGAATGGAAGACTTGAACATGCATCTTCCACCTCCAGGACGGGTGCCCTAAAGACTAGATTGAAGATGTAGTCCCTTTGTCTCTCTTTCAGTATCTTTTAAGACTGTTCTGTTTAGTATGAATACTAAAAACATCATTCGTTGGGCCAGAAAAATTAGGAAAGAGGAGGGCACTTGAGAGATGCAGAGTTCTAGTTCATGCATGAATCAAACAGATCTATCTGTGTGTCATAATAGGGACCTGAACTACATCCGGATAAGCTATTCTGGAGTGAGGTGTATGTCTTTGTCTGAACAACAAGAAAAATAGTTCAGGGTTTTGTTCCAAGCAGAATAGAAATAAATGTTGAAACTGTGGAATTCTTGTTTTCTGGCCAGGACTACAAAAAACTCACTCTTCTTTCTCATAAGGCTTTATCGTATTTCATGGATCTCAACTTCAGAAGTTGAATAGTTCTGTTCTTCAGGACAAATCTCTTTATTTTCTCCTTCTCTTTCTTTACATATTTGAGTCTAAAAAAAAAATTTGGTATCTCATTGTGTTCCTGGTTACGCTGAAAGTATTGCTTGTGAAAGCAAATTGCTCTTATTGCAATTTGGGATCCAAACCTGCAAGCTTTCCACGGGGATGTGTTTGTTCCCAGTGGGTCCATTAAAATCAATTGTGTTCTGCATGAATGAGTCGGTTAAGTTAGCTGAAATTTTACTCCTTCATGATCTTATTAAAAATATTGAAGGTATTCACAGAGATTTCTGTGTGAGATGGAACAAGAGTGAGTGCATCAAGTATTTATAGAATCCTACAAAATTAGAATACTAGAAAATACGCGTATTTATAGAGTCACAGAGACCGTAAAACATGTCACATCACAGCCTGTAGTGAGCTAAAGTTCTGTTGTGGCAAAACCAAAATTGAGAATATTGTTTAAAAACAAATAGAGAAGAGTGGAATTTATAGTAGATCAAAGCACCAAAATATTTTGAAAATATCAATGAACATTTTTATACAATCAATAATGTTGCCAGAACCAAAAAGCTTTCAAGAACAATTTCCTTTTCAGATGTATGCTTTTTTCTTTTTTTTTTAAACAAATTGACCATCAACAGATATCACTTACACAGAATATTTTGCAGGGTTTCCTCATTTCCTAAAACTCCAGTGTGCTGTGCCACTTCTCCAAACCACTTCATGCTGTCCTATTTAGATACAAGTACTTCTCACTTAATGTCATCCCGGTTAACGATGTTTCCTTATGTCGCTCATCTATTAGAGAACATAAACGTTTGAAGTCATGCAATGTTCAGTTATAACATTGTTTGGCTGCCACCTGCCAGTAGGTAACTACTGTGACATAATTGGATTTGCTTAACATCGTTTCGCTTAGTTGCATTTTTCAAGAACGTAACTATGATGCTAAGCAAGGAATAGCTGTACAAGAAAACTTTTAGTGATGCGTAACAAACTGCTGAGTTACTTATATCAGTAGGCTCCCATGTAACAGCACCAACAAAATAGCTACAGCTGTTGCCATCCTGGCATACATCCAGTCCAGCACCTCACCGTATAAAAACAGTATAGAAACAGATGTTGTGATATTGTATGTCAGCATCTAAATGGGAATACAATACTTGCACTTTTATAAAGGTTACAGAAGGAGCAAAACTACCTGCCACTTTAATGTCATGAAAAAAACTATATGCTTCTAGAGTAGGTGGATATTGGCAAATGACCATTGAATTGTCAGAATAAGACTGAAACAGCTGGCTTTTACTATTATTTTTATGTAGCTTTATGAACAGACGTGTTATAACTACTAATCCATACCGGGGAAGCACTGCCAATGGCTACGCATGTCCCAGTGGAATGACACTTCATTACGATGATGTTCCCTGCATAAATGGATCGGTAAGAATTTAATTTGTACAGACAAATGGCTTGCATGTGTTGAATGTAAGGACATCTGAAAGCTGTATTATCTAATTGAACACCATTGGGCAGGTTCCAAATGAACTCAAGTACTCCTTCAGATTAGGAACCACAAAACCTCTCTCTCATTTATGAAGTACTGGGGGTGTGGGACATATTGTTTAAATTAACCTGTACATGAGCCAACGTATATTTATACAAATAGTTGCCTGTTGATCATTTGGTGCCAAAATCCATTAATAAAACCTTGAATTTTTTAAAAACTCATTAGGTCAAGGGAAAACCAAGGACTTAATTTTGCCAGCCCTTGTATTACATATGTATTGCATATTTAAGCATGAGAAAAGGCTATAACAAGGCTTCTTTGCTCACTTACTCCCTTGATAGCACCACAGAGGTGTGACCTGTCCCCATGTGTAAGCTTTTTATGACAATTGTTCGAGTCAACCCAAAAGGGGCCCTTATGAAAAAGGCCATTTTCCCCTTTTGTCTGTATAAGCCTTGTGCAGATATAGGAAGTGAAAAAGCATATTTGCCCATAGTGGTACCCCGCTGCACATAAATTCAGTCCCTCACATAGACAGTAGGGGTGTGCAAAGCAGGCTATTCAATTGGGATTCGGCCCAGTTCGGGGGACAGTGATTCGATTAATTGATTCAGACCAGTGTCCTGATTTGATTCAGCTGAATCCGAATTTGAAGATTTGATTCTGTGTTGGAGAATCAGCGATTTGGCCATAGACACAGCTTTAAATGTTGTTTTACATACCTCAAGGTACCAGGCTCGGCTTGTGAATGCTGCAATGCTGGGGCAGGTGAAGCATCCCACAGGAGTGTGGGGGGGATCCCTGCATGCTCAGTGGCAGACCCAGAAGTGGATCAGAAGCATTTAGGAGGCTTAGGAGGCACCAGCTACCGAGCAGGGAGGCAGAGGGGGGTTTGCTAGGGGACTCCT
>NW_017729033.1:26586397-26592677 GCF_001723915.1 Gavialis gangeticus
GTACCTTGAGGTATGTAGAAAAACCATATAAAGCTGTGTCTATGTCGGAATCATCAAGTCTCTCCAAATCAAATCAGAGGCTTCCGATTCGATTCGGAGAGATTAATGAGTCTCCTGATTCTATTCGTATTTGGAGATTCAGCCGCTGAATCAGCTACCAAAGCTTTGCACAGTCCTAATGGACAGCTTCTTAAGAGCCTTGTTGAAATGTAAATCTGAAAGCTGTACAAATATTTAAAGTGCAAACAAGTACTGTGTTCTGTAATGTTGTGATACATCAGAGAACTAGTAGAAAAATTTCTCCAAGGAACAGCACACAACGCAGTGTGTGGTGAGTAGGTGTATGTGTAGCTCTTGGATGTACTTGATATACCCTTTATATGAGGCTTCCACTCTCAGCCAGGGTAGATTAAGAAAGAATATTTGGCATCCACACCCCTTGTTTCTTTAAAGATTAAATGAATGAATCATCAAGTTATTAATATTAATCTTTCCATTATGAAAAAAGAGGAAATGGTTTGTAGCTATTTTAGAGAGCCCAGAATAATAATTTTCCAGCAAATAAAATGTAACACAAGTGCTACAGCAGCTGATGGTTACTGGAAGGATACATGGCCTTGAGAAAAACTCTTGGCGCTCTCAGTTATCAAGTCTGAGACCATGTGTTACTCTGTTAGGTTAAGAAATTATTTGTAAATTGTATTAGTCATTAGCTTGCAGTTTCATCTCCATTATTCACAAATATCCCCTATTGTTGTATCTAATTCAAGGAAGTATTATATATGTCTTTGCATATCCAGACTCCTATGCAAAGGCATATCAAAAAAATAGTGCAGGAAATAATATTACCAGTTCCTTCATTCAACAGAAAACACAAAGGGTTCCAGGTAATGAGGCAGGTAACACAATGCTTCACTACCCCAGATATCTGATATACCATAGTCACCCATTTTTTTCTCGTCTTTGGCTCAAATGTAAGGTAAAAGTTGTGGCTCCCACTAATGTTTGAATTTTGCTTTGGCTCTGCATGATGGTTTGTTTACTAATGGCACAAGTATGTGTGTTGCAGTGGGAACCAGAAGATGGCTTTCCTACTTCTCGTAACAGAAACATCGGAGAAGAAATGCTTTATGATAACGCAGGCCTGTACGATAACTTGCCGTCTCCGAAAATCTTTGCACGCTATCCACCAGCTGACAGAAAAGCCAATAGGTTATCTACTGACAAACTATCCTCTAACCATTACAAATACCCTGTTTCATCCAGTCTGTCTTCTGCTCAGTCTATCACTAACACCTCTGCTGTGGGGAGGGGATCTGTCTCTCAGGTACTGCAATGTTTAATACCATGGCAAAGCTTTATATTCTGGTTCTGTTTACTTGTTGCATGGGTTATTTATCTTAAGCTATTTCAGTGCTCTGGTTTTATCACTAGACTACTTGCACTTGAATGGGCTCACTATAAGTAAAAAAAGCTTCACCTAGACTGCACATTCTGAGGTGGAGGTATTGTCTTCTCTTCTCTCTCTAATTGTTTGCCTGGCGGGTGCTTTCCATGTTCGAGCCATCACAGTAAACAAAACCGTACATGTATGACAATTTTCTCGTGACAAAAACACATTTCCCACCAGAGGTTTCAGCATTGTTTGCCACTGTCACAGAAGATACAGCATTTTTCCCCTGGCCATTATAACACAGGAAAAAATGTATTTTATACATGGGATGACAACTAAAAAATAAAAGCCCGTGTCCTCAAAGCTGGAGTATGAACCAGGTTTTTTAAGTGGTGTATAAAGTATGTATACTTGCATGTATAAAATGACGCTTATCCACACACATTCTTCCCCTATAGCTGTGAGTTAAAAGTTTGTACATACGAAAGTTCCGTGTACAAATTTCTCTGCCCCATCTTTTGAAGATTTGGACCTAGTTTACTTGTTACTAGATAAACTGAAATACATTTTAAGTGCTATATTATTTACTATGACTATAAACGGTAACTATATTTAACTAGATCTACTGCTACTTTCTTCTGTTCTCTGAGTCTCTCAAAAATAAATAAATAAATAAAAGAACAAAAGAAACAAAAAAAACCCCAGAGAAGTTATAAGACCTAAACCTCAAATGGTCATGTTATCAAATATGAATCCCTTGCAACGGACAATGGCATACAACTCCCGGCCTAATTTAAAGGGAATGTTTACATTAAGATAGCCTTTTACTTGTTTGATGCACCTGAAATGTTATGTTAGACACCTGATTATGTGTGGCTTAGTTTTATGAAATCTCTAAACCTATTTCCAGCTGCCTATAATATATATATATATATATATATATATATATATATAAAATGTGCGTCACAATCAGAGGTGGATCTTAGTAATACACTTCAGGAATTTGGATTAATGTTTATCTGTTCCTGGATTAAATAGAGTGTAATAATAGTAGATTGCTCTTCACTGCCATAATAAAGTTCATACTTTATTACTGACATATTTAAAAAATGCAGAATATGTGCTTCAAGGAGCTGCCACATCATATGTTCTCTGATTTCTCCTTTTTTCTATCCCACATGGTTGACTTCCCAGAGACAAGCAACAGAGCATTTTCAGCAAAGATCTGTGGCTCTGAAACTTGTTTCCTTTGGTAATCAGTGTGAGCCAGCCACTTACAGGGTGCAGTGCAAACACCCGCTCAGCTGTGCCTTTTTGCAATGAGTGGACTTTGAAAGTCAGTTGGTAAAGGTGCCATGGAAAAATCAGTCCATTAATTCCTCAGGGATAAAATTAAGAGTCTGTATTAAATATATAATTTTGAAATAACTCCCAAATACCAGGGTAATACAATTTTTATGTAGTATATGCAATAAAGATTACATAATATATAAGAAACAGAGTGGAAAATTGCATTCTGCTTGTCACTGACCAAGACTGATGGCTTTACAACTTCTTGTGATAAGTATAAGATTAACTGGTGTTAATGCTATATTTCCAAAGAGCTCTCTCTATATAAAATTGTCCTAAAGTAGCAGTTCTCTGCATCAAGCATGCTTCTTACAATAATATGCATCAAAGTTTTGAATGATTCAGAAAATGTGATGCCACCACAGTTGGGAGAAGAGAGACAGAGAGCCAGCACTTGTATTATAAATCCTACTGTTTTGCCAGTCTTGGATCTTACTGAATAGGTAGTTATCAATAATGAAGTCTCTAGGGGAAACACTGTCTCCAGCAGAATCAATTAAGCATGTGGACAACTGTCTGTAAGGCAAGGAGCTTTCAATAACACTTTCAGAGGTTGTCCTTGATTAAACAGAGTGATTGTGGCATTGACAGAACAACAGTAGCTACCATTGCATCCTTTTTTTTGTTTGTTTTCAAACAGTTCAAAAGCAAGAAACCCCCTGCAACTGCAAATGGTATCACAGGAAAAGGGAGAGTTTTAAACAACCAACCAAAGAAATCTGAATTAGTTTCATGTGTGAAACGTACAGCATCTAGTAAGTACATTTCTTTATTATTGTACTTTGTTAATTTAGGGCCTGAACACCCACTGTGTTTACACTACTGTGATATATATCAGTCTTTTACAGTGACACAAATGACATGGATCCAGAACAGACATATGTACATCTGTTTTAGGGTTGTGTAAATCACAGGCAATTATTACAATGTCCATTTTATGTTGGGGATAGGTAATATACTGCCTTGAAAAAGTGGCTACCTCAGCTACAGAGAGAAAGAACAGACACTAGTGCAGTGGTGGAGTGTCAAAAATTAAACACCGTACCCTCCCCAAATGACACTCCAGTCCCCTTCTGCCCTATCTGCCACTCTGCTTTCTGCTCCCTGCCTTGTGTACCCTACCGGATCTGCTGCTGTGCTCTCTACTCTCTACCCTGTGCTTCCTGCCTGATCTGTTGTTCTTCTTACTGCTCTCTGCTACTGCACTGTCTATCCCCTCTCCCATCTGCCATGTATCCCACACAGGCTGCCCATACCATGTGACACCCATGCCACAAGTTGTCTATCCCTGCACTAGCATAATTTATACCAGTTCAGATTTACCCCTGATTTTTCTTAGTATATTTCTACGCCAGCTTCAAATAAGTTATGGTAGTGTAGGGCTGTATATTGTATGTCTGCTCCGTTTCTTACTAGTATAAAGGCCAGTTACTCTGGTGTAAACACATTTGTCTAGGTTTTCAGACGCTAGGATGCATGACGTACCTTTTAATCTAATAAGCAAGTAAAACACCAGCATAGTTCTTCTATCAATTTCTTGAAAATCAAATAAGACTTAAGACTTCACTGTGGTTTGAATTAAACCCGAGCAACCAAGTACCTCTACTGAAGAACATGTACAAAGGTTTAAAATCAAATCGTAGTTCTGCTCTCTGGTTATCGTTCTGTTAAAATGTGCATTTATAAGCTGAACACAGCTTTGTGCTTGGAGCTGTATAAATACTTAAGTGCATATTATCCCACCCTTGAGGATTTTTAGAACAGAACAGAATTCTGTTGTTTTTGTATACCTAAATGTCAGTTTTCCAGTCACGTAAGTGCCTTTTTGCCACTTACAAAAAGTTTGAGATTCTATTACCCTGTAATGTGAAAATATAAGGAAGCATGCATGTGTGTGCATGTACTGCCCATACACAGTATGCTATGTACTGAACTACCAGGTCTATAGCCATTTATGAACATCCACTGTGAAAACACAAGTCACAAAATTGGAGCCATAAAGTAATGCATGACTAATGGATGTTAGATGCAGAGGAGGTCTTCTGCTTCCTGGACAAGTACTGTAATCACTGTTACTGGGGCTAAAACATGGCACTGTCCTCCTGTTCATTTTTCTGGGACTTACACTCAGGCATCTGTTTACATAGCCACATACCTGCCCCACCAGTGCATCAACTGCGGGGCACATTCAGTATATGCACATATGCAGCTGGGTAAATTCCATTAGGTACACAACACGAAACAGAATCCTGCCCATAGCTCATTAGTAGCTTATTGGTGACTGGCATACATTTTTGAAGGGGTAGTTGGAATCCTGTAGAAATAAATTTTGAAAGGTAATTTATATTTCGTTCATTATTTATATGGTAAAACTTAATTTACATAGTGTCAATTATACAGTACCATCCATTCAGAAGCTCCTAAAATCTAAGAGAATATTTAAACAGTTTTTGTGGGTCCCTCCAACCAAAAATTGAAATTGGATCAAAAATGAACATTTCCTATTAACACAAAAAATGAATGCATCTGGCATCTTCCTCTTTTGTGTGCATGTGTTCTATATGTTTCTAAACATATGTTTGCCCTTCTGTTCCTTTTACCTTCTTAAATTGGTGAAAATGGATATGAAGATTTTTGAGTACATGTTTTAAAATAGTAGGTAGTTTTTTAAAAGTTAATAGCGAGGCTAGGAAATCAATGTGTAAACAATATTTGACACTAAAATCCAGTTTTCTCAGACCTAAAGTATTAGCATTCATCCCATTGCCCATGCACTTTCTTCTGGAATGCTGTGACTTTTTTTTATTAACTTTGGTGACATCTAATGGTGGCCAAAGTAAGTAATAACTTTGTTTTGCCCTGAAATGAGCTATCTAAAAAGCTGATATGATATTCCCTAAGGAAAAACATATGTAGATACTTGTCAACCAGGGAGATTGTAGAATATATCACTAGCCAAGGAGGATGTCCCATGGAAACACGTGACCCTGAGGACAATACAGAGGAGGAGATTTGCCAGCTGAAGAGAAATAGAATTCAAGAATAGGTTTTGCTGCACTGTAGTATAAAGGAAAGATATAGTCAGACAAGATGGGGTGGTTGAGAAGGAGAGCAACTGGTCCCAAAGTAAGAGGAAAGGTGATTGAGAAAGCCAAGGACCAGAGGGCCCTGACAGAAGTGACATTTGCCACATGATTGCCCCCTGGAAAGTGCTTTACAGCTGTCCCCTGATAGAAGTTCATAGCTGCAGAGCACTTTAAAAGTGTCTGATTGCATGACAAATTAACCCTCATGTAATGAGGTTTCAGATGAAAGCATTGCAAAGCAGAGCACCTTCATTAACTTCTGTCTGTCCCTGCACCAATCGGGACTGGGCTGATGCAGCACAGCACTGAAGCTGGGAGGGGAGAGGGTGCGGCTAGGGGAGAGAGGTTGCTGACAGGCAGCTCCTCCTGAATTGGCTCCTAAGTGGAGCTCGATTTTTCCCTGAACGTCCCCCACCCAACAGCAATTATCTGTTGGGGGGGGGGGGGGGGG
>NW_017729033.1:26592738-26593028 GCF_001723915.1 Gavialis gangeticus
GGGGGGGGGGGGGGGGGAGGGTGTCGCTCTAACTCATGGCGCTTCACAGCAGCATCTATCAGTGCCCAGAGTCTGCCGAGGGACAAGGATGATATACAGGAGTTTTTGAGAGAGAACAGTTGACAATATTATTTACTGGCAAAGAAAACAGGAAGAGGCAGATTTATATTCAGGTGAATCAACAGGTGGGTAGCGGAGTCCCCCAGGGCTCGGTCCTGGGGCCTGCGCTGTTCAATTTCTTCATCAGCAATCTGGATGATGGGGTGGAAAGTAACCTGTTTAAATTCGCT
>NW_017729033.1:26593419-26615078 GCF_001723915.1 Gavialis gangeticus
CTGTTTCCCCTAGCGCCCGCTGGCATAACAAGGAGTAATGGGCACAAGTTGATGGAGAGGAGGTATAGATTGGACATCCGCAAAAACTACTTCACAGTTAGGGCGGCTAGGAGCTGGAACCAACTTCCAAGGGAAGTGGTGCTGGCTCCTACCCTGGGGGTCTTTAAGAAGAGGCTGGATGCCTACCTGGCTAGACTCATTTGAGTCCCGTTTCTTGTTTTGGGGTTTTGTTGTTCTCCCGCCCTGGTGGGGGGTCGGGCTAGAAGATCTACTAGGTCCCTTCCGACCCTAAATCTATGTAACTATGAAACAGGCCCATCTCCAAGATGGATCCACAGTACAGAAGGGTGTGGTCTCTATCAGGAACAATAATATGAAATACGTTCTGGAGGCTGACAAGTATTCAGTTAGGAGCGGGAAAGAATCCAAGGTTTTTTTCCTTCATGTTGGGACAAATGACCTTTGCAGGTTCCTACTGCAGTGGAAAGATGCCGAGCTAAGGAAAACAACTGGAACTTCAGATGATCTTGGGATGTCTTTTGGTTCATGGGGAGGAAGATGAAGGCATGACAAGAGCATGAAAGATCAACATTTGACTCAAAAGATCAGTGTTGAGAGAGGTTTTTGGATGTTTGACCACTGAGAAGTACTCATAGAGAATTTTTTGTAACAAATTCCAATTAAGTACCTGGGATGCTGATTTTTCTTGGACTGGGGCTTGTATAGATGATAGATAGAATTTGAAACTAAGGTAGGCAGAAAAATGTTGGATAGCCTTATGGTTTGTGCCAAGTTTTAGGTCAGTGAACAGCAAGGAGAAAGTATTAGTCAAGAATAGCTGTCAGGTAGGAAAGTTGGCATGGCCAGCAAGAAATAACTGGAATGTTTGTATGCTAATGCAAGGAACTGGGGCACCAAAAGGAAAGAGAACGATTGGTGTAGGATGTGTGAAATAAGTTATTATAGGGATAAGGTTCAAGGGTGGAATGATGTCATGACTAGAACGTGACTTGGCAGTGGTGTAGCTGTGCATGTTAGTAAATGTAAAGAAATTAAAAGACATAGCATGAATAAAACAGAATCTCTTAGGGTTAAAATCACTTTAGGGAAGGCAAGTAAAAGAGATTTCACAAAGGTAATGATGACAGCCTGCAATCGTCTCTAGATTTAGAGATCTTTATATTGATAGAGATTTCTGCAATGTCGGTAAAAAGAAAAATACTACTGGAATTGTGTTGTCATGGAAATCTTAAGCTTTCCAGACATAGAATGGAAAACAAATTCTGATAATAAAAATAAGGGCCAGATATTCCTGGATATGATAGCGAACAGATTTCTTCACCAAAAAGTCACTGAATTAACAAGATGCTATTGCTATTTTAGTTTTGGTTTTGGTAAATAGCAATAGGGTTATATAAGATCAGGTCATCAGAGTAGATGATGATGAGGCGGTTTGTTTTAAGTTAAATGAAAGGATAAACAAGCATAGGTAAGTAGTTAAGTTCTTGATTTTTATGAGGACAAACTGATAGACGAAGGCAGGAGTGGGTTATTATTTGGGCCCAGGGGCCACGCAGAGAGTTTTTTGATGAGCTGTCAAGGGCTGGGTCGGCACCCCGCTTCCTACCCCTCCCAACACCTCACCAAAACTCCCTATGGGGGATGTGGCTGTGGCTGAGTTGGTGTGAAGCATTGTTTGGGAGCAGGATGGATGGGTAAGGCCAGGATATGTGGCGGGGTCATGAGACAGTGACAATGCAGGGCCTGGGGAAGAGCTACAGTCCGCTGCTTACACACCCCTGCAATGGGCGCAGGGGAGGGGCATGCAGGAAACAGATCACACCTTTGCCCTGGGCCCTGGCCCTGCACTGCCACTGCCCCAAGATCCCAGTCCCGGGGGCAGCTCCCACCCACCCAGCCACACACCATGCCCATGCAGCTCCCAGACAGACTTCATTGAGACCCCAGGATCTCGGGACAGAGACAGTGTGGGGCTGGGATGTTCTCATCTGGGTTCCAGACCTACACCACAATCTGTTCTCTGCACGCCCCTGCATGTGGGAGGAGGTGTGTAATGTGTGAAGGGGGGTACATGCATGGCGGGGGGGCGGGCAGAGGCTGCCTGGGTGCTAGGTTCTGGGAGCCGGCTGGGGTGAGGGGAGGCAGGAGGGGGCAGGGAGCGCATGGATGGGACTGAGCACCACCCGCTCCCTGCTGGGGCAACTAGTGTTGTGCTTCTGCCTGCTCTTGCTGGCCCCATTCCCAGTCAGTGCACAAAACCCAGCTGAGCAGGTGGAAGTCATCCTGGAGCTGGAGCCCTGCATGCTGGGAAGGAGCCACCCAGCTAAAGCTTCGTCCCTGCCTGGAGTGGTGCAGCAGGAGCAGGAGGAAGAATCACTGCTGAAGGCAAAGGGAATACCTGGACAGCTGGGAGCAGCCCTGCTGGGAGCTGTGCATGCTAGCCAGGAGCGGGGTCAGTGGGCATGGGCAGGAGCACAGTGCTAGCTGCCCTGGGTGGGGCTCAGTCCCACGCAGATTGCTGTGAGGGCAGCTGCAGGCTAGATCCAAGCAGTTGGCGGGCCAGATCCAGTCCATGGGCTATATTTTACCCACCCATGAACTAAGGGAATCAGCTTGTGAAGTGAACTGGAGTATATAGCTCAAAGATCTGAATATTCAGGAATATGCCAGCTTGGATATTCTTTACATTCAAGGTTGCAGAGTACTTTTACCTGTAGTAATTTGTATACCATGCTAGAGGAAGGAACTTGAATTGATGGGCTCCAGACTTTGTTTATAAAGGCTCTTGGATGAGCCATCACTGGAAAAATAAGCGGAAAATAAAAAGAAATGAGGAAAGAAAAGATTGCTGAGTGGAGAATGCTGTATCTGAGAGGTCTGGGAATTGAGAACTTCCAGAAGACAAGCTGAGTTAGACCACGAAAAGGAAATTAAACAGAAAAGGTTGTTCAGACATTTAAATAAAAGAGAATTTGGAAAGAAGTAGGAGTGCTATGCAGTGAGAATGAAGTAGAGATATCTCTGTCATCCAAAAGCTCACTAAATAATGTGCATGTTTTCAACAAGGATGGTGATGTACAAAAAAGGGGATGGGGGGCATAAAATTGATTTGGGCAATTATACACCTGTTAGAAAAATGGCTTGTTAGAACAAATTTTGGAGAAAAGAATAAAAGGCATAGAGACAAATGGGAAATGGGACAACATTTATCACATATGTTTCAAAGGTAGATGGTGCCAGACAAGCCTGGTATCTTTGAGAAGATATCTATTTTCCTAGAAAAGGAAATAGAGTCTATCTAACTTATGTGAACGTCAGTAAGCTATCTGATACAATGCCCTTTGGTAAATTAGTAGGGAGACTGGAGTAGATGGGAACAATTACAAGAACTGGAAGATGGGCTAGAACCTGGGTGATGACCATGCATACTGTTAAAACAATAATTCTGGATGAGAGGGAGGTTCCTAATGGATTTCCCAACTGATCCTTGATGAATTCTATCTTAGTTTATGTTTATATTAATGACTTTGGTGCGAAAAGCAGAAGAACACTAATTTAAATTACTGATGACACATAGTTGTGAGACGTTGTTAATACTGAGGAGGATTGTAATAGCATACAACACCGTGGGCATGGTTTTGGAGCTGCAGGTTGGAACAACTTGGCTCAGATCCAGCCACTGCTTTTCTCTGCTTGTCCCTGACCCCCAGCCATGAATGGGTGAACTCCCTCCCCATCCCTGCCACTGACATGCTGCCAAAGTCCCCTGGCTCTGCAGGCTATGTATTTCTGACTCCTAGAGTGCAAGAATAATTGGATGACCATGAGGGCTGAAATAATTAAAATGGGGTGTTCTCCTGATATAGGAAACACTAGACTAAAAAAGGCCTCCTGAATCACTGAATACAGCCCCCTGCTGTCAAAGACAAGAACATTATAAATCCTTTCCCATAAACGTATCAAGTTCAGCTTAAAAACTAGTCAGGTTTCTGCCTCTACTACTCTGGCTAGAAGGCCATTCTGGAACCTCATTTCTCATTCTGGTTAGATATGTTCTTCAAATTTCCAGTCTAAATGTATTTACGAGATGATGATAAAGTCTAAGGTGTTCAACTTTAGATAAGAATTCCTGCAATAAGTGGGAGACTCACCAGATGGAAAACACCAGAGAGAAAAAATATGTGGGCAAGCCAAGGATAACTCTGAATGCTTACAATAATGTAGGCATAAGGCAAATATACATCTAGGCTGTATCAAGTAAGGTATTTCCACTAAAATGAGAAATAGTAAAGGTTAGATCTCTTCTGGAATAATGTGTCCAGTTCTGGTCATACATACTCAAGAAAGGCAAATTGAAACTGGAACAGGTTCAGAGAAATGGAGAAGTGTTCTTCTGAGAGGAAACTAAAACAAGTTTGATTCATCTTGTCTAGCAAAACAGAGTCTAAGAGTGGATATCATTGCTCCCTAAATACATCAGAAAAGGAAACACTAGGGAGGGGAAAGAGCTATTTCAGCTTATGAACAGTTTACCAAGTCCTTTAAATTCAGCAGTTTTAGTTTGAAGCTTCTGTTAATACCTTTTTCATTCCACAGACTATTGTAGCCCAAGGACCACAACCTGGTTAAGACCTACTAAGTGCTACTGCAGTATACATGCTAATTAATATGACAATATGAAACTATTGGGATTTTGTAGACATTTAATTGTATCCTATTAGAATTAAACCAACAACTGCAATTTAATGAAGTCTGATTGCCTACTCTAAATTTGCATGGCTACAAAATACTTGGACAGTTTGTCAAAGCCCAAGAGGTTTGTTGAGCCCAGAGGTGTTTGCATGTCTAACCCATGTTTCTTAATGAAGGGTATAGGGATTCCCACAGAGGATATAGGATCTTAAACCAAATTTTCTGGACTAGGCGAGGGAGAGAGGACACATCCCATTTCATCTGATTTTCCCACAATTCACTGTCAGAAAAGAAAAGGTACATGCCCAGAAGCAGCAACCCTTCCATTGGGACATGGAGTATTGGCATAGAAGGGAAATTGTCCTTTTTCTAACTTCAGCATTCAGTTAACAAACAAGTCTGCTTTTAAAGGGTTTTTTTTCAGTCTGGGTAAACCGATGGAACGCAGACATGCTTATCAGAACCTGTTCTGTACTCTGTACAGCCTGGAATTCTTAGAGATTCTTGTAAAGTGTCTGGTATTTTCATTTCTATCTCTTCCAGGTGTATCTAGAGAACAAATCTGTCTTGGATTATTTCAGCAACTGTGCTGAAGCAGGAAATATTGGAAAAGCCAGTGAAAAGAAAAAAGTTTACTCTCATTTTCAAACTTTAAAAAGTTTTATAGATTGGTTGAAGAGATGGGTAGAGAGTTGATTTACTACTTACTTTTTCTAAAGCAGTTAACATATTAAGCAAACTGAACTCTTGGGGGAAGATCAAAGATATGCACACATTGTAATCAAAGCTGGGTGAGAGTCACAAAGTTGAGAACAAGAAGTTCAGGGATGGGGGTTTTATCTGAAAAATTTGTTTGGCATTCTTTGAAGTAGCCTACTTTGAATCTGGAGCCATGCAGAGGGCAATTTATCACATAAAATAAACAGTTATATTTTAATATTTTGTGTAGATGCTGATCAATACAAATATGGCAAGAATCGGGTGGAAGCAGATGCAAAGAGGTTACAAAGTAAAGAGGAGGAATTATTAAAGAGGAAAGAAGCTCTGCGGAATAGGTTGGCTCAACTCCGAAAAGAAAGGAAAGACTTACGAGCTGCCATTGAAGTCAATGCTGGTAGGAGGTTTTTTCTTGCTCTAGGCTCATGCACTCTGCAAATGGTGGTTAAGTGAACTAAATGATTTCCTTCTACTGAGTACATTTAAAAAGTCAGAACTATTTGCTATGTTTTAATGGTTAATTTTGAATGCAAAAATATATGAAGTAGACTATAACTGAAATGAGAATATCTTTGTGCTATTTGTCCAATCAATGCGAAACATACTAATCCAGTGCCAGAGAAGGTAGTAACGCCAGTGTAAATGCAAGAGGTTACGCTGTTGTTATCACTGGCTGCGTGCACTTCTTTAAAACCCACAGATCTACTGAAAAATAACTTTGCAGTTGCCACAGGAAAACCTCTGTCCATCCCCCCATACCCTCATCCAAAAGGCACTAAGTATTTTATTTGACTGAGGCTGAAATCTTCCATATTGAATAGCATTTGGGGAAGCCAGTAATTTTAGTTTTTGTTCCCTCTTTTGAAATGAAAATGAGTACTGTTTAGAGCTGAGTCTGTCAGTTTTGGCCGGCTGTTGGAATAACACCAACTCTGTGAATGGCAGGCAGGAAAACCCAAGTGATTCTTGAAGATAAGTTAAAGAAGTTGGAAGAGGAATGTAAGCTGAAGGAGAGCGAGCGTGTCAGTTTGGAGTTAGAACTGACTGAGGTGAAAGAGAGCTTGAAGAAAGCCTTGGCTGGAGGCATTACACTAGGATTGGCCATTGAGCCCAAATCAGGAACCTCAAGCCCACAGGTGAGTTTACGGAAGAACTATATCAGCATGAAGTGTTTTGTGCTCTCGACTCTCATGAAACAAGAAGTTGAGGTGCAAAACATCTTGCAAAGCCAGATCTCTTCTGTAAAACAAATCATGAAATTAAAGCACCCGAAGTGGTTTCTTATTTATTACTGTTCTTGTCCACATCTACTGTCCTCTTCTACAGTGAAATTGAGTTGATACATACGGAATGATACGCAACATATGATGATAATGATGCCCCATTTCACCTCAGAGCTATGTGAACATTTAACTCAGACTCAGTTCCTGAACCACCAAAATTTAATAGACCATCAATATTACAATGTTACTAATATGGACAAACTTATTGATTCAGCTTCATGAATCACCCAGTCACTAGTGCTGTTAAGTCACTGAGAGGAAACTGAAGCAGCTGTCATTCAGGAAGTAACTTTTACCATCATAATGAGGACTTCATTTTTAGAAAAGGCTGTCAACATAATTTTCTTAGCTTTAAAACTGTTCTTGTAATTTTTTTGCAGTCCTATACTTAGGTAAATACTGAGTTTTTTATATGTATATTTTAAAGAAACTTTACCTAAGTTATTTTCAATCTTTCAGTCTCCAATATTCAAGCACCGAACTATGGAAAACTCCCCTATCTCCAGTTGTGATACAAGTGATACTGAATGCTCAGTACCTGTGAATAGTGCAGCAGCTCTGAAGAGACCTTCCTCATCAAGTAATTCTCCTTGTCGAGGCCATGTACTTAGAAAAGCAAAGGTGAGAAGACCTGTGCCTGGCTTTGTTCCTCTGTCCTTGTCTTTCATCACATGTTTCTCTTTGCCTTCATTCTTTGAGGTTCCTGCTCCTTGAATTCCCTGGGGTGAAATTAGTTTGCACAAAGGGCTGGCCCAAAGTCTAAATATTATAAATTATGATTTAAGTTCTTTATGATCTTGAGCTTGTCTCCTGCACAGGAGTGAATATTGGGAACTAGATTACAGAAGAATAGAAATATTAAGAATTGATTTGACTGTTTTTTCTGCATTCTGCACAGATTTCCTATGCAAGGTAAATGTCGATAAAGCAGATTGCCCTTCTCAGTCACACTCAGTAACGTTAATAAGTTTAGCACTGAGAAGGCATTTTTTTACTCTTTCTATATAATTCATGTAAAATTAGATTGGTGTGATTTGTTTTAATACCTGGCAAAATATCTGCCTGATGCTTTATATTCCTGTGCTACTGCTGTAACTTTTAGTGCTGTTTGTACTTTATGTTAAAGGGATTGTGCCCGACAGTTCTTGGGGCCTGGCTGAATTGGCTAGCAATGTATTACTACTTCTGAGCAACTGATACATGATGTAAATAGGAATAGTAGTTGTGGCATCAGGCCCCAAGGGCATTTTTACATGTGCTCTGGAGACTGGGGGCATTCTTTAGGCTCTGAGAATTGCTCTGATTAAAGCACCACAGCATCTCGTGTATCACCATCCCTGTGGTTCAGGGTGGCCATGGGGGTGCTTGAACTAAAGCTCATTTAGTTTTAGTTCAAGTGCCCCCACTGCCATTTTGAAACACAGGGACACTGATGCACAAGATGCAGAGGCTGTCTGAAGCGCAGTAATTGCCACACTTTAGCAGACTTGATGAATTGAGTCTGCTTCAGTACACTGTAATTGCAGTGCCTCACAGCACCTCTACAGGCACCGCGAGATGTCCGGTTATTTTGGTCAGTTCATTGCTAATTGCAATGATAAACAATAATTTCACTCATCTGCTTTTTAGAGGGCACTGCTTGATTTAATTTAAAACAGCAGTACTTGTGTTGCAGAAAATGCTTTAAGTATTATTTCATCGTTACTGATAGAGCAAATACATTTTTTATCTGGTATGTACATTTGCAGTGAGGATGTGGTAAAATTCACAAGTGCTTTTAGAAAAGCATTAGTAAGGGACTGCCTTCCAGGAGTTAGAGCATAGAGCTGAGAGATTAAAAAACTGGGCTCTAGTTCCATCTTTGCTATGCTGTTAACATGATATAAGGTAAACCAGCAATACATTTTGTGCTTCAGTTTTGCCCTTTTAAAAAGCACAAAGACAAGACAAGTGCAAGTTATTTTGCAACCTAGAAGACTTGATTAGAGTAGCAGAATCTGTTCTGTTAATTGTAGATGAAAGGTTTAAGCAGATTCTCACTACTGGTTAATCAGATTCTCATCTAGAAGAACCCTGGTTGTAAGAACAGGCCATTAAAAAAGCTGCAGAACTACCATACATGGTTCCTCTCAGTGGAAAAGGATCAGGATAATGAATACAGCTTTAAGGACTGCTTCTGCCTCTTCATAAAACCTCACACACCAAATACTAATAGAGACATTTACCTCTATGACTGTAGCTGCACTGGCCCATCTACAACTGGATAGCCCAATTCTGCCCTCAACCATGCACCTGCAATGGACGCTGCTTTCAATGGGAATTGCATAAGGGTGGAATTTGGCCCTTAATATTTCGGCCATATGTAATTATGAATAAGCTTAAATCATTTGGCAATAGTTGATGCGGCTAAGTTGTGGGAGTTGCCTGTGAGTATTCAAAGTGTGGAATTCGGCTCAGCACATGTAACCTCCATCATAGTGTGTGGGAGTGAGTCTGATTTCATATCAGTACGAGCATGCCATTCCTTAATATTTGGCAAATCTCACAATGTTACAGGGTGTTTACTTACAGTCAAACTTTGTTTTTTTTTTATCTGATACTTTCCATCATTTTTCTTCTTAAAATGCTTCATGGTTACTCTTTGGGCACATATCTCTGTCCTATACTCAACTCTCAGTGGTAGCAGCCCTTTTTTCTGAAGCTTTTCTTAATGAAGTGCTAGATTATATAGTGGGACTTTGGGGCTCTAGTTGAGGTAACTTGTTTCTGAATTCTTTTGTTAGAAACATCTTGCAGAATAGTAGAATATATTAGGATGTTAGAATAGAGACCTCCTGCACCCAAATCTTAAAGGACACAGGGATTTAAGGGGGATTAGAAAATGTTTAGAGAAATGTTTGCCTAGGATGGTTTAGACAGGGAGGATCCTGCCTTGAGCAAGGGTTTGAGTGAGCTGACCTGTTGAGGTCATCCAGCCCTACTTTTCTACAATTCTCTAATGGTGGTAGACATGGAGGAAGATGGATTGGTTTAAATTATTGGTTTTCAGCTTGTTTTGTATTTGTATTTTTAATTTATTTTCCTGAAAAAGTTGATTCTCAGTGGCTGGTTAGTGGTTATTAAAATATACTGATAAATATAATAGTTATAATAAATGTGTTAATTCTGTTTGCTAAACAGGAGATACATTATGTCTGTATGCATATTCTGAATTCAGAATATAAATTTATTTCCTTTTTTATTCTGTTTGAAAGTGGTGAATCATGTGCTTCTATGTAGTTGTTAATTTCTTACTCATGTTTTCGTGTCAAGCTCTTTTTAGAGAATAATTGGAATTGCATCAACATGTGCAAAAACCAACATTTCATTCTTCTTATTAGTTAAATAAAAGTATCTTAAATGTGAATAATGAAAATACTGCATATGGAAAAAATTTGATTTAGCATTCAACAGGCTCTAGTTCCAGGCAATAAGCCATTGACTTCCATTCTGATTCCAGGATTTGGCGTTCTTTAAACCTTTGGCAGCAAATGTACTGTTGTTTATATTTAAAGTATATTACTTTAAATTTTGCTTATGTGCATATATTATAATATGTTTAGGCTATAGGTTATTCATAATTTTACATTTAATTTTAAAATTAAGAAATTGGATTTGTTTGTATATTATATTTTCAATTAAGCAATTTATATCTATCCTCTTTGGGAACTAATGATGTTCATACAGCCGTATGGGACACCAACTATAGGCCCCTGGGTTCCTGGGCTATAGCTGACATATGACATAGGAGTGATGCACCTATTGGTCCAGATCTACATCATCACCACAAGCACTTCTGCTTACATGCTGACATGGCCAAAAATTAGATACCTTGCCCCAGGAGGTCAGTCCAGATTGAAAGTTTAAGCACTTAGGATCCTACTACAGTCAATGGAGAGAATTAGCCACCTCCATAAGGCAGTGTAGTAAGGAGGGGCCTACAGTGAGCCATTTGGCACCTACAGTGAACCACACTCCTCAGAGCTCAGGCATCTTATTCCAGGGGTTTTCAACCTTCTGGTAGTGGCAGCCAGATGCAGGGGGGACCTTGCATGCCACCACTGTACCCCACTTTCCCATGGCCAGTCGCAGACGCGGCTCCACGGGCCTCACACCTGGCCAATCGCGTGCTACCCATCAGCAGCCCGTGGAGCCGCACGTACAACTGGCCATGGGAAAGCAGCACGTGGTGGCAGTGCAGCGTGGTGGGTAGTGGAGGTGGCCACGTGCAAGGTACCCTTCCTCCACCCCTGCATCCAGCTTGCCAGGCAACGCCTGTACGACCTGCAGGGGGGTGCTGCTGCTCTTGCCCCTGCCCCCACCTCCGCCCTGCTCCTGGGAGGTGACGGCATGGAGTGTGGGTGGTGGCGCTCCATCCCCACCCGCACGTACCCCCGGTTGACAGCCCCTGTCTTAGTCCATTAGGCAACTCCATCATCTCAGGATTCAGAGTGCCCACTTCAGACTGCCTAACTCTGACAGCTGCATGCCATCAGTGCAAAGCACAACACTTCTTCTATAGCTGTGGTAGTGAGGACACCTCTTGCACATTGCCTAGTGGTTAAAGCCTTTACCCAAAAATTGGTTCTAGGCTTATTTTAGTCTGAGGCAACTTAAACCTCTTATTTCCCAGGATACTATTGTAACCACCAAACTATAGGTTTGTCTATAACCCTCTCCACTGCTGAAACTGGCTACTGAGCACCAAGAGTGCAAGATTCTTGAATCGGAAGGAAACAACACGCGGAAGACTAACTCTGGAGCCTGTTGATGAGGCAGTGTAGATGGAAGCTTTCTGGTCCCTGCTGACAGGGTTGCTTTTATTTTTATCCAAGGACTCTGTAATGTAAAATGTACAAGCAGTCAGTTGTTTTCCTTCTAGCTCTACAAATTATGCCTGCTTAGTATCTCTGCACAGAGATTGGGGTGGGAAAAAGGAAAAAATCTTACCCTCAGCACCTGGCTGCAGAACAACTGGGTGATTGCTCCACTGAGACTAAAGAAGCTCTATGGCTTCAACATGTCCTGGCTAAAGGGGCTGGTTTAGTAAATTTGTCCAGCCTATCCCTGCCTCCCGTCCTCTGTTTCTGTGTACTGCTGGTGCAGGAGCACAGCAGACCTGGGCCCTGCACAGCATGATGCACCCTCTCCAAGAATGTAACCGTACATGTACATCACACCTGCATAATTTCTTCTGCCAGAGTTGTAGGCTGGAAATACCCCTGAGAGGATCAGTTGTTCTCCCTTTCAAGTCAATAGCCAAACTCCCAGTGAAGGCCCAGTAGAGGAACTGTGTTCAGAATGCTATTGAAGTGGCAGAAGCAGCAGTAATGGAGCCTGAGCTAAGACTGAGTATGTAGAAAACAAATATGAACAGTGATGTGATGAGCATCAAATTCAGGAATCCTTGTTCCTTACCTCAGATTCAATGCCTGAGCCATTAAGCCTTGCTTGGTGCTTTACTGCTTTATTGAAGAATAGACTAAGTCGCTCCATGGTAAAACGCCACTGTCTACACATGCATCGGGATTGGGAGCCCTTCAAGAAATGGTCTACACTTGAGGGGTCCTTACCCCACACAGGGTTAATTGGAAAGTCCTTACCTACCATCTCATATCTGTAGCCAGCCTTCCTATTATTTGTATAAGGCTGAACATGCAGCATTGCTTAATTAATCCTTTGTCATTTGACCCTTCTGTATTTCTGCTGACTAGTTATGCCTTGCAGATTTGCAGTTAGTAAAGAAAAGGCTTCAAGGCACTTTAGCCCAAAGAAAATGTGAATATGCAGCTACTCTGTAGTACAAATTACGTATTTGTATAGAAGGGGGCATATTTCCTCTGTTTGTGTTTTTCCAAATTGTAAAACAAATTCAGTGCCTCAGAGATTCCATTACTTGTGAGTAGAGGCCCTTTGAAGTCAATGGAAAGACCCCCATTGAGTTTAATTGGCTTGGGATCAGACCCATAGCTAGATCTAACTGAATCTCTGGACATTATGGTTTCTGTAACAGTTCCTTATGTTTTTCCCCCCCTCCAGGAATGGGAGATGAAAAATGGAACCTAAACACAGCAAGAACATTTTCTTTGTATAAAGGGCTTATCTAGTATGGATCAAGACATAGGCTGCGAAAGACTCATCTGTGGAGTGGTGTCAAGTGATACAGCATAAGAGGTTCTATAATTCTATTAAGTTATAGGTAGCTTGGCCCTCATTTGTCTGTACTCTCTACTGTATTACTGTGTAACTAAGTGCGCCCCTTTTTATTACCTGTAACTTTTTCCCCAACTTTATTTGTAAAAATCTTAGTAATGTAAAAGGAGCATATAGTTGCAATTGAGATTTACATTGCTGAAATGGATTAAACCAACATTTGCATTGCATTAGAAATCCAGAAAGGAAATGAAAACTGGTGGGTGTTTTCAAGCCTTAAGTGAAATCAGTTCAATTTAGACGTGATGTACTGTTAAGGCTTATTTTGACTTTCAGAATTCTACCATAAAAGTTGTTGGGAGAGGACTTTTCACAAGCTTACTTATTAGGATTCACTCAGCTATTACCTGTTTACATGGCTAGACACTGAAGAAATACAGTATAGCCGCAGAAGTGATACGATTTGCTCAAGCTGGGAAGTCAGAAGCCCTTCTCTGCATCTTCACAATTCCACTGTGAAGCATTTTTTGATGCATTTTGGACACATGCTTTTGTTATCAGGATCTCTCCTATATGATCTGAGAACTATATTATTCCTGATTTTCAAAAGGCAACAAAGTGCTTCATTTCTGCATCTCTCAAAGAGACAGCCATTAAAATTAATTCTGAACTAATAATGGCAATTTTAAATAGCTCATGTAGTTTGGTTTTGCTTGCTGTTAAATTTGAGTTTTAGAACGTGGCTATATTTGTTTCCTTCATTCCTTTCAGATCTCAGACACTGTTTTTGAGGATGACAGGCTGAGGGAATTATTTCTATTCTCCTTTATACACAATAGTGATAAAGTGAGATGTGACAGAGATATTTGAACAGACTCATGGTCTTTTGCCAAGAAACAGAATCTTTCCTTTTACTCTGCAAAATTGATACAAAGGTCTGTTCTCCCTTTTGTATTTACATCACTCCTGGAAAGTTGCATGCATTATTGCCAGTTGAACATCCAAAAAACTCATATCATCTTCTTAAAAATCTTGATGTTTTATAAAAAGAAGTGTTTACTCTTTTTATTTGCCTTCTGGTTTAGGGTGCCTTAGGCATACTCAGGTTGTGTTTTCCAGGTTTTGTTCATAACCATTAGGGCTAGAAATTTTGAGGGAAAAAATAGAGATTCTAATAGTCACTGGCCTCCAGGGGTTAAGGCACCAAATATATCAGAGAAGTGAGAAGAGTTGGCAACGCTGTAATAAGGTAAGAAAAAAATATCCCTTCGTCACCTGCCTGCAGTTCTATCATAGTTGTCATTAGTAAGAATGTATATTGCTTTGTCAATGTATAGACCTATACAAAACTTGGGGAATGCAAGAGGACATCAGTGGGAGATCTGCATGGAAGGAGACTAGGTTTGGGACCAGAGACCACATTTTTCAGGTTTCAGTGTACAAAGGTTCCTGAAAAACCCATGCGGGGTTGTGGGGGCTGAATACTGAAAGCCTGGTCCATAATGGCCCACTACTAAAGGCCTGATCCTGTTTCCCATTAAAGTCAATGACAAGGCTCCCATTGCTCTCAGTGCTAGCCCTAAATGGCAGAAGGTTCTTCCTTCTCTTAGTACATATTTTTTAAATGCAAATACAGTAGGGAAATAAATGTTAGCAGTGTTCATTATTCCAAGTAGGATGTTATATTCTACAATAGATTGCCATTAACACTTTATAGGTGGAGGGCACATGTTATGCTGCATGACTGGACTACAAATATCCCACGAACATCAGGAAACAAATTGATGCAAAAAATTCATTTAGGCATTTTATTTCAAAATAAGTTATTTATTTGTATATTTCAATAAATATTTAATTTATATCTGTACATATTTATGATGCAAATTAGGCCTCTAGTCAATGTGTTTGACAACAAAATAGTTACCATTACAAACTGGTCCCACATCAAGTAACACCAAATAATCATTAGCCTAACTAATTAGTTTTTCAAGTTTTGGCTTTGTGACTCTCATCTCCATTGTGAAGTTCAATTTGGGAGGAGGCTGGAGTTAAAGTTTGAGTCCATGCCTGAGATAGGAGTGTGCAAATTCCTGTAATCAAACAAAAATTTTAAAGTCTGCACAGCTCCCATTAATGATGATAATAGGGTCTTCTACTCTGCCACATATACTTTTAAGAATGGCACCTTTTAGTGCCCAATCCAAATGAAGTATTATGGACAAGATTAAGCATATTCTTCCCTATCCCTTGCAAAGAACTATTTTCACCCAAACATACTGCAGTTAAACATTTCTAAATATTGCTAACATTTTGCATTAGCGTACTTGTGAAATCTATTCTATAATGAAGAATATAATGGCCAAGGTATTTTAAGAAAAAATCATTCAAAGCCTGAAATAACCTCCTTACAGACCTCATTCAGGGCTGTGAAATATACACATTTTGTTTCACATTACTTTTACTGTACAGTTTTTACTGAAAAGCAACAGAGCTTGCTTTTTTAAAGTTTTTAAACTGAAAAATCACCAGGCAAAACTCAGCAATAGGCCAGCATGACAAAAATTTGTATTTTAAACCATCACGATTCAGTGTCTTTTGAGAAAATTGTGTGCTTCCTCAACAAACTCCTATTATTGTATCAGGTGCTTTTTGTTATACTTTTTAAAATATGGGATCATAATTTTAGGGGACCAAAGGTGTTTTTATAAGAGGATTGTGGTGATTTGATTTTTCTAACAGAGAATACTTAATGTAGTATCAATTTTTTATTTTAGACACTTTCAAAATAATTGACCCTGGCTGTATGTTGTAAGATAATGTTCTCATATTAAGAATGTAATTATTTCCTTATTGTATTTTTTAAAAAACAAAATCGTATTTAAAATCTCTGTGAAAAAAAGCATGCAAGATACATGACAAAGTTTTTGTTTTATTTTTGTTATTGGATATGTTGGCAGTGCTCATTATAATTGACTGTAAATATATTCTTTCTACTGTATTTCTCTCAACATATTTAATTTTAGAGGCACATTCATGGAAAATCATGTAAAAAAAATCCAAAATAGACCCACCTACCAATGTGCATCTTAGTAGCTTCAATTAACTTTCTGCCTTTCTAGTTTATTCTCCCAGAAGTCTTACAGAGTGTGAAAAAAGACTGACACCTCCTAGGTGTGACAGATTCATGAGAATTATTAATAAAAGGTACCCTGTCAAAACAAAATGTATTTGTGTCACTGTTTCTTGGCATGGTCGTGATATGAACACAAACAGCCTAGCACTGATGGCACTGAACTGAGCATGGTGTCTTAAATGGATTAGATACAGAAAAAATAAAATTTGCCTTGCATTAATCATGGCTTGTTTGAATAGGCTGTAATCAGTTAGACACATGTGGAAGCAGAGGCATACATAGCCCAGCTTGCTCAGCACCCAGGGCAGGGAAGATGGAGGTGGAATTAAGCAAACCACTGGAGAACTGGATGGGGGGGCTCTCACCTACTGGGGCTGTCCTCACGTAAGCAGTAGCTCTTGCTGTGAGCAACAGGCAGTGGGGTGGGCTCCCCTGGGGGCTGCTGCTTGTGCCCTGTTTGCTTTCCCCACCCCCAGAAGCAGGGCATGGCAACTCCTTGCGGGGAAGGGGTGTAATTTCAGCACCCTTACCCCCAGATACACTGCTCAGCATGGGGCTGCACCTGCCAGGCCCTATGGCTGGGCTCTACCTGCAAAGACTCCAGTGGGGAAGAGGGTCATACTGGTGCCCTCTCTAAGTTGCTACCCCATTCACTCTGCCCTAGTTACACTACTGTCTGGAGGACCTGGTAGAGTTTATTCTTCCTTTCTTCCTTTGTCACTTGGCAAACTTGGTACTGCATGACTAACATTAATGCAGAAAGGAAGTCTGGAGTATTTAGTCTTTGCAGCAGGAGGTAGGCTCTGAAATTCATTTGTCTAGTGTTATAATCCATAGCTCCTAAAGGGGGCGTGCCTGGATGTAGTCTTCAAACCACTCGCACTTCATTGCAAACAGTGAACTACGTGTAGGTGACTTCGACCATGTACAGACGTGCATTAGAAGCTGTAACAGATCCCAGAAAAACATTTACTTGAGACGCATCTTACAAGCTCTTGGAGTATCCCTTGAAACCAGGCCAGGCCCTGACCTCTTGGGCTTTGAGACTTTGCCTTTTGGTCCCTGCCCCCCTTGGTTATCTGTGGCTCCCTTAGAGCAGTGTTTCTCAACCTATAGGTCATGACCCAAAAGTAGGTCTCAGGAATATATGAAAGGGTTGTGAACAAACTTTAAAAATAGATTCTCCTTTAAAGGAGAAAAACGTGGAAAACCATGGCTTTTTCCCTTGTTGAATGGCAAAGTTCCAGCCTATGAGAGGCTGCCCCCCATGCCCCACACCCACCTCCTGCCCCACATGGGTGGTACTGGGGCCTGGAGGTAGAGGGCAGTGGGTTGGGAGTGAGGGGCACTGGCTTGGGACTTGCCACTGATGTTCACAAATGGGCCAGGTACAAAAGAGGTTGAGAACCACTGCCTTTGAGAACTACCTTCTGGCTTAGCTCCTGGAAAGGGGCTTTACCCAAAGTTGCATGCAATGAAGCTGCAGCCTTTTTTTTTTTTTTTTTTCAAATAATAGCCGTAACTTGCAGGGGCAGCTAGTAAGGGTGCCTTGGCAGCAGTCAGGTGCACAAATACTGTGCAGCCACTGTAAGAGCAAAATCTGAGGTGGGCAGACTATGCCACAGAAGCAGCAAGATTTTTTGAGTCCCCAGATCAGGTAAGACTCCTCCCCACCCTTCACCTCCCCCTACATTTTCAGCATCCCCCTCTTCTCCAATGCTCAGTGACATCTCTCCTCTCCTCCCCCACCCCTCCAAAGCCCAGGCTAACCCTAGCAGATAACATCTCCTCTGGGTCCTCTCCTGCTCTTGGCTTTCTTGCACTCTCGCACCCCCTCTTTCCCTCTCCTTGTCTGCGGGAGTCTCCATTTTCAAGACCATTTCTTTACACTGAACTTTTGTGGAGTACCGCCCTGGCACCAGCAGCAGCAGGGAGTCTCTCTTCAGGTCAACAGAAGCAAATTAGTTTACTGTTGCTTGATGGCCTATTCCTTCCTAACAGACAACAGATCCCTACAGCTGTTTCCAGATACGATACATCTCACCCCCCCCCCGCTTCCCCAGTATAGAGGCTAGTCAGGGAAACTGTAGCAAGCAATGCTGTTATAATATAAATATAAAAATATAAATCCAGAAGTATTACAGCACAACCATAGACTGTCTCAGAAGTACCCTGTGTCAGTTGGAGTGCTCCAAGTTCAGAGAGCTTCAGAGTCATACAGATGTCTCTAAGCTAATGAGCCCTTTTCCCACATCAGCTACACTATTTCTGGTTTAAGAGGCAGCTCACTTGGAGCTGTGCAGCATGCTTGCAGGTGCTACTGCTGGGGATGGTGCATTTACCATTTATATGACTGTCAGTATCTAGAGTAACACTTGTGATCCTAAAAAACCCTGCTGTGCTTCTGCCTAACCATATTCTAAAGTAGCTCTGGCTTACTAGGGTTGACCAAAGTGCCACCTAGCTCATGCTTATGTGCAGTAAGCAGTCCTCCCTGTTTGCCGTGATGGGCCAAACTGGATAAGCAGTCTGAGAACATCTGTTGGGCCACCAATGCTACAAGTAAGAGGTAATGATGCTTTCTTGAGATTTGGTATCCAGGTATCCTGAAACCTGAGATCCTGCTCCTGCCTTTGTTTCAAGGTAATTTGCGTCATCACAGATCCTCACAGGAGTTGAGAGGCTCCATACAAGCTATGAATGGACTGCCCAGAGGAGTTTTTCATCTATTGACTCCTCTCTGAAAGCCTGTGAAATATGAACTTTCATGTCTACCCAGGAGAGCTTTGACAATCTTTTCTCCAATGCCTGATGAAGGGTGTTTGTGCCCGAAAGCATGCAATTAAACAATTTTTTTTGCAAAAATCTAGTTGGTCTGATAAAAGATATCATCTCTACTATGAGCCCTGTTTTCATTGTTCTTGAGATTATAACATTCACACCGGATGTGAGTCATGTTCAAACCCAGCTCTTTGATGAGGTTATAGTTTATACTGGTGCAGGGAGGAAAGTAGGCTGGCAGATGCTTTGCTTGGAATTGGCCCACATCTAGATGGGAGATGTCAGAGCAGAGTCTGAAAAGAAAAACACAGTTATGTTCTCCTTTTACCATATTTACCCAAATCCAAGACAACTTTGAATTTAAGAGGATCTTCCCTCCCACCCCACCCAAAAGATACACAGAAGATTGTAAATTAATAGTGGAAGATCAAGCCTGCTCCTTTCTCCCCTGCCCCTTGCTGTGCCAGCCTGCCCACCTGTTACATGCTCCCTGCCAGGTGTCCCCCTCCTGTCTGCCCCTCTGTGCTTCTCTTACCCCCCACTAATTGTCCCCTGCCTTCATGCCACTTGCTTGCCATGCCTGTGCCTGCTCCCCCACTCTCTGCCTCCCCCGCCCCTGCTCCCCCTCTGCAGCCTGATTTGCCAAACCCTTGCTCCTGTGCTTGTGCCTGCCCTTTTCCACCTCATACTCTGGCCCTGCCTTTCTCCTCCCCACCCCCTTTACCTTCTGCTTCAGCTCTGTCCTGGATCGGGGCAGTCAGCAGCAGTGGCAGCCCTGCGCAACCCCCAGCCCAGCCCAGCCAAGGAGAAGCAGTAGCTGTAGCTCCTAGTTGGTTGGGTTAGGACTGGAGGGCTCAGAGCTGGGTGGGGACAGGGGAGGGGGATAAGTAGTTACAGGGGCAGGCTGCAGTGTCCTGTCCCCCCCACCACACACACACACGCACGCATACTCTACACAATCTCCCCAGCCACCTACAAACCATCTCACTCCATCCCCTCCCTGCCCCCACCATGGGCCAGCCATGGGGCCACTGTAGCAGGCAAACTGAGTTATGCTAAGGCTTTTAGCCATAGTCCAGGCCTCCCCAGAGCTGAGCAACAAAACTGAACAACGTGCCTTCTGTGGCCCTGGGAGATGTGAGTGCTGTGACCGGGCGCTCAGCAAGCAAGGGACAGCAGATTCCCCAGAAGGGATGTGGCTGGCACAGAGCCAGGGGACTGGACAATTTGGGATGAAGTTACAAAAGTGATGGACAAACAAAGAAATGTGTATGTGCTGTGTTGCCACCCTGGGGAGACAGGGGCAGCCTTGGACTTCTTGTTTGAACAACGAGGAATCTGGAAACTAACATCCCGCACACTCAGCAGAGGATCAGGCTCTGAGGCCAGTACCACCAAAGGTCGCTCCTATAATGGCTGAAGGAACCGTTTGCCATGCTGTCTTGCAAGGAAGAATACTTGTAATAAGCCTAGGGCCTTACTATTAAAAGTTCACTTGATACCAAATTGGGCGAGGGGCCATGTCAATCCTTGGGGGTCTCTAGTAAAAGGAAACCTAGGGGCAACAGCCTCCTCCACAACTAAACAAGCCATTCCAGCCCTCAGCAGCAATGGCCTAAACCTGGCTTCATCTACAAGCCCAGTGCCAAAGCCCAAACTGAGCTGCCACTTAATGGGTAGTCCAGAAAGAGAGTGAGTTAAAAGTGCAGGGAGCTGAAAGCTGGGATTTTCTTTTCTGTTTCATCTTTCTGTGTCTTTGAAATGAATAATAGCTTTCACCTTGTTCACAGACAGTTGAGAGGGATACTTGGCCTCTATTTGCAAAGAGCTTCTAACTTGGATGATGAGCTTCCTATGTATGAGCTTTTTGACAAGTGTTCAAGGGCAGTACATGTCCAACTTCCAGTGAATTTAAATGGAATTCGAGTGCCTATATTTTTAGATTCTCTGAAAGTCCCAGCTTTTCAGCGCCACCATGCAGAGGTCAAGCTCTTGGCTCGAAGGTCGGGATTCTAACTAGTGTCCCCGTAAGACAAAGTGATCTCCATGCCAGTAATTCTCAATCAGGGTGCCTTGAGATCCTTTCAAGGGTGCCACAAAATGTTAATGCTGTTAGATGTGCAAACACAATTCACAAGATAAACCCAGAGATTTTAAATAGAAATTAAAACAGGGTTAAAAAAATAGGGTTAAAATAGGTCTGAACTGTTGTGGGCTTTGTGAATTCTCTGCAATAAAGAATTGGAGTTTTCTATAGTGAAAGAACAAGTGAAGATTAAGAGCTGGCATTTTCTGAGGGGTGCCTTCAGTCTAAAAATGTTGAGACCCACTGCTCTATGCATGTATCTACACAGATAATATGCTTTTACACCAAACAAAAATGATTCATCCAGAAAAATAACCAGTTTATGTTCCTCCAGCAGCTACAAACACACCGTTTCCCCAATAAAGTAACGTCATATTGTTTTCTTTAATTATTCTGTTACTTTTTTAAAGTCATGAATCTGTCACTACAAGAAGACAGTGAAATATTACAGTAGGGTATATTAAACAAAATTATTTAATTGCATCAAGGACATTCCCCTTTAATTATCCCTTCTGATGACAATAATTTTCCAATTAGTTTTTGCTTCTTTCAGTTTATTTATTGCTACAAGCGCCTGAGTAGAATTTAAAGTGGAGAAATGCTGCCGTTCCTTCATTCAGCATTAGATATTTTTTTTAATGAGTTGATGATTACTGCCAATGAGTTATTTCTTGAGATAATTCCATTTTTTCACTTGTTTTAACCCATACATTTTTCTTGGTATATTATTTCAATTTAGTGTGTGGCATGATGT
>NW_017729033.1:26615089-26617373 GCF_001723915.1 Gavialis gangeticus
GCAAACACAATTCACAAGATAAACCCAGAGATTTTAAATAGAAATTAAAACAGGGTTAAAAAAATAGGGTTAAAATAGGTCTGAACTGTTGTGGGCTTTGTGAATTCTCTGCAATAAAGAATTGGAGTTTTCTATAGTGAAAGAACAAGTGAAGATTAAGAGCTGGCATTTTCTGAGGGGTGCCTTCAGTCTAAAAATGTTGAGACCCACTGCTCTATGCATGTATCTACACAGATAATATGCTTTTACACCAAACAAAAATGATTCATCCAGAAAAATAACCAGTTTATGTTCCTCCAGCAGCTACAAACACACCGTTTCCCCAATAAAGTAACGTCATATTGTTTTCTTTAATTATTCTGTTACTTTTTTAAAGTCATGAATCTGTCACTACAAGAAGACAGTGAAATATTACAGTAGGGTATATTAAACAAAATTATTTAATTGCATCAAGGACATTCCCCTTTAATTATCCCTTCTGATGACAATAATTTTCCAATTAGTTTTTGCTTCTTTCAGTTTATTTATTGCTACAAGCGCCTGAGTAGAATTTAAAGTGGAGAAATGCTGCCGTTCCTTCATTCAGCATTAGATATTTTTTTTAATGAGTTGATGATTACTGCCAATGAGTTATTTCTTGAGATAATTCCATTTTTTCACTTGTTTTAACCCATACATTTTTCTTGGTATATTATTTCAATTTAGTGTGTGGCATGATGTTATAATGACAAGAACAACTCCTTTTATCAGCACTAAAATGAAGTGAGTAGCTTTTGTTGCCACTGGCTTTGTCTTTTAAGACCCATAAGGGTCAACACAACATTTATATCACGGTTGCTACATTCGTAAGGGAGGTCTGAATCTTTCCAGACACAAAGAAATAAAGAATGATCAAAGAATAGTAAAAGACTTTGAAATTTTATGCTAAGGACTTAATTGATGACTGTTGAAAATGCTTGTACTTTCAAAGCAACTGAATAATGAGTTTCTTTGTTTGTTTTTTAAGTATGGCAGTAAATAAATGGGAAAAAGAAAGTGATCGTCTTACTAATTACTCTGAGGAGTAGATTCTAGAAATAGCTAGCCTTTCACATTTCAGATCAGGGGGTACATCTACACGAGACGCTACATCGCCATAGCTCATCGCTACGGCAACGCATCAGCAGGCACTAACCATGATGCTGCTGCTACATCAATGTAGCGACAAGCTATGTTGCCGTAGCTCATTGCTATGGTGACGTAGGGTCAGAAACAACCCATCCATCGCTGGGACTGTGCCGTACTGGCAGGTACTGCACAGTGTGGTGCCAGCTGTTCAGTCAGGGGCATGTGTAGATGCACCCAGTTCAATTCATTGTCATACAGCGTACCACCAGTAGATGTGAGTCTACTCTACAGCCTGCTTTTCCATTGTAAAGGAAGAGCTTCTCACTTGAGAATTACATCAGTGTACATAAAAGGTTAGACGACTCTTTTGGGAAAGCAAAATCCAGGCACCTGAAATTTAAATTGAGCTTCTATTTCATTGGGTATCAGCTCATTACTGTTAAGCTACTTTTTTTTTTCGTACTCATAAAAGAAAAAAAATTGTGCCTGCAACTCCCAGGTGGCTGCTGGAGACAACTTAGTGTTCTCCTGAAAACTCAATATAACAGCAGCACAGTGATTACAGGCAAAACTGCACTAGTAGGAAAAGTCATATTAATTCCTGGCCACAATTCCTTATAGCAATAGCAGAACGTACCATTTTTATGAGCTGCACATCTTATATTAGCCTGCAGCTTTCTTATAATGGATTATTCTTACTGGGGGAAGACTGCAGCCCATGGCAGAGCATGCCACAAATCAAAGTTGTAATCATATACCAATGGAGCTTTTCCATCTAGCTCTACTTCTGAATAATTGAGCACAATTGTCCCATAAGCAAGTTAGTCACTGTTCTGATCAATCTTCTATTATATGGAGACTACAATGGATTATCAAACAGATTGGCATATTGTGTGATTGGCATGACTTCTGTGTTTTACTAGAGGAGGTAGGGCTAGGATCCAGAATAACCTGGATAAATTAAAAATAAACTGAAATCAGTCAGATGAAATTCAAACAGGACATGTGTGAAGTCCTGCACTTGGGAACAGAATAACCAGGAGCACAAAAACAGACTAGAGAATGAGTGGCAAGGCTGCAGTATTGCAGACAGACCCTGGAGGTTACAGTGGGTTACTGTAAAAGGGTTTTTTTTTTTAAGAAACCCTTTTTCTTAATAAAAAAAAAAAAAAAAAAA
>NW_017729033.1:26617384-26617666 GCF_001723915.1 Gavialis gangeticus
CCCTTTTTTTTAAAAAAAAAAAAAAAAAAAAAAAAAGCAGCAGCCGCCAACAGCATACTGCAGTGGTGCCCTACCTTTTTCCCCAGCAAGCTGGATGGGCCTTGCCCTGTCCACTCACAGGCAGGTTCCTGATCCAGCACCCAGGCCAACACGTTAGGCACCATAGGACCATGAGTGGAAGCCTAACTGCAACCTGGCCTTGGCAGGGGAAGGGGAAAGAGGCCTGGGCTGGCTGCATGGGAGGGAGGGCTGGAGGGGGGTGGGGGGAAGGAGCATGACGTG
>NW_017729033.1:26622666-26625798 GCF_001723915.1 Gavialis gangeticus
CGGGGGGGGGGGAGGGAACATGAGAAAGGGGGGGGTGCAGCATGGCCTCACCAGTAAAGGGGGTGTGGTCCTGCCCTCAGCCTGGCCCTGTGGGTTGGAGGGGGCACAGCCCAGCTTCCTGACGAGAGGAGGCATGGCTTACCGTCATGGGGAAAGGGGGCATGGCCTGCCCCCAAACCAGCCCCACAGAGGGGAAGAGGGTGTGTGGCCTGGTCCGGATCTAGATGTGGCTGGGGGCAGGAGGTGTTGAAGCCATGTCCCAGCTGTGACCAGCTGTGCAGGGTTTGGGGTTTGGGAAATTGGCAGGGAGAGGATGAGTCTATTAATGGCCACTGCTCCGCTGCCACCACATTTTCTACCCCATGGGGAGCCCCACGGGCTAGTTGCAATGGCACTGTGAGTCATATTTGGCCCATGGGTGGAGGTTGAGGCCCCTTGGCATGCTGGTTTGTATCAACAGGGGTGTCACTTGCAAACCAGGGAAAGAGATTCTTCTCCTCTGGTGAAGCCGCCCCTGGAGTATCGTGTCCTGTTTTTGGGCCCCACACTTCAAAAAGGATGTGGACACTTTGGAAAGAGTTGAGTGGAGAGTGACAAAGGTGATTAGAGTCCTGGGATGCAAGACTCATGAGGAAAGGGTGAAGGAGTTATGGTCATTTAGTCTGGAGAAGAGGATGGAGTGGAGATTAGGAAGAATTTTCTATGAGGGTGGCTGAGTATTGGATCAGGCTATCTAGGGAAGTTGTGGGATCTCAGCAGGAGGTTAGACACACACTTGGCTGGGATGGTTTCATCAGGGCTGAGCCTGCCTTTAACAGGGGACCTGACTAGATGACTTCATGAGGTCCCTCCCAGCCCTACTTTTCTATGATCATTCCTAGGATGAGTTATTACATTTTCCTTTTTTACTGCTATTCTGTGTTTTTGTTTATTAAATATATCAGGGGCCAGTGAGCATAACTGTCTTATGTTAACTTGCAGGATCAAGGATGTCACTGAGATGAATGGCACACCTACCAGTAGCCCTTACGGCTACACAAGTTCTCCTGCTAACTCTGACCTAAGTCAAGAACAGAACAGCTCAGGATTTATTATAATCTCTGAGCTATGTAAGGAATCTAGTTGTGCAGGGGTTCAAGGTAAAAGCCTGTCTCTGAGAGCCACCCACTTTGGAGGAGCAAAGCAGTACCTACAGGGTGAGAAGCACAGCACCAGCTAAAACCAGCTGCCACTAGCTGTTGCAGGACCTTATCTCTGTGCAGAGGCACCTTGGAAAAATACCATCTGCCATGCCCATGTGTGACAAGATGCCTGGTGAAGAGATCTGTGAATCAGAAAATGAAAAAAGGAAGAGAAACACAGCAAAGAAAAACATGGAGTGATAAATACAATACTCCAGGCAGAATTGAGAAACAATAAAAAAGTGTGTTGAGAAGCAAATAAAAGAAAGGAAATAACAACGATATGGGAAAAGCAAAGCAACTTGCCCAACTTAGTTTTATTTTATATGTCTCCTTCTGAAAGTTACAGAGACTCTATTAGAGACTCCCGAGTTAAAGCTTCTCACAGTCAGAGAAGGGTGACTGGGAGAGGTTTAGAAGAACAAACCAACATGTTCATTTTTCAGTACAACTGCATCACTTCTGTCTCACCACAGAGTGTCGCCCTCCTGCAAATTTTACCACAGCTGAAATGCATTTTTCTGGGAAAAAAAGGGAAAGGTCTGATTTTATTTTAATTTGTGTAGAGAATCAAGCTATAAAACTGACGAATGCAACAACTGCCTCAATGTTGCTGAGGTTCTGCAGCTTGCTGCTGATGACCATTTCTGAATCATTTCCCTTGAAAAAGAAAACTATAGCCACTTCCACTCTACCAAGTCTCCAGACTGTTTCACAATAAAAACGAGGCCCACAAATAGTTTAAAACCAAATTTTATTAAAGAAAACTCTGTAGTGGAGTTTCTCAAGACGAATGCATACCTTTGGATGCAGTGGAGTACACAGGTACGTATACAGTAGTTTGCTTGCTACATGTTTGGAAGCTGAAAAAACTGTTATAAACTGCACTGAGCAGCTTATAAATACAAGTGAAATTTGCCGAAAATCCGGTGGTGAATCACTAACAGATACTTGGTTATGTACGTGTGCTATATATTGCACAAGACTTTTGATTATGCCATTGATTGTGCAATTGAATCACAGTTAAGTGTTACATTAAGCATATTCAAACAAATAGTTGATTCTTTTCTCCAAAACAGCACGTCACTACAAAACTGCCATTTAATTTGTTACATATTTACAAAGAATATACAAATAACAGGGTTGCTTTTCCATTTATGACAATGCATCAATTATGGATTAATTTCACTCTTTCCTTGCTGTATACAAAGAGGCTTGGATAAAGTCAAAGCATCTCTACATCAAGATAGGAAGGAAGAACATGTGCATTATCATCATAAATCTGAAAATGTGGGAAGGCAAAGAAAGAGAGGACCATGTGTGCACGGATGCTAAAGGTACAGCCTATAGCATACTGATTACTGCTAAAAGCATTTAAGTGGATTGGAAGGGCCACTTGTCAGCACTTAAAAAAAAAAAGTTAAGACATTGCTGTTCCTGCTCATGAGAGCAGCTGTAAGATCGTTAGAAACAACATAAGTTATATCTTGGCTGCAGTTCTCTTGCATCTGTGCTAAACACTCTGCTGCTAATCAGAGAAATAACAATCATGGGCAAACCCAGCCAGTTGCCTGGCTTGAGTACAGATGTGGTGAAAAGAAGAAAGGCTGATTTTAGCTCACAGCTATATAGCAGATTCACAGAAAATGAGATTCTTCCTTCTGTTACCCAAAGTGTAACTCTAATGAAGCCAAAGGAGTTGCCTGGCTGTAAATTAGGGCTGGGTTTGGCCCAGCAATGCCAAAAAATAATCATGCATATTAATAAATGGGAGAATGAGAAAACAGTCGTAAACTTCTTCACAAGCCATAGTTCATTTCTATGCCTTATGTACTTGCATCTTAGCAAGAGGTGTAAGTTTAATTATCCACAGTTTATGGGTCTGTGAGCCAAATCCATGAATAATAGTACCAGTAAAGTGTGTGTGTGTGTGTGTGTGTGTGTGTGTGTG
>NW_017729033.1:26625809-26628610 GCF_001723915.1 Gavialis gangeticus
GTGTGTGTGTGTGTGTGTGTGTGTGTGTGTGTGTGAGGAATGCAAGATTTTGCCCTTTGTCAGACATAATCATTATACCACATGCTGCAAAGTTAACATTATGACATTTACCCTCTAGTATTAAAACAGGAAATTCTCCTGTTTCAGCTGTTGTTGAGTTGATCTTTCTTGAAAAATATATCACAGTTTAGTTTGTACCATCTACTGCTACACTGTCAATTTAAAATAATGATTCTGTAATCCTTTTATTTAGGTGGAGAAAGGTGATCGATTTCTCTTAAAACTGAGCTTGTAACACTGGAGTGCATCTTTTTGCATTCCTCTTTAAAAGATATCCTGTGCAAACATCTTCGCTTTTGGAGGAGATGTGAGTGAAGGTAATGGGAAAGGGATTAATAAGTGTGCTCGTGTTTGTGCGTGAAAGTGAAAAGAGATAGTGATGAATAGAGTCTTATATAATATAGACAAACACTGCAGGCTTCCTCCCAGATCTCTTTAACTTTATCCTCAGCTCTACCATAGGGTATTCCTACCATATTGCTCATATTGTGCCTCAGCTCAATGTTAAGTTAATGAGCTGCTCCTGTTTTGCCCTATCAGCCCAGTTTGGTGGTTCCATGAAACTTGCAGAAGACCACCATGATCAAGAGGAGATATCCCAAGCACATTTTGCCTCTCATAGATCTCTTTCCCACACTTCCAGCTTACTCCTTCTCTGCAGCAAGCGTGCCCCACACCGACTGTTCATCCCCACTGCAATGCTGAGCAGTTACAGATACTCCAACATCATAAACCCCATAAACCCTCCAAATACCAGTTTCCTGACTCCTCCCTTTCTTCCTGGTCCAGGACCAGAGCTAACGAACAGCATCATCAGCAAACATTAACATGGCTTCCAGACACTACATTATATGAAAACCAAGTGTCATGTCTCTCAGCGCTGCCCTTTCATGATAACGGGTTACAAAGGACTGTTTCATGCACTGGGAATGACCATGCCCCTCATTCCTGCAAGTTTCATGGAACCACATGCACATACCAAGTCTCCCTTCAAGTAATGATCTGTGACCATGCACGGGTGATGTGTCACTGAGAACATCTGGGCAGCATATGAGGCAGGTAGAAGCAGCACCACTGGCTCACTTAAAGGGACTCAAAGAGCACAGCAGGAGAAGCTACTCTAGCAGAGCCCTCTCTGTCCCAGCCATGGGGAGCTCACATCCCAGGTGTTCAAAACTTACTAAGTGGGTCCCCCCAAAGTCACAAGCATTTTTAAAAATTAGAAATTGTGGGTACCGTGACTGCCTCCTGGCATGGAAGCATTTGGGTTCACATTTTCAAACACTTTTCTCATGAGGGCTAGAAAATGCAATAGCAGGAAACAAGCTAATACTAGCCCTAGGACTTTAAGAACAATATTATAAAAATATAGAAATACTGCCATTCCACTCCTCTGCTGCCCTCCCTGAACCCCTCCAGAGCCTTTTCTGCCCACACCCCTGCTCAGGCTGCCCTAAGCTCTCCCCACAATCCCCTTCCCCTTTCCTCCAACAGCTACCCCCTACACTGCCTTACATGCATTCCCCTTGTAAAACCAGCCCTCCACAACTGCTCTCAAGTTCCTTCAAATCCCTGGATGCTTTCAACTTCTCTAGGCACTTCCACCCACCTGATTCTGCCAGATGCATCTCCATGTCCCAGCAGTGAGGTTTCCCCCTGCACTCAGCTTGTCCCCTCCACATCAGTCCCACAGTTTGCTGAATTGCTGAGAACATTCAGTGGACTGAAGAGGGATGGATAGTACATCAACTGTATCATCTCCAGAGAGGCTCTGATGCTATATCAGATGTCACTTGTCAGAACCTAGCTGGTGATGCAATGGGATACAAAACAAGAGATGGCAGAAGGAATGATTCCTTGTAGAGATGCAGACACCAGAAGATGGATGGGCAGATAGGGCAAACTGGCAAAAGTGAACATAAAAATAGGAACAAAAGGAAAAAAAAGAGAGAAAGTAATGGAGAGGACAGAGAGAGAGAGAGAGAGAAGGGAAAATAAAAAGTATATAAAAAAGCTTGATAAAATGAAGCAAAGCACTTAGAGAATGGCTCCATGTATTAAGTGCATGCAGGTACATGGGCCTTGAAGAGTTTAGAGTCTCAGAAGGTAGAAGGAAGGCTACACAAAAACTAGAAAACTAGTGACAGCAGGTAAGTCAGGCTTGGGGACTTCATCTCAACGTTTCTTTAAGTATATTATTTCATAATGTGTTGTGAATGGCCAGACTCTCAGGTAAGGTAAAGCAAGTGTGGGAACTTCTTGGTAACAAGAAGTACATTTTCAGGAAGGTTTTGAAGGAACAGGATGAAACTGCTCAGTGTAAAGGAATAGGGAAACACTCCTCAGCTGTAGGAGGTAGGGTGAACAAGACACTGCTAGAAGAAAAACCTGCAGAAAGCTGCCAAAATATAATACACCCAGAACTGAGACAAACAATATTCAGAAGAGGAGGAGGGGAGAGTATAGTAGATGTCAAGCTGAAGACAGAAGCAATAGTTTACAGATCACTGAAGGTGGAATTAGAGAACGAAGTTGAACGAGAAGGGAAGTCAGAGGAAAGACTAAAACAAGGAACTGATATGATTAGAGAACCAGACAAAAAGAGAACTTACGTGTAGGGAATTCTAAGGACTTGTTTATGGAAGAGGTAACATAATTTCCCTAACCACTGTCTCAGTACATTGTGAGCCTATTACTGTTTTACTGTTGTTGAACTAGTTATTATCCTTTACACCCTGTTC
>NW_017729033.1:26628621-26636463 GCF_001723915.1 Gavialis gangeticus
ACTGTTGTTGAACTAGTTATTATCCTTTACACCCTGTTCCTTAAATTTACCCTCATTCTTTTCCACTTTCCCCAAGGTGCCAGGGGCGAGTTGATCAGAGTAGCTAAGTGCCTGAAGCAGTGAGCCAGGACAGAGTGGGACGTATTGAGGAGACCTCAATCATCTCACAATACCCCATGCAAAGTCTTGGAATCATGCAGGACCCTCCAAGCTGTGTAAATGGAGAGGAAACAGAAAAAGTTAGCAAAACTTTAATGTGATTTTTATTATAGCCACTAGGGAATAGGTCAAGACACCTATTTTTGCTGACCCAATCATAGCTGGACTCCAGGATAACTCGAGGAAAAGAACTACCTGCACCTCACCTTCATTCTCTACTATTTGTTTTTAATAGTGATTTATCATGGGCTGAAACATGCCTTTGCTGGGACTTTTGGTGACACACAATAAAAAAATTTCAAAGAGAATTTGACAAGGTTTCTATGGGCATAAACACTGCACTTCCCTTTGCTGAAATGGGAACACTTCAACTATGTCTACATTGCTAACTCAAGTAACCAGAAGCAGTGCAGCTACAGTAGTGCGTTATTTCTTCCTGGCTAACATATTGTTTCTCAGCTAGTTTCAGTATCTCTAGACAGCACTGCCTTTTGCCTCACTAACTCCTAGTGAGTTATTAGGGAATTGCACCCTATGAAAGTTTAGCCTTACACTGTAGCTTTATGGCCCTGAACCTGGTGTGTGCATGTTACTGAATTTCAAGATGTAAATGTCACCTCTTCGGTAGCCCTGCCTACTTCTTCTGTAATCCATGACCTGACTATAGGCCACCAGTGTATAAAGCTGTTGCTTTCCTGCATGCATCAGTTCAGTGAAGAAGCAACTCTGAAATCACTGTAAACAATTAGTACTAAATTGTGTCTAAGTGAATAAGAAGCAAGAGGCTTGAAATGGTACAGCTTATTTATGAAATGGGCCAAATGTTATCCTTTGATGTGCAAGAGCAAATGCTGTTGATGTCAGCAGGAGCCAAGGAAAAGAAGTGAAATGTAGAATTTAGCCCATTTATATTAGCACCATAAAAATAAGAATAAAAAAATCCATTTTCATCAGATAGATATTTTTTTTAAATGCCTGGTCTCACAAAAGACTAATATCCCCATTATAGTACTAAGAAAATAAACTATAAAGGCATATTGTTTAATGTTGCAGATTGCTGTATGCGTTATCTCTACTTGGCAAGGTTTTAGACCCATTGTATTGCAATAAACTATCATAGTGGGGTGATATAAATTGTGCAGAGCCACTGAAACCAAGTACGATCAATAAAGCTCAAATGTAGTTAATGTTTTCAAGTGCTGTGAGGAAATCATTTTAGTTAGAATTGTCTGTGCAAAATAAAGTCTTCGCTATTTCTGTTAGTGTTAATAAAAGTCACTTGTATTTTCATAATCAGGGACAGAGACAGAGAGAAAATATATTATTGAAAGAATAGAAATTAATTTGAAAATAATCTCTAACAGCTTTGTGTTTGACATATTTTTGTTTCAACTATCAAATACACAAAGACCAAGAGCTTGCATATTCTGTACCACCATCTTGCAGGCTACCACATTAAGTTATATGATGCTCTGTAATACACTCTGTCTGAAGATCAGCATGGCTGTCAGCACAGATGCCAGCACAAACTTGTGGATCAGTAAGGCTTGACATGAGGCTTTGAATGAGGTTACAAAAGGCCAACCAATAACTGACGAAAGTTGAAGATTTGTTTCTCTATTTAAGAGGTTGGAAGAAGTGAGAGATATAAAAGGCTTTGAGAAATGAGACCAGAAGACCACTCATTCTCAAAAACACAAAAGTAACTCATATAATTGTCAGATTCAATAGAAAATACCTAAATGAAAGAAACTCCTCTTAGCTTCTCAAAGCATAGACTTTTGCTTACCTTCTGGTACATACAACATCATACGCTCTAGCCAAGAGACAGATGAAAAATAAAATAGTTTTCAAAGGAGGAAGCCACTCTTTAGATCAGTCAGACTGGTAGGAACTATTTTATACTCCTGCTGCATTAAAATAACCAATAACAGAAATGACTAAGAAGCCAAGAGGAATAACTTATGAGGAAAGATTAATAACCAAAGTATGCAGAACAGGACATTTTTTAAAGACTACAGGACCAGGATTTTAACTGCTCATGCCAGTTGTGGGCCTGAGTTCCTCTGAGGTTTGGCCCTTTAAGTGGCTACATAATAAGAGTCTAAAATATATGAAGAACATAAATGTTAGGAATAAAGACATATTACTTATCATGGTATGGTGTTAATTGTAAATATATTGAAAGGGAAAAAAAAGGAACATAACCATGTAGAATGAATTCAATTAAAAATCCCCTAGGCACATACCAGAACTTCTTTCAGACACTGCAATAGTCTGCTCCAGGAAGTTATATACATATTTTCATAGATAAGCCATCTTCGAGTATATAATAATATCACAAGAAAAGATAGGGAAGCCGTATTCCTTTGGATCAGAGAAAATTAAATGGGAAGATGGCTACAATTTGAAGAATCAGGTTCTTTGACAGGCCCTCTCCATCTCAGTATTCAGTGCTTGTAAGTTAAATGCTTAAAATATCTCTCCACCCCACAATCACTATTCTAGGGCTATTGTACAGTTTTTATTTTTTTCTAAACTTTCTTAGAGATAAGGAGAAATGGGGACTTCAGCATAGTACTAATATACTAAAAAGATTCCAAATGCCTATCATTATGAAGTGAAATAACTTCCATTCTCCCCCTGCCCCACAAAAAAACCCTAAATTTTCAAAGAAAGAAATTGCAAATCAAAGTAGCCAACAGATTACATTAAAAATTCAAAACACACCTAGACCAAACATTGTCAAGAAGACACAGCAAAAAAAAAGAAAGAATGTATTTCTTACCCCTGGAGAAACAATATTATTTCTTCACATACAAGACAAAAAAGGAGAATGGAAACCACTATAGTAATATATCACTGACACATAATATTCTCACACCAAGAAGCTGAATACGTCTGGCATCAATTTAGGGTAGGCTTATTCTTGTACCACCATCATTGGCAACTGGTGCCTCCTAAGTCACCAGTTGCAGCCGATCTCACCAACTGGGAGGTGAGTGGGGGGGTTCCCCTATGGCTCATCTCTTTGACCAAGGGCTGGGTCTCCCTGTGGCCAATCTCGCTGACCGTGGGGAGGGGGGTAGCCCTGCAGCTGATCACGCCGACTGGGGGGAGTCCCCCCACGGCTGATCTCACCAACTGGGGTGCCAGCGGTACCTGTCCTGGCACCCCCACTCCCTGGCCGGCACTCATGGGGGGGCACCAGTGCTCTCGCCTGCCCCTCCTGCCTGTCGCCTAACCAGGGAGTGCTGGCTGTGAGGGAGTACACCAGCACTTGCATCACCACTGACCCCTACTTAGTAAGCAATGGGGAACCACTGGTTTGGCTACAACTAAGCAATCAGCAGTAACTATAAAACTATTCACTTATTCACATTAAATAATGCCTCATCCCGAGAAGTGCTACTGAAATCCAATGACTCAAGTAAGGTGCAATTCATTGCCAGTGCCATGGTGTGGACTGAAGAATATAGAAAAGAATGAGCATCAGAGGAAAAATCTTACCTGAAACCAGGGCCTACTATTTTAGTGCCATATACTGACACATTTTATTCTTTGCTCCATGAGTGCTACCAGCAAACACAGTTAATCATGGAGTAAATTCCCACCCATTGGGTGCATCTACACGTGCATATTCACTGTGCAGTAACCTAAATTACTGCACAGTGTGCGCATGCCTATACTGCATGATTACTATTGTGACTTATGCCGACTTGGGCGTAAATTTGATACCTACATCATGCAGGTAAACACATTTATGCCCAGTTAGTTACTGTGCAGTAACACTGCATGTGGACTGACATGGGACTAACTTTAGTCCCAAGTCAGACCACACACAGCATTAATGCGCTTTAATGGCTGCATGTGTAGACACTGGCCTATTTCTGCTTACTGTGCAGTAACTTACTGCACAGTAAATTTAATGCAATGTAAATGCATGTGTAGATGTGCCCATTGTGAATATAGGTGTTATAATGTAACCCTAAGTACATTTTTGTTGCCCTTGAATCTAATATCCCCAGCTGACTTTGTACATAGCTGTAGCAGAACTCAGATCATTCCTATCTAGGTGGTTTGCAACCTGCTTAATTTGTAGCAGGTCGCCAAGGGAAGGAGGGGCTGTGCAGCTGCTTGCTGTGGGTTTTACTTCAGAAGGTGCTTCTTCTCCACTCAGCTGGAGCACAGCTCTGGTGCTGTGCAGTTGATCAGAGAAAGAGTGCCCCCTAAACAAAAGCTGCAGCAATCAACTGGAGCAACCTCTGTAGTCCCACAACTTTATTTGGCACATCTCTATATAACCCCTGACAAAGCCTCATCTTTACAAGGGGCTCAGGAACCTAACTCTGTGGACCACCTGGGTTCTACTGTATTAAACATATTATTAGGGACAGGCTGTGCTTGAGCAGTATCTTACTCTTCAAGCACTTTCCCATTGACTTTTTTCAAGAGAAATAGCTTGCCTGCTGTGAGGACTATTTGAAGAGTAAAATATTACTCATCTATTGCTGTAGCAGCATTTTATGCCCACTGTATACTAGTATATGTGACTACTCAGAACAGCAACAATGACTTACGTGACATCAGGATAACATGCACACCTGGGAAGTTACAGCTTGCCCTTTTGAGAAATTAATTTATGCAGTGCATGGGGGCCTCCCTACCCTCTTCTCCATATTCATGTGTATATTGCAATACTTTCCCAAGGCTGCATTTGAAAAATGAAATGCCACTGTCTGCAATCAGCCCAGAAAGTTCCTCCTCATAGTGTAGATAGGGTATGTAATCTGACAGACCTGCCTCAGCTTCAGACACCTGACTTTTTAGGAAAGCCAGAATGTGGAAATGAGGTCAACACATTGCAAGTTTTCTGTTTTGGTTTTTACTATATAAGTCAAGTATTGGCACTGCTATTAATGTGGCTGAGATATCAGGAAAGCCACATTATAAGGCTGTCAGCCCAATAATACTAGGGAATGCAAAGCAATGTAAAAGATTAGCATGAAGATCAGCAAAGTTAGTGCCAATGTCGCAAAGCCATGACATAATAATTATCTGTTCCATAAACACTATGACTCATATTACATTTTGCTCTTTAACACTTTTACCTTGTGCAGAATATGGATTTCTTCATTTGCACATAACAATGGCGGCTTTTAAATGTTACATTTAACAATAGTATTAATAATGATGATTAAAAAGGAAAAATGAACTATTAATACTTTGTACTCAGAAAGATCTTTCATTCAGAAAGTCTTGAATAAACATTAATAAATTTAGCCTCACAATATCCATGCGAGGTAGGTATTATCATTCCCATTTACAGGTGGGGCAACCGAGGCACACGTAGGTTAAGTGAGTAACCCAAAGTCACACTTAAAGACTGTCTCACAAGCAAGAATACCTAATTCCCACAGTACCTAATTTCTATCCCTCATGTCTTAGCCATAAGATCATCCTTTCTAACTAATTAATTGAATATGAGTATGTATAGAGAGAGATTATTTGTGTGTGTGCCTGTGTGCATAGATAAAGATGTGTATGCACATAAGATATATGTATATATTTGTGTGTACCTGCCTGCCTGCACATATACAAACACATGTATAAGCGTGTCTGTGGGTGTATTTACCTCTTCCCTTTAAAAAAAATAAAAGAAAAAAGATGTCATGGACACAGTTAAACAGAAAAGCTACCACCAGTATGAATTTTCATTTAAAAATAAACACACGGGGCTTGGGAATGACATCGTCTCAATTTTAAAATAATTCCAGTATAAAGGAATTCTTGCCAATAAATCAAAAGGCTTGTTTTATTATCTAGTGGTTATCATTAATACAGATATGACAATACTGATGGTTCCTCAGAAAAGCATTCTGCCATATTCATAAGCTGCATCAGACCAACCTCTGCAGGCACATTGCCAGAATTATATTAATTTTTGAAAAATGTTTTTGGGATTACAAACACTTTTTACATATTAAGGATTAAAATCATAACTTGCAGAGTCTTCTGCAACAATTGAGCTTTCTACTGTACAACAGAAGTTTTCTGCCACCAGAGATGAATAAAACTGTTGCAAATGTATAAAAATAGTTGCCAAGGCATGAAATTAGTGTATGTGAACTAGTCCATACAGTTCCCTTAGTCAGGTAGCTGAGATCAGCAAAAAAGTCCTTAAGGCAGAATTTCTGTTTTCCACATCTGTAGCATAACTAAGCGGGGTAACTGAGGCAGCAGCCCTGAGTGCTAACCCATACTAGGGAGCAATGTAGAAATAAAAGCTGCCATCATTTCTGGCCAGCTGTGCAGCTGCTGCCCCAGTACACCTCTGCTCTACATTCTTCAAAAAAGTGAGTCCTCTGCTCCCCAGACTGCACAACCAGTTGCTTTGCACTCATGTAGCCAGAAAAAGGTTACATTGTTTGTATTGTTACAGGATTATTTCTAGTCCATTTCCTCAAAAAAGCATAAGGAGACAGTGAGTAAGTTACGCCTTTGGTGCAACAATCCCAAAGGCTTTCCAAGCATAATGCATTTTCCACTGGCATTTCTTTGCAGAAAATCCAGACTCTGACTGTCAGGATTGTACCTAGTCCTACGTATTACATGGATCAATTCAAGTGTTGCGTGCTTGTTTGTGGGTTAGTTTGTCAGGCCTCTCAGGGCCAAAGAATTTTCTGAGATGGTAACAGAAATTTTCCTGAGCAGGTTTGTATTTATTTTCAGGCAGTCACACCTTCATGTTCTAATACAGGTAGCTCCAAAACCAGATTTTTTTGTGCTTTACACACGGGTTTCTGTAGGCAGGTGAGAAGCTCTAGTACCATATTGCTAGCATGTTGTTTCTGATGAAAACATATTCCATGATATCATTAATTTCATGGACACATGGATAAGTGACCTAATGGCCTGGAGAATTTGTAGATAGTACTATCCTGTCTCACCAGCAGTCCCTATCTGCTATTTGTTTATTCAGTAGAAAGTAGTTATCTACATCCTTGTTAAGGAAGGTGGTATTTTCACATAGCTGTAAGCATCAGCATGGCATTCAGTGAGCAAAGAGCTAGTCATCCCCCTACTGAAGGCAAAAGGTGAAGAGATTTGATAGGTTTCTGAGGGACTGCCCTAATTTCAGACAGCTATGATGCATGGGATGCCAAAAATTTAAATATATCATGCTGTGATCCATTTCCTACAAGAGTCCATAAAAACACATACATACAACCAGCAAGATGTGGATTTATCGGACTTTCCCTCCCCTAGAGAAACAAGGATGGGATAAGAAAACTCTCAACTCACCCCACTTGCCTTTCTGAAATCTGCTCCTTTGAGCTGTCCATTGCCCTTTCCTGTAGAAATATGGCCCAGTTCAATGATAAGGGTGAAAGAATGTCACCCTGTGGTGAGAGAAAAGAAGTGCAGCCCCTTAAAACACACTGGATCCCTCCTATGATCCTTCCTGATTGTCACACACAAGAAAGGTGGTGAAGTTCAGCTGAGAGTCTTCCTATCCCTTCATTGAAGGCAGGGACCGAACACAAAGGGAAACTCCAAGTGTCTGTAGGACAAGTGTGCTACACAGTCTTGTTGGGGGGGGGGGGGGGGGGGAAATTTTTAACCCCCGGGGGGGTTTTCCAAATGGTTAAAAAAAAAAAAAAAAAAAAAAAAAAAAAAAAA
>NW_017729033.1:26636477-26641793 GCF_001723915.1 Gavialis gangeticus
GGGGGGGGGGGGAGAATTCTTATACGCCTGGGGGCTCTGTCCTAAAGTTAGAAAGTTAAAAAAAAAAACATATAAAAGAGATACTTAAAAGAGGTATTTACACTGGCTGGGGTTTTAAAAACAGGAAAAGGGGAGTCAGCACTGTTTATTATATAATAACCGGTCTTGCAACTGCTATTTTTGGAGGTGCTCAGTTAGGAGACAATGAAGGAGCAACTTAAACCAGTGTCTGGAAGTGAAGGCACCTGGTCTGGAAGTAGCATCAAGCTGGCACTTTTTTCCTTTCTCTTGGTGATGACCATAAGAGATAGTCATGGGGCTGAGGATTTATCAAGGCTCATTACATTTACAAGAGCAACAGGTCCTAAGCCATGACCTCTTCAGTCTATAGCAGGGCCTCAACCAGTGAGCAGAAGCTCATTCGATTGTCTCTCACATTTGGAAGTTAGGAAATAAGACTGAGGAGGAGCTAGGAGAATATCTGTCTCCTTGCTCATTCTTCTCTGAGTACAGAACCAGACCAGGAAGTCACAGCTTTTTAACCAAGTAAAAATATGGAGCATTCAGCCAGCCATTTGCTTTGTGCTAGTCACTGGATTTTAAAGTCAGCTCTTCAGGACTGAAGAATTCTCATCTTCTACTGAATACCTCAATAAAAAGAGTTAAGGTCAATCCTTCTAAAAATGGACACAAAGAACCAGAACAGAAAAGAGAAAATATGGCATAGAGTGCACCTAGGGCTACAAATCTGCTACCTTAGTTTGAATTTGAATTGTAATAAGTTCCCAGTCCATTGTATGAACACAAGACGCACATTATCCTTCTCCGTGGTAAGAGACGATGGACACTTGCTTCCACAGGACTGTTAAGGATCCTTCTCTTCACCAGTGTTTCCAGCCATGTTTCCAATTCTGTGACTTCCCCGGGGAAAAATAAAAAGATACAGAAAAGAGTCTTTCGATTTTTGTATTCAGCTGCAAATATCAGCTAACCAGGTAACTGTGCATCTCTCTGGAGTTAATGCTCAAAACCACGCCTGAGTGATTGCCTAAGAAAATATAAGAAACAAAATGTTTGTATTAGTGTTTGCACGCATTTTGAAATATATTTCCCTTTTATTGAAGGGACAAGTCAATCAAATAAGATGATGGTTTGATCACACAACACATCAGGTGAAGGTGGTGCAGCAGCTCAGTGTACCTACAGCATATGTTCTGCTTTAGTGCCTTAAAGCTTTTGCTCATGATGAGTTTGTGGTGAATTCCTAGGGTTTCTATCCCAGTGACAGCATAAGGTGGTTCTCTTTGCAGCTTAAAAAGGTGGTAGTTGCCTTGAGGGGTGCAGGTGAGGGAGGAGAATGGAACCGGAGGCTTCCATTCAACATGCCACTGACCTGGGACTGGACACTGACCGGCATCAGCAATAAGGGAACTCTGTAGCTGTTCAAGTTGCCACCTCTCCCAGAAGGAGTCACTGCAAGGTAATGGTGTTGAGGAGTCCCAAGGTGGGGGTTGCGATAAAGTAGGCAACATAAAATATATAGAAAACAAAAGAAGTGGATGGGTGAGTCTGGAAATACTGTACTGTGAAAATTCAAAAGTTATGAGAAGAGAGAGAACAAACAGAAAACTAGGCTCGTAAAATTCTGCTGTGCATGGAGTGATCACCCTAGCAGTGGTGGGAAGAGGAAAAAAAACCCCATCAGAATAAGTAGGACTCTCCATAAGACCTTCTGCAAGTAATGTTGTGAAAGAGAATTTAACATTACAGTAGGGATTATAACACATCTCACCTCAAGCCAGAGAAAATAGAACAATACTGAGACAAATAGAGATGTTTTCTTTGCAGTGATGAGAACTACTGAAGCTATAAAAATATTGGAGATAAAGAAGTCTGGTGCGGAGAAGTATAGGTTTATGTCTTAAAAATACTCGTATGTTTTAAAACTGCATAGTAGCTGATAAATATAGGCTGTTTTGACCTAAGCAAATGAACTCTTCATGCTCCACTACAATATCTGCTGGTGCTGACAACCTGGCCAAACTACAAATCATATTTAGATCTGCATTTTCTAACCTAATTTTAGGCAGCGTCGTTAAAAAATCTTGATCTTACATTCCTTACTCAATCTGCATTCCCTACTGACTGCACCAGAAGTTTCCTCAGAGTAAGGAGTACAAGATCAGATCCCATACAGCCTCAAAGTGGACAAGAAGGACTATTTTGAAGGTGTTATAAATCAGGGTAGAATTTCTTCATTCCAGTGACCTGTCCCAAGCAGTCATATACGAATAAATAGTGAGTATTCTTTTTCATAACTATGAGAAGAAGATTGTGTTTGAATACCACCTGATATAAGCCAAGGTGTTTGAGAGTCAGATTCCAGTCTTGGAGGTGCTTAAAAGGGACTAGTGTGAAATCTAGGTGCCAAAGAATAATTCAGAAGCCACAAAATCAGTAGGCACCTATGTTCAAGTAGTGCCTCTATTTTGGACTGCAAAATTCCTTAGGTACCTACAGTTTCTGCACATGCTCAGAAGTGACCTGCCAGCTTGACCATCTAGACACCTACCTCCTGCCTAATCTTGTTGTAACCCAGTTTGATGCTGGAAAGTGCCTAAATCTCCAGTGAGCAGAAATAAGTGTTCTGGATCAGAAGTAAACTGAGACGCACAATGTGTCATCTGAATCAATTATTTAAACTCTTCAGACTGATGGAGGTGCTTCCTATTGGCTGTATAGGCTCCTATGGATTTTCTGAATTGCCCTTTAGAGGCGATTCTTTCCCTATCTCTGTGTAGAGCACTCAGACACTTAGATGTGGTCAAATCAGATTATTCCTCTAGGCTGAGACATCTAGATTGTAGGCCTTGGAACACCTAAATGTAGTCACTTGATGAAACTGGGTCTGACCTCTGTGCCTCCTACTCATTTTTGGCAGACTCCACTTTAGAGACCAAGGTCTCTGGAGGTATTTTAATCCAAACAATTTTGTTTTACAAAAAACAAAAGGATGCAGTTTTGCAGTTACAATCAAAGTTGCCTTTGCGAGCTTCAAAAGAAATCAGTAATGATTTTAGTGCATGGAAATTGTCAACATTTGTACGAAAATGTATACAACTATTTTGCAGGTGAATTTTGCATGTAGCTTTTTCCTTTTTCTAAATAGCTATATCTCCAGGAAGCAAGAAGTAGTATACAGTCCAGCTAACGGAAAAAGGAAGAAAACAACACTAAAAGATAAAGACAAACAGGTTAAAGAAACAACAAAAGGTAGACAAAGAAAGCCTGCCAAAAAGTGTGTCCCATCTTCCTCATGGTGGATTTATGAAAACTTCTGTCTACACAGTTGGCCCCTTCACAGTGTTACAAGTCTTGGAATATGTTCCATTGTCACAGGATTGGCAGAAATACACCTGAACAGTGTTACTGTGTGTTACATTTTTTAGGCAATTCTAAATTCTCAGTACAGTTGGAGTATTTTATAGGAAATGAAATACTTAGACAATAATTATAATCATGGGCTGCCAGGATGAGCACTTTCATCAGACCTTGAATCATTTACTCTACTTCTATAGAAAGATTTCTACATGGAGATTGCAGCCTCTGCCCAATGGATATTGGCAGTTCAGGACTGAAAATGGGAAAATTTCGTGGAGTTTTCCAACTTAGAAATTAATTTGATACTTGTCGGAGAGAGAACATTCTCTTCCGCTTCAAATAATATAACAAACATACCACTGAAGCCAGGTATAGTCTTCATTAAGGAAATATTCATTCTGCACATCATTCTACTTCACGTGAAATTCATTATATTCAGTATTCAAGGCCTCAATGAGATTGTTTAAGTGCTAGTAAAGTTGAGCTATGCTGCTTAATGTATTATCCTCCTTATGTTGTTTGCATATTGCATGACACTAATTATACTATTTTCTGTAATGCAGTGTGTGGTCTAAATGATGTGTCATAACAATCAATAGCCTTGGCAGAATTTCAAACCAAACAAAAAGAGAGAAGATAAAATTAGGAGATCCCCTGGTAGGAGTTTACAATTTGCTTTTTCCTGGAGCAGAAAATCAAAAAAGCTGTAAGTACAAATAAACTTGTAAAAATTACTGCCCAAGAAGACAAAATACAAGTTAATAAAGTGAAGGTGAAGTTACCTCTTGCGTTACCTAGTGTTTGAGAGTCCATATCATCATCAATAAACTCCTCACCCTGGATGATGTTCTGAGTGTCCTCACTGTGATTAACAGGGCTGGTCATCTCCTGTTCCTTTTCATTGTGCATTTGAGCATAGACATTTCTGCCTGGCAGTTTCCTAAACAGTGGAGAGGGGATAAAGAGATCCATTGATGGAATTTAATTACCAGTGAAATAGTGTACAATTAACTTCAGGCCCCTACGGGAAAATCCACTAAGATTAAATAACAAATAATGGTAGGTTCACAAAGTATCACTTAGCCATGTCTTACAGTACTGCAGCATTTCTTGATCTTTTCAGGTTAATGACTCCTAATTTGAAGTAAAATTTTTCATGACCTTTAATATTAAAGAGTAAAAGTCCATTAAACAATACCAATGATAAGATCACAGAATTTATCTCTATGTGTGCTTCTGAATGGATGTTTGATCTTCAAGATTAAGGGTGAGTGACAAGAGGGGGCATCAGATATCATTTGCTCTGGGTTGTACTAAAATTGTAAGCATCTCAAAAGACTCCCCCTTCCACAAAACACTTTTTGGTCCACTGGATGGGAAACGTTGCACTACAGCGTCCCTGAGATCATACCAATTTAAAAGCTAGGGAGGATATGTGACCTGCCCAGAGGTCATAGAGAATCACAGCCTCCGCTGGGAATAACAGCAATGTGACATCATAATGTAAGTGCCACAGTATCGCCATCAGCTTCTCATCTGAGATAGTCAGAATGTCTAAACAATATTAAAAAGTAGTAAAACGGTTTATTCGGAAAGCATAAAGCGAAGCACTTCATCACCCATTCCTGATGCTATGTCTCTACATCAATGATTTTTAACTGGGGTTCCACTCAATGGGGCGGCAAGGCCCTTTCAGGGGTGCTGCTGCCAGGGTGTCCAGGTGGAACTGCCTCCCTCCAGTGTCTCATGCACAGCTGGATAAGCCAATGGCACACAAAAGCACTCACAGAGCAGACAGAGCTGCCTTGCACACCTCTGTTTCCAGAAAGGGGGGTGGGGGGAAGAGGGTGACTGGGAAGGGCTGCAGCAAAAGTTCTCCTGCCTGCTTTAGGCTTATCTGGATGAGCCCAAGGCACCCGGAGCAGCTCCACCTGG
>NW_017729033.1:26646793-26647819 GCF_001723915.1 Gavialis gangeticus
CAACTACCTGAAAGGGGGGTGGGGGGAAGAGGGTGACTGGGAAGGGCTGCAGCAAAAGTTCTCCTGCCTGCTTTAGGCTTATCTGGATGAGCCCAAGGCACCCGGAGCAGCTCCACCTGGCTGTGATGGCGACAGCAGCACTCCAGATCCTAAAAAGAAAACTATGGAAGCTTCAGCATAACTACTCAGTACAAAACTCTGAGTTTTATGAGCAAAGTATTTGAAAATGCATTTACTTTCTTCCATGAAAAAACTGGAGTGCTGCTTTAAACATCGAGCTATTGCAATGTTCTTTATTGCATCTGTATTTGACAGCAGATTTGAGGAATGGAAGGATGCTCCCTGTCTCTCACCAAGCAGACACCTTTGAATTTGAGGGTAGAGGTCATGAGCTCCATTCCTACTCTGTAATAAGCTGGTGATCATGGTTGTCAGTTTTGCGTTTGACCATAGATCATGCAACAAACAAGTCAAAAGGAAAAGTGGGGCTGAACTGTCGTGCTTCTGAGCTCCTTCAGTTGTGTAGTGAAGATGAGTAGAAAAAAACAGCACATCAATTTTAAGGTAGCACTCTAAAAATGGTCAACTTCACCTCTGTACTCTGACAGCCATGTGAAAGCTGGAAAAATACATGAATTGCTCTGTCTGCCCTAGACATTTCTGAAATGACCTGTGTTTAAATGTCATTTCAAAAGAAATGTTCTATTCCAGCTGGCATCATTTTGGTTTGAGTTTAAAAGTTATTGGATCAAATGTTATTTATAATGACAGATTCTGTTCAAAATATGACTAGCCACTTTCTATTGTACAGTAACAGGAAAAATATCAAAGGGAAATATAAGCAAACATTTTGAAAAATATAATAATAGAAAATGTTAAACAATGAAAAAGATCAAAAGACATTTTTCCCTATAATTTGACCTGTCTGTGGGATGAATTTGATCCAATGTGTTTACACATAATGGAAGGCAACTTCAAAGAAGTCAAACAAAGAAAAATCACTAAGGGGGGTGGGGGGGGTTTGTA
>NW_017729033.1:26652819-26708642 GCF_001723915.1 Gavialis gangeticus
TGTACCATAGAACAAGTGAACCTCACTTATTGGTTGACTGTAAGGAGTGAGAAAGGACAACGGGTCCACTAACTTTGAGTTTTAGTGGCACAAGACCAAATTAACAGATGCCCATGCCCACTATGCTTCCTCCAAGTGACCTTCATTTCTTTTTATAATCTCTGCAAATAAAGAGTTGATGTATCAATATATCAACATTAAAAAAATGCTCATGAGTATGTTGGTATATGAGTATTAACACAAGGTTGTTTTCCTGTTTCCAATGTTGGGGACAATATAACCATTTAGTGCACGGGTCTAGGCAAAAAAACAAAAAACAACAAGCGTAAAAATGTGGCTTTTGAGCCCTTCTGTTTTGTATTAGCAATATTCAAATTGAAATCATTGAACTGAAAACAGAAAATGTTTAAACAAGATGGTGTTTTTTTTACCATTTACTCTTGATCTGAAAAATGTACAGTCTTTGGGTTCCCTGCTGGAAACAAATACCTGTACTGAACAATTCATTTTGAATATCTTTAGCTGTTTTATTCTAAGCACAAGATATGGAAATTCAGATGTCTACTCTGAGCACTACAAAAAAAGAGAGAAAATGTAATCCTATATTGTTCATGAATTCATTAAAATGCTGTTTCAGAGTGATATCCTGGTCCTACAGTAGGGCTCTGTTTTTCCTATGTTGCATCTTTAATCATTCTATAGTATATAGTGTTTACATTTTAAAACACTTAGCAGAATGAAACAGTTGCGGAAATAAGAGCTATATGATCTAAATATTGGCTCTGCTTTCTGAAGCCAGTAATTATTGGCTTTTATACAGTTTTCTTCATTTTCCAGAGGCTAGCTTCAAAGTCTATGTAGTATTTAAAATAAAGAATATGGAATATTATGATGTATTTTTGGCACTTAAATAAAAATAACAACAATAATAATACATTGAACAGAAGAGTTTGCCATGGTTTGGACTTTATTATGTTTACATTAGTGGTCAAATAAATGATTTCTTTTTATTTTAGAGTCCTCATAATTTACTTGCCTCTTTCATGTTGAAAATACATGCTATTATTTTGATTTGAGAGGAATTTTTTAGAAAATATTATGGATCATTAAATTAGTGGCTGTTTTCACAAGTAAAATGGCTGGGACTAGAACTATATTCTCACAGAACATAAAAGTAATCCAGGCAAGAGGAGAAAAAGATAGGTTTTCTTTTGAGATAGAAAATGAGATGGAGAGTCAATGATGCAGAAAGATAACATCTCTCTCCAGGGACTAGAAACCATCCAGGAGAGGATGCATATACTAATAATGGTATACAATGATACCCAAGCAGAGGATGAATGGAGATGGGTACAGAAAACAATGCATTCTTTTAACAAACTGGGCAAATATAGGCTAGAGTAAGCTACTGTAAATTGGTAATACAACTGGGTGGAAAATTGTATGCAGAGCACAGATACAATGGCTTACTAACAGACTGGCAGGCTGAATTAAATGAGGTATAGACATTGACTAAATCTAGACACTTCAGCGGATAGGATTAGAATCCAAAGTGACCTTGAAAAATTGGGAAATATTTTCAAAGAGGAAAAAATTCAACAAGGATAAATAAAAAGTAAAACAACTTAGTAAAGACTAATCAATTGCAGAGCTACAAAATGGGGAACTACCATATAGACAGGAACTCTTCAGTAGATCTTTTAATAGGATCATAGAAGAGTAGGGCTAGAAGGAACCACGTGATATCATTGGGCATTTATACACATGCTTTTTAATCCCACGATGCACTGGAGATCTGCCGCTTCAGATCTCTTGAATAATCAAATTTGCCCCACGCAAGCTGATGTGCACTGCACTGCATCACATGCAGTGGTACAAGTGGCAAAATATGCATCAGCATGCTGAAAATGGTGGTGGTGCACTTTTGAACTAAAGCACCTTCTATGCGTTTTAGTTCAAAAGTGCACTGCCTCTGTTTTCTCAGTGCTGACGTGCATTTCGCCACTTACACAACCATATGTGTTGCAGCGCTGGGGGCTTTTCAAAGCACCCGGCACTGCAACACTTGCATGTGTAAAAATGCCCATTTAGTCCAGTCCCTACTCAAGGAGGATCGTTCCTGACTAAACCATCCCAAGCAAGTGTCTGTCCAACCTGCTCTTGAAAATTTCCAGGAATAGAGATTGCTATAATTTTTCTAGGTAGCCTGTTCCTATACTTGAACAGCAAGTCCCTCCTAATCTCCAACCTAAAATTCCCTTGCTGCAGCTTGAGGCCATTACTCCTAGATCTGTCCACTACAGACACAGAGAGAAGCCCATCTTCATCCTTGCCATAACTGCTCTCCAGGTATTTGAAGACTGTTATCAAATCCCCCTCAGTCTTGTTTTCTCCAGACTAAATAAAGTTAGTTCTTTCAGCCTTTCCTCAGAAGTCTTGCCTCCTAGACTCCTAAACATTTTTGCCACTCTGCACTAGACACTTTCTAAACTGTCCACATACTCTTGAAACATGAAGGTTGAAAACTGAACATGGCATTCCAGGTGTGGCCTCGTCACTGCTAAATAAAGTAGAAGAATCACTTTTCTTGATTTGCAATGGACACTCCTGTTAATACAATTCAGTACATTGTTGGGTTTTTTTGCAACAAGAGCACACTCTTGGCTCATATTCATCTTACAGTCTATGGTAATCTCCAGGTCCTTCTCTATAGTACTGTAGCCTAGCCACTCATTTCCCAGCCTGTATTTGTGCAGGCAATTATGCCATCCCAAGTGAAGGACTTTGCATTTGTCCTTATTTAATCTCATCTGATTGATTGCAGACATTTTTTCCAGTCTATCCAGTATTCTGGATCCATCTAGAGTATCTGCAACTCCACCCAACTTCTTGTCATCCAACAATTTGCTAAATGCACACTTAAACCCACTGTCTAAATCAGGGGTTCTCAATCCCTGGGCCATGGTGAGTCAGCTGCCAGACAGGAATTGACTGCAGACTGGCAAACGGCAGCCCCCCCAGAGCTGGGCAGAGAGGCTCTGGCTCCTTGTGCAGGGTACACGGCAGTGGAGGGTTTGGCCCACCCCCCTGCCCAAGGGGGGGAGGGGGTATCCTTACCTGTCTGCTGGCAGAAATTCCGGCCATGATCGACCGCAACTGCTGGACTGCGGTTTGCCAGGCCACGGACACTTCTGGGTTGCAGTTGGCCAGGCCACAACATAAAATCTTTTAGAACCCCTGGTCTAAATCATTAATAAAGATATTAAATAATACAGGATCCAAGATAGACCCTTGGGGAACTCCACTTGATACCTCCCCCCAGTAAGTGTGTCTATACACATGCTCCGGGGTGGTGCTGGTGCTCTGAGGGCCGCTCTAATTAAAGTGCCTTCAGCGTCACCTCAAAGTGGCAGTGGGGCTGCTTTAACTAAAGCTCATTCAGGGAGCTTTAGTTAAAGCAACCCCGCCACCATTTTGAAACAGAGATGCTGAATACACATGATACAGAGGCTACTGGAGCATGCTTATTTGCACACTCCAGCAGATTTGATTAATCAAGTCTGCTCTGACGTGCAGATTAGCACATGTCAGAGCAGAGGTCTGTCACATCTATAGGTGCCCTAAGACATTGAGCCATTGATGACTACTTGTTGAGCATGATGATCAAAGAAGTTATGGACCCACCTCTGAGTGCTTTCAGTTAGTCTGTAGTTCCTTGTTAATGAGAATGCTGTGAGAGGCAGTGTCAAAGCCTTGCCAAAGTCAAGGCATATCATATTCACTGCTCGCCTCCCATCCACAAAACAAATAGATTAACAATGTCAAACAGTAAAAAAAAGTTAACATCATACTGGATATATAAGCTGTTATATATATATAAGATAAATGCTGTATCTTTGATGAGTGGAAAGGTTATTTCAAACATCTCAACACTGGTAAGACCTCAGTTCAGCTCTTATACCAAGTTTTGTGTAACACACTTCAAGAAAGATGTGGACAAATTGGAGACTGGAAAGTCTCCAGAGAAGAGCAACCAAAATGATCAGCAGTCTAAAAAACATGACCTTTGAGGAAATACTGAAAGATTTGGGTTGCTTGGTCTAGAAAATAAAAGACTGAGAAAGACACGATAGCAGCCTTCAAATATGTAGAAGGTTACTGCAGTCATCTTCTTCAGCAATCCCCCGCAGTCAAGGATGATTGTCTTCCATGATTCATGGAAGATGTCTGTCCATTACTTCTTTCATCATGGAGAAGTTGCTGGATATCAGCTTCCACACGGCTCTTGATAGAATGGGATCTTAATCCAATGGCAAGGATACCAAGAAAACTGGGGGTCTTTTTCTGCTGCAGCTTTCATCTGCCTTTGCAGCTATTGGAATTCTAATATCTTCTGCCTGCTCTGCCAGAGGATTTGTAGACCCACGGCTGGGGGCTGGGCAGGCTTATTATAGTGGCAACCTGTACTCATCATATCACAGCACTGTCGAAGGATAAATGTGGCTTTTCAGGAGGGAAAGCATTGCCATCTGCTGTCTTCATCACATCCTGGTGGTGCTTCTGCTGCTTGGTCTGTGACTGCTTATTCATCAGCGTTATCCCTGCTTATTTCACAGATAACCTTCCCTGAAGGTCATTCCACTATCCGTCACCTGTGGATGTGGTGGGTAGCGGCACAGCTCTGCTATACAGAGTGGAAAGTTATTAACCATTCTCCTTGTCTACTAGAATAGGGACAAAAGGTAAAGGGTTCTAAGTTGCAACAAGGGTGATCTAGATTGAAATAATTAGATGTCTAACTGCAACTAGAGTTAGGCACTGGAAAAGATTACTGAGGTAGAGTGGGAAATTCTATTGATGAAAGTTTTAAATAGCAGGTCAGGTTTATGTATAGCTGGTTCACACCCCTGGCTTGCGGTATGGACCAGATGACTTCTTAAGGTCCCTTTGGTTCCTATTATCTGTGTTTCTATGATGACTCTTATATGCCTATTGTTGTACTAAGAAACGATGGATGATCTCATCTCCATGTTAGTAATATGATACATACATGGCACCTTTGATGTGGCTAAAATATAATTTTTCTTCCCTTGAGTTCACATAGCAGATATAGAGCTATTCATCTCAGCATTTTTTACCCCACAGTGTCCCATGCACTGTGGAAGCCAGCTAAAAGGGTTGCTAAACCGATGAAGGAATCTTGTCCTGATGGCTAACAGGATAATCATAACAAACATAACCATAAATATCAAAAAGAGAGGGGAGACTTTTTTGTGGGACTGAATTCAATGTAAGAAGGATGGTAGAGTTTTTAGAGACAATATGCAGATCCTCAGCCCTTTCTAAAAGAGGGATCTCATGCCCACAACTTTCTAATCGCTTATGATATTCAAGTGATGTGCTGTGGCTATTATGTTTAACCTGGATGATAAAACTATTGTGGTGTACTAATGAAGCTGGCAGCATATTGCTAGCTTGAAGCACCAGATTGTTAATTGTCAGGTACGTAAAGTATGAAAAAGAAACTTTTTTTTTTGCCTCTGTAATATTCTTATTCTCTGAACTGCCTCCTGCTTTGGAACCTCAGCAGGATTTGTCTCGTCTTCCATACCACAATAATCAAAATTTCGGAAAAGGTTTATTGAAAACATCATTCCTTTATTAAAGAAATGAAATGCTTGCACTTTCCTTCTAAAAGCGTTATAACTTTGCTGTGGAAAATACTTCTTAAAAGTAGCCCCTGAGCCCAATGCATTAGTTAAAGAGGCTGTAAAGCACTGTGACCACCAGAACTTTTAATGTCTTTAGGCTGCCCGTGCTTATTGATCTCTGTCCTGAGTGGGGGGTGGGTGGGTTATACTCTCGTGAATCCCAGCCACTTCTAATGTTTAGTTCATGTGATAAATGTCTAGGACAGAGGGCTACAGATACTCTGTTGTATAGACTCATTTGTTGGGAATTCTGTTTCTTCACTGAAAGCACATGTGAACGTGTAAAAGATGTATACTCATGAGTCTGAGTCAGGCTCATAGGCTGAATTAGGCTGTGCTGGTAAATATTTCACAAGTGATTCATATCTTTCCCTAAACACTGTGTTTTCATAGAGTCTTGGTTTGGTGGATTGCCTGCTTTACACTTCAGAAGAATTAAATTTTATTGGAGACTGTATGCTCCTCTTCCCTGCCATTGAACGTACTGTGTTCGGAGACTCAAGTGAGAAATGTCTTCTTTTTTAATATCCTAATTTTCACTAATCGCTTTAGAAAACTTATTTTGAGACATCCATTGGTCTAAAAAATCCGTGGCTTGGGAATATTTTGCTTTTCATTCAAAGACCCTCTTCCAGTATGACCTTAAAAACATGGGTTAGAAAGGAGGAAGTGGGGGGGGCAACCTTTTTGGCAGAGGCACTAATTAGCCCTGCCCCCTCCAAGTGCCACTCAAACCCTTTCCCCTACCTGATCTGCTTTCTGTTCCCTGCCACTGTATTTATAGTAACTGAGTATCTCTCTCTCTCTCTTTTAATTCACATATTATTTTACTGAATGTGTACATGTTGAATAACACAATGACCTTCTTGTACTGAGGAATGGATCGTATTGAAATCCAGTACATGAATTCAACACAGAAAGTACTGTATTTGGAATAATGTTGTAGGGAGCATTTGATCAACTCAACACATAGTTAGATAAAATGGGGGCATTTTGAAAGAGGGTCCAGAGGAGGCCACTCGTATGGTTGAGGGCCTCCGTGGCCAGTCCTATGAGGAGAGGCTGAGGGACCTGAATCTCTTCAGTCTCCGCAAGAGGAGACTGAGGGGGGAACTTGTGGCTGCCTACAACCTTATCGGGGCCACCAGCAGGGACTCAGGGAAAGTTTGCTCACCAGGGCCCCCCTTGGAGTCACCAGGAACAATGGCCACAAGCTGAGGGAGGATAGGTTTAGGTTAGATATTAGGAAGAACTACTTCACGGTAAGAGTGGCCAGAGTCTGGAATAGGCTTCCCAGAGAGGCGGTGCTCTCACCTTTCCCGGAAATCTTCAAGAGGAGACTGGATAGGCACCTGGCTGGGGTCTTATGACCCCTTCCACCTCCAGTGCTCCTTCCTGTCCACGGCAGGGGCTCGGACTAGATGATCTGTCTAGGGCCCTTCTGACTCATTGATTTTATGATTCTAAATGTTTGCAGTTTTATTTTCAACAAGAGTAGCAGATGAGTGAGTCTTCCTAGTCCATTTTTGAATATTTGCTATTATGATGTATCCTGAACAATGTAACCCAATCAAGCAACCTAATCACTAGCTGGATAGACATGACAGCCAAAGCATATTGTTCTGTCTGTGAAAAATGAATCCTGTGGCTCATTATTCAGCCTAACACAATGATTTTCATCCTAATTAGAACAATGGTAAATGGTAGCATTTTAATCTTCCCTTCTTAATGTGCATTTTTTCAGCAGGAGCAATGATACCACATCACTGTTTGCTACACCATTGGCTCACTGGCATCCTCCTCACCTTCCCACTAAACTAATGTTCTCCTCCTTTCTAGAATATGAGGTATTTCACATGCTGCCTAGTAAAAGAGGTCTTACTTAGGATTATTCTTCTCTAATGTTTTGTATGAATAAACTTCTTACAAAAAGGGATGAACTGTAAACCCTGGAAGCTGATGACAGCAAACAATACTTGAACAAACAGCAGATTCTTTCATGCTCCTCTGATTGTTTGCCTGGCAGAGAAAAGGGGTGATAAAATCAGACCCAGTGCCCTACTCACTCATTGGTCATGTCTACATGAGATGTTTAGTGTGCAATAAACTAATTAGATGTGCAATAAATGTCAGGTATCTACATGTGGTATCTGCACATGCACCCCTATTAGGCTGGAGTAAATGAATTTACTGTGTGGCATAACATTACTTGTAAATACAGGTACTATCATGCTGCAGAGTAAAATATTCTGCAGCAGTACATGTGTAGACACTGCCTCGGCTGGCTGGGGCACAAGGGTGCTTCGTGTGAGGGCTGCCTGCCAACTAGCCCTGCACTGAAACTTATGCCCCAGCCAATCCCTCTGCAGCACGCTGAGCCAGGCTGGAGCAGCCCCAAGCTGGCAGGCTGACTCCTGGAGCCCCCTGCCAGCTGGGGCTACTCCGACCTGCTCAATGTGCTGCATGCCCAGGTGCACATGTAACTGACATTAATATGCACACGTAGATGTGCCCATTCTTGGCTTTCCCTTTTTGACTGACAAGAAGTGTGTGGCGGTTGTGATATGAACTGATTTTCTGATGGGATACAATTTGGAAATGGACACATTTAGATTAGGTCAAACACTCAGAAAGCATTACATTCAATTTGTAAAACTACTCAGCTCCCACATAGGTGCCCAAATAAGTCATCACATTTTTAAAACTTGGCTACAACGAGGGCTTCTAGGTGATCTGAGCACTTTCAAAATTCTGTAGGTAGCTGCCTACAAGGCCCACAAACTCCTCCTCAGCTGTGTTTTGAGAGCACATGACAATCTGGCCTTACAAGTTGTCAGTCAGAATTGCCCTGAGTTTAGAAGTGAACAGGCTGGAGGTTGCCTACCACTTTACCTTAGATGGTCGTTAGATTTCAAAAATTCAGAATTCATTAACTCAAGACTACTCTTTTTGCTACTGAACTGACCCATGGATGCATCTATGTTTTGCCACTTTACCATCCACTGCCATAGAAACAGGACTTCCTCCACTTTCTTAGGAGCCTAAAGGAGACCACTTCCTGGAAGTTTTAACAGTGAGCCCAAAATTTCTTTTTCTTTTTTTTTCTAAACATATGTCATCCCCTAATTCATACCCATTCCTTCTCTGCACTACTCCATATAAGTCTTCCTCTCTTATGTGTATTTATGACTTTTGAGTATGTGAAATGACATTTTCAGCCTTAGCTACATTTTATCTAATCTGCAGTGACCACCCTCTTTAAATTTTCTCATAAATTAATCCTGTCATCTTTCAAACCTTCTATGAATTATTAACTATTCATTGGGCCAGCAATGAGTAAGAAAGAATGACTGTACTCTTCTGCTTGTCCATTCATAGCATCTGATGAAGAAGACTGTAGCCTACGAAAGCTCATATTTCTCTCAACAAATTAGTCTACCAGGTGCCACCAAAGTTTAGACAAACACAGCTAACTACCTCCCTGTACTCCTCTGGTTATGGCATTTATCTGACAGATCATGGTCTCTCCTCCAAGAACTTTTATTTTATACAAAGTGGAATAGCATCACAACAGAGTGGAAACAAAGCTGTGAATAGCCTATAGACTAGTAATTGCACTGCTTTTTTGAGAGAGATCCACAATGTTTGTCCTACCCCTACTTGTGCATTAAAACTCAGGGATTCCTAACAGGGAATATATTTTACATTTCCCAAACAATAAGGGCCAATTTGTGAATTATTTGCCCCATTTGTGAGTGTCACGGGGCGCGACGCTAGGAGCAGCCATGTACTTCTCCTAACGCCCCTACCGTGCCAAGTGACTATAAAACGCACCCTCGTTTTCGCCTGCCACGTCTTTGCTGGTAATATTGTAAAAGGGAGGCTGCCTTTTTCTGTCCTCCTTGGCACGGTTCCCAGGCATACTCCTGCCTGTACCCCGTCCAGTGATAATTCTGGGCACTCCCGCCACAGGGCTATACGTGGCTCCTACCACCCCTAATACCACGTCCCAAACCTCTCAGATGTCCTGGACATTGTTGAGTCAGTTATTAGCGCTCGCCCTCTCCTGGGGCTTCTCTCTGTGTGTGCTCGCCCTCTCCTGAGGCTTCTCTCAGTGTGCGCTTGCCCTCTCCTGGGGCTCCTCACAATGCGCTTCCTCACAATGCGCTCGCCCTCTCCTGGGGCTTCTCAGTGTGCTTGCCCTCTCCAGGCTCCTCACAATGCGCTCGCCCTCTCCTGGGGCTCCTCACCATGCACTCGCCCTCTCCTGGGACCTCTCACCGTGCGCTCGCCCTCTCCTGGGACCTCTCACCGTGCGCTCGCCCTCTCCGGGGCTTCTCAGTGTGTGCTCACCCTCTCCTGGGGCCTCTCAGTGTGCGCTCGCCCTCTCCTGGGGCCTCTCAGTGTGCGCTCACCTCTACAGGAGCGCCCGCCCCTGGGGCTCGTCTCTATAGGATCATCCTACCCTGGGCTTCTATTCTTGTGTGCCCACCCTGGGGCATAACACGAGCACCCTCCGGGCTTCTTCCGGTGCCCACTCTGGGGCTCCTCACCATTGGGGCTCAGATGGCCATAGCCGTACTTGGCCCCTAAATCCACCGTGCCCCTTTCACCGGGCTGGGGTCAGTGCCCCCTGAACGTTGTGCCCTCCTTGGGCTTCTTGCCTGTACGCCCCTCCCTGGGGCTGTGCCGCACTAGGGCTTTTCTCTGTGCTTGAGGCTCAGGTGGCTGTAGCTGTGCCTGGCCCCCCCCCCCAATGCACTGTGCCCCTCCTCAGGGCTGGGGCAGTGCACCCCTAACTGCGGTGCCCTCACAGGCACCAGGGTCCCCACTGCTGTGGAGCCCCTCTGAGGCTTCCTCCAATGCCTATTAGCCTCACCCGGTCCTCCGGTATAATATTAAAGCAAAACCCTAAGCCAATTGGCTGTAACACAAAAAACCAAGCCTCCTGGCTGAAACACATGCTCTAGCCCTCTGGCTAAACCTCACTCAAACCCCTCCCCAGGGTTTCTCCTCACCCGGGAGCTGTTTCAGGCCCTTGGGCATCTATAGACTGCAATGTTTCAACAGAGCTCCTGCTCCATCAGCTACCAGAGGAGAACTGCTTGCTTGGCCTCAGCCTAGGCTGTTTATATAGGCCAGGCCCTGCCCCCTTCCGGTCAGCTGACCGACTGCGGTTACCCCGGCAACCAGCACCTGTATCTCTTCCTAGGAGCAGGGCACCAAAGTGTCCCTGCGACAGTGAGCAGTAACTCATAATTCAATGAGGCATCACTCATGAGTAAGAGCTCACCCGGGAGACTAAAGGGGTGAAAATATGGCCCCAAACATCAGTAACACAAGATTTTTAGAAGTGGTTAGGGATTTTAGACATTCCATGAGAGATGCATTAAAGAGACCCTGATTTTTCACACAGTTTCACGGTCTGTATTTTCTGAAAATAAGGGTCTTTAGGCCACTTGAAGCTGAGCCCTCAAAAATGGGTGCACCTGAAAAAATTATTAGATACCTTTAAAAGTATTTAAAAAATAATTCTGTCAATACCCTGAAAATCAGACTTCTCAAGGAGTGAAACTGGACCCTGTTGCACAGTAATTCTCCAGCGTTGACAGCAGTTATTAGCCTACAGAGAAACACCTGCTTGTGCCACACATTCTTCTTAATTTGAACCCCTAACTAAATCAAACACAAATGAAAATTTAAAGGAAAGTGGTTTCCACAGGAAAATTAGAAAAGCATTAGGGAAGTTACACTATATTGCAGTTCACAAATACTGCTACAATTCTTATTGGCAATAACTATACTATTCAGGAAATAATAGGCCAGGAGAACAGTTTAGGAAGGATTCAAGATAAGAATTACTTTTCTTTCTTTCTTTCTTAAATATTTTATACAACTTGTACCACTTGTTAGCTGTGTCTGTTGTTTAATTGCCACAAACCTAAGAGTTAATAAAAAGGTCCTCATAATTGATAACACAATAAAGTTTTATGATCCTATAATATAAACAGAGACACTTCAATGCACTGCTGTTGAAAATAATATAATTGTATCACACCAACCATTTTACGGTGCTTTTTGTGGTTGCAGACACCCAAAATAGGTAGATGGAGTTTTGTGCTTTTATTTCAGTTGTACATAAAGTCTGATACACAATTCAATGTTTCATCCATAAGAACAATCAGTCACCAAGAGATTCAAGATTCTTCCGTGGATGTACCAAAGCAAGCACCGGTGAAAAAGAAATCTTTGCTGATATGTACTCTCATCTAACTGCTGTATTTTTGCTGTTACAAAAGCACAGCATGGCACCCTAGTCTGTAAAATTATTTTTATTTTCATTTTAAAAAAAATCAATGATGAAATAAGAATTGGCTCAATTAATGTGTAACAACAGTAGGGTTTTGTCCAATGAGAATGTTTCATCACTGGCTAAACACTTCTCTATGCTGAACCAAAAGTAAAATAAAATAATACCTAAGCAGCAAAAATACCTAAATATATCTCAGTCATCAAATACAAATCAATACTTTCTTAAACCTGGTAAAGGCAAAAATATTTGCTTGCCGCTTGTCCATTAGAAATGCATTGCTTACGTGAAGATCATTTCCATAGCTCTTTTATTTCTTCACCAGTGTACTACAGGGTTAACTCTATTTCTATCTATTTCCATCACATCTGGGCATTCTTAATCTGAGCTGCACATTTTCAATAATCAAAACCTAAGGTGTAAAGAGACACTGCACAGAGTTTTTATGATTTGTAATAAATTGAACTGTGGATCAATTAATTGCCCGGGTTGCCCAGGTAACTCATCAGGTTTAGGAGTTTATAATTAGAAACATATTTTAGCATAATTATCTTCCTTGGTGGTTGTACTGAGGCAAACTATTCCTATTTATCTTCAAACACAGCATCAGGAGCCAAACATCAATATTTAACTTTGATGTCTAAAAAGCCCAGAAAACCATAGGCTTTGAACCTTGGAGATTTTGTCAGGACATGGCCTCAAAAAGGTTGCCTTTTCAAGCAATTAGATGCAGTTTGGTTGAAATGTTGACAAATCTAGTTCTTAAAACGTATGTATTCTGAAGTCAGGTGTACTTGCCTTTTAAATTTGTACAGGATGAAAGCACCAACTACAACGAGACAGATGACAAAGAGCACTATGATAGCCCAGTATCCACCACCTCCTCCAATCCTCTGAGAATCTGAAATGAGAAATATATAGTGGAAAAGCTTAGTAAATCTGGTCTGCAACTAATTACCACCCTGAATTTGCTTCCCTATTGAATCGCTTAAGTCAAAATCACTAGATTTTTCTTTTATAGCTTCTTCTCTTCATTCCAAATGTAGGTTCTTCAAAGAAGCAGCAACATATATCAGCTAGATGGCAGATCCATGGAAGCACAGAAAATGCATTGCAATGAAATAACAATATTACTCTGAGTGATGATTTTTCAAGAACCTCAAAAGGTACTGTAGGCATTATTCAATCAACATTCATATTGCCATTTTATATGATATATAAATATTACATGTACATTTTAAAGATGGGGAACCTGATGCACAAAAAGGTTAACTGTTTTCTCAATATCACACAGGGCAGTGACTGGAATGGAACCTGGGACTTCTCAGTTCTCATACCCTGCTTTTGCCAACATGAAACATTGGCTTTTGAAGCAAATGATTTCTATAATAACTCTCAGACTAGATATTACAGTGACAGAGGCCAGGATATGGAGAGCATAAGTATTACTTCTTCTCTGAGATTTAATTTGGCAATATATAATTTAAATCACTATTTATGGAAGTGTTAACGTGGCACAATGCACCATGCTCTGTCTGCCGGCTTGGTATCATTGAGTAACAAGCCAAATAGACATCATGGAAAATGATATTCATGCAAAAACAAAGTTGCTTTGACATGGTAAGAAACAGCTTGAGTTGGAGTTGCCCTTCATATGTAAAATGTGTACATTGAATGGATATTTCCTTCTAGTAGGTACTAGTATTATTGTACCAAGCATTGGCAAGACGACAGTTAGAATACCAGGTGCAATTCTGGTCACCAAAAAAAAAAGAGAGAGAGACAGTTAGCCATCTTAGTCTGAAGTCAGGCAGAAGGCAAGGTAGTGGTGTACCTTATAGACTAACTGAATCAGAAATGTATAGGCTTTCATGAGCCACAGCTCACTTTTCATGAATGCTTACACATCTCTGATTCAGTTAGTCTGCGAGGCACACCACTACCTTGCCTCCTGCCTAACATTAAAAATAGATGGACTGAAACTGAAACTGGCTCAAAGATAGCTAAGGGAACAGAGATCTTTTCCTCTGAATGGAGTTTTAATTCGTTTGTCTTGTTTAGCTTAGTGAATGAGATTGAGAGAGTATATGGTGAAACTTTACAAGTACAATCTTTACAAGCTGGGAGGGAAAAGAGCTTTCTACATTGAAAACCAAGGTCAAATGCCTACAAACCAGCTTTAGAGAAATTTGAACTAGAAATCAGAAGATTTCTAATTATCAAAGAAACAAAGTTTGGGAATAGTCTTCTGAGTCAAGTAGTCGGGGAAAGAACCTGAATTCCTGTAAGACTGAACTGAATACATTTATGGAAGGGATGATATGACAGAATCTTATCACCGCGTTCTGGATAAGCGGTCTGTGTATATGCGTTATGTGGAACTGTATATTTGCAGTCTCCATTTTGGAGCGTGGTAGGTGCCTGGCAATCCCATGTTACAGGGCTTCTGCTGGTTTTTAGAAAAAAAAGTGCTTAGAGAAAAAAAAAACCTGTTTTCCCCTAGATCAGACTGGCACAGACCACAGGAGATGGTTGTCTTCCTCTGTAGCATTAGACAGGGCACTACTTCCCTGTCATTAGGGTAGCAGTGGCAGTTCATTGGCAGTGCTATTGTCACTTCTGCGCTTGCCTATGGGCATGTGATATGTGTTCATGTGATTTTATTGTGCCTTGTAGTTGCGTGTTAGGATCTGAAGTGGGGATTTTGAGATTGGTTAAAAAATTTCCTACAAACACTGGGGACTGGATTTGATGGCCCAGGAGGGTCCTTTTAGCCTTGTGTTCAGAAATCAAATCCACACACAATTGCAAGATACTTTTCAGTCTGTTCCTAATTAGATCTCTGTTTTTGTAGACTTAAATGCAGCCAGGAACTCAGATATCTGAGAGTCCAAACTGTGCATAACCATACGTAGTTGGCCAATTTTTGATTATCTGTCAAAATCTGGCGTACAATGAAAAGAATGAAAGCAATAAGGGAAAATACTTTCAATCTTCTCACAGGGTACCAAAAAGAATAAAACAATGAAACATAATGGATAGTATCATTTACATTAGTGTATACCAGGAAAAAGCTATTATTTCTCAGGAGAGTTTCTACTTAGTTCTATAGAAATCTAACAACTATCTACAGACTGAATTGTTTTGGTGTTTTGTCTGTTAATTTTTTACCTGAATCGGAGTCATCTAAAGTCACTAAGACCCAATATCCCCCTCTCAGGAAGAAACTGATGTTGTGTGCATTCAAGGCTTGTTTTAGAGCAGCTATTCTCTGAAAACACAAAAAAGATAATGTCAAGCATCTTTCACTCAGTTCAACCTTTAGGAATTCAATGCACTAAACGAAAAAGCCTCTCAGTTCATGGTATTGTGAGAAACACACAGGACATATGTCAACGGTTTTTATGAGTTGCATGTAACCTTCAGGAAATTCCAGATTAAAAAAAAATATATAATCACTCAAATCTCTGCAACCCATGAATGTTCAAAAATGGCAAATGTTTATAGCCAAATCTTTCTTTCTCCTTATAGACCTTGTCTTTATCCCACAATATTTGATAAAAACCATCTCATTTACAGGTATTATTGGATTATTATTGAATTATACCTTGTGCAATGAATAAACCCTTTTAAAAACTCTTTCCAGTATCCTTATTCTGATCATCATATCAAAAGACAAGCTCTCTGTCACTTTATATTCCTTACCTATAAGAAATAATGTGCTTGAGAATAAATTGCATCTCATGATTTGCCTCTCTTGCTCAGCTGTAAGAGGATAGATGCCATTTTGTATCTTGTTTTTACAAAGATTTTGTAGAAACAGTAATTTCCACACAAAAATGGTCACAATTTCTCCTTTTTTTCTAATGTGGGCATAGCGTTCTAATATATGGTCTCTCGCACTGCTATAGAGGAACAAAATTAAAGGTGACACCACACTGCACCCCTATATAACCTTTAAATTGTAAGGGCTTGCCAGAGCTGCATGTAATAATTAATAACCTTATAAAAGACTCTCACTTAGGTTTTCATAGTTATAAAGACACGCTTCTAATGTGGCATCCTGTGGGAAATGGTATCCTAAATTATAAAATGGAATCTATAAAACTAGTCTTGTAGTTCTTTAGAATTACTTGTATTGAAGCAAAAGAAAGCAAAAAAACAAACCGTATGTCATGTAGGGTGGGATGCTGTAGTTGTTTAAGCTTGGCTCATGCAAACAAAACAAGCTTTACCACAATCGAATGCAAAGTTACACACCTGAGAACAAGGCATGCAGGCCATAGCTACAGAATGGACATCAGTATCTCTGAAAAGAATGTAGGGGTTACAGCAGACCAGTAACTCAATGTGAGCTTGCAGAGAGAGGCTGTAATAAGTAGGAGTTGGGAGATGATAAGTTTTATAATGAGGGACTCAGTTCATTTAGTTTATAAAAAAAGATTTAGAGGTGACTTGATTATAGGGAGAACATACCTGGATTTGCAAATCTAAGAGAAAGGTATTGGTATAAAAATAAAACTCAGTGGCCTGTAATACACATACAGCAAGTCAGACCATCTGTTTTAAGGCTACTTTCTGGTATTATACTTCATGAATCTTGAAACTATTTCAGTTGTGATGCTGTAATTAATTGTTGTTGATGCCAATACATTGTCATAGCTATTCCTCATAGCAGACTTTTGACCGAGTAGTGGAATCAGTAGTTGTTCATGTCAATCAGTTGGATAAAAAAAGATTTTAAAAACTGGAATTTTCTGGGAGAGTCTTCTGGAAAATCACTGAGGTCTATTAAACCCTCATATTGTGTAATACTTTATTCCACCAAGGGTTAATCTATCCACCTGAGGTGTGAGATACTACTCCACAAATCTACTATTATCTGCATTTAGCATTTTGTAAAGTTGAGCCATGTATAGTAAAAGAGAATGCAGCCTCTCTTTTTTCATTCAAGGAGCCTATATCTGACCTCCAATTTACTGGTTTCACAAGTAAGTCTCAAATTACATATGCATTCTAGATTTTATCAAACTTTTTGACATCTTAATTTAAAAAAAAATGTTCTGCATAAATACATGTGCACATACCAATCATTTAAGTAGTCTATACAGCACAAAGATAGAGACGTAACCTTACAGAACCAATGGCTGGAGTGAAAACTCTACTCTGGCTATGACCACAACCATATAGCCTTATACACCTGAAAACAGCTGGACTGCTATGATGGAGAAATTGCAAAGTATACTTCTTCTAACTGGGTGCAACTATACATGCACTTTACTGAAGAGTTGACTAATTAATTCCACAGTAAGGCATCACAGTCTACATGTGCACAGGTATTAGGGTGCAGTAAATTAATTAACCCTGGTGTAGGATAGTACTGTTGGGGACAGTACTATCCTATGGAGGAGTAATTTTGTATGCTGAAATGCATGTGTAGACAGTGACGGGGGCTGGCTGGGGCATGAGGGTGCTAAAGTGCAGGGGCTGCCCACCACCTAGCCCCACACTTTAGCACCCACATGCCTCAGCCAGCCCCTCTGCCGCACACTGCTGCCACAAAGAGCCTGGGGCTGACCCCCCAGGTCCCTTCCCAGCCCAAGGCTACTCCACCCTGGCTCAAAGTGCTGTGGTCTCAGGCACCCATGTAGACATTGAGCAGCTGACTCCAGTGCAAACTGTGATGGAGTTTATTTTGTTGCCTTGGCACATGTAGATGCAACCACCATGTAGCACTCTAAGAGATTATGCCTGCTACTATTCTCAGTATGCCCAATGCATCGAAATACAGCTAATCTGCACAATAACATTACGCTGTCAGCAACGTACAACTACTTTACAGAATGTGTAGCTACTTCCACATATGTCCTTTTCATCTTGATTTGGCATACTTCTGGTCTTCTTCCAGTTCCAAAAACCATAAGTGGCATCTTAGCTGTGGATATTTATCACAGAAATTATATTCTATTAACACAGCTATTTTTTCTATACCTTCCAAGTGTTTGGAACATCCCACAGTTATTAGCAGGACAGGACAGCCCTTCATTTTTTCCTTCTTGGAGTGCATAGAAGGGTGGTTCAGATATGAACATGAAAAAACGAAGGCAGCACTGAATGTAATTTATGATATTTTTCAAGCTGCCTGGAAGCATGCCATTAATAATAGTTGAGATTTGAAGGGAACTAATCTACATAATCTTTTGTATTAGAAAAAAGGCAGCAGAACCTAAGGGCCTGTCTTTATTGGTTACTTTAAATTATTAAAGAGGTTCATTTGCTACAAGCTTGGAACAGTAAGATAATATTTCTTTTTAAAATAGCAATTTTTTCTTAAAAAGAATAAAAATGTTAAGAGTTTAAATGTGATGATGTAGCAAACAATTGTTCAAAAAAAACTCATAGAAAGTACTTCTTAAAATAAAATAATTTCTGCAAATCAACTATGACTTCAACCTTCACTATGAAATTTACTATGATTACAAGGGAAGGCTAAGGTTGGGGAGTTTGTTGTTTATTCGGTTTTTACATCAGGACCAGTCTCTCAATAATACTGTTATCCAATTTCCTTATATATTTCAGAGATACGTTTAAAGTCAGCTCCTCAGGTACTGTGACACTAGGGTTGGGATGCTGGGCAATTGACTGGTCAAATAATGCCAACTGACTGGTTACTTGACTGCCTATCAAAATTGTTATATATTCCATCAACCCAAACAATATCTCATATAGCAAGAGGCCTACCTTTTCCATTGCATCACAGTATCATCTGTAAGCAGGGCAGGAGTGAGTGCTCCTTGCCCTCAGTTCTTCAGGAGTCACACTCCATTTAGGAGCTGGCACCCCCTGCCTTGCTCCTCTCTACTGAGTTCTCCCAGTCTCCTTACACTACATGGTGCTCCAGGAGCTACTCTGAGCTCAGGTAAGAACCAAAATTGGCAGCTCAGAAAAAAGTTTGTCCTACTGGGCATCCTCCATGACTGCAGGCATCTCCAAAATGCTTGATGAGTTGGCCTGCTGACTACTTAGCATGCCTTCATTTTAAAAAATGATTTTGTCTTTTATAGTTGTTACTGTAAAAGTGTTTCATTTCTGTTTAATATCATGGGGGGGAGGGGGTTATTTTGTAACTGTTCAAGCCCACCGTGGTGCTTCAGAATAAAACCAAAGGAAAGGAAAAACTGTTTGGCCTTGAATATCATTGACATTTACATTTACCAAACATTAATAGTTATAAAAATTCATTATATTTAATTTCATTGTTTCACAAGAACAAGTATTCTTTGTAAAAAGCATAAGTACTACTGAAGATTAAAGTATCTCTTGATATTGTTCAAATAAATTTATGTTTAAAATACTTTATCATTATTTAGCGATATTTGATTAGTCCATTGACCGAGTATTTTTGGAGTGGTCAAATACCCAACCTTAATTGACACAGCAGCAAAATCCCATGCTATCCATAGAGCTCTGTCCTACTTATCCATGGATCACACTGATTAGGTGAATACCAGGACCTATCACAGCCCTCCTTTTGGCAACGTTTTCTATTCAAAATGAATCATTCCTTGAATAATGATCTTTTTAACATAATAATGCCTGAAACTCAAGAAACTGGTGCACACCTGAGACATTTTTTATGTTATAGAAAAAAGGGCCTAGTGTCATACATTATAAATTATAGGCAAAGTCATGCAGAGATACAGTGCTCTTCTAGGGGTCTTTTCTGACTCAAGGGATTTCACTTGATGTGAGCAGTAAAGCTCAGCACTGAGCCTCGGCTAGCTGCACTCACCTGTTGCCTCAGAACTTGAAAAAGCTGTCTGCTCATTAGAACAGAAACAATTTGTGGGATAGCACTATGATGCACCTCACATAACAGTTCAAACCTTAAGGTCATATTGCATTCAGATCTGCATGATTCTGAATACAGTAAAAATTATTCTTCTCCTTCATATTTTAAATATGGCATTCCCACAGTGATTACTACTCTAGGTTAGAGGACTTTTATCTACTGAATCTTTACAATTCAGCATGTTATAATTGTGGTTTCTGATTAAAAATAGATAAATATTAACTATCCCTTGCTGGTACCAATAACAGATGGATTGTGCAAATGGCACAAAGCCCAGAGGGCAGGATGGAATAAAGTTGATCTGTCCCTGAAAGGGCTTGTAGAGGAATTAAGAGGCTACAGCATACTCTCCACTATATTCCAGTACATCGTGGGCTGTCACCAAGTGTAAGGCATAGCTGTTCTCTCCCTATTCCCTTTAGAACAGGCTTAATTCCAAGGTATACAGGGAAGGTACAGGTACTGTACTCCACCAAGCACAGGGACTGCAATCATTGCTAGCCTTTTATGTGGCTCATCAAAGTAGTGGAGTGGGTGGTGCTTGGATGCTTAAAAAACAAATCCAGATCTCAGTGAAGCCAACTGGAGTATTGCCATTGACTTCAGTGGGATGGAGATTTAAAACGAACACATATTGTTCTGGTTACCTTGTCAGTAGTTACACTTCTCTTCAGCTTTGGTTGGTTTGCTGGTAGAAGCACATGCAAGTCAGCAGTTGTGGGCAGGCCAGGTTTCACCACAGTTACAAGACTTTCTTCTGGTATATTGGTTTCCTGCAGAGACAAAACCATGAGTAAATATGGTCTCTATGCTAACTTTATCCTAACAATATTACTGTAAAACTACTGTATACAAACATGGCATAAAATAGATAGCTACTTCTTCGTAGGTCTTTTCAAACTGGGCCTTAGCATTCACATCTTTGAAGTGTAGATAGAATTCAATATAACTAATTGGAACTAATTGGAAGTTGCATACTGCCCTAAGTTAATTAATCAAGGTGCTAAGAGCCTTGAAGATGAGAAATGCTAAGTATTACCATCCCAACAAAGAAACCTAATGGCATTATGGCCTCAATGGAGGACAGTTTTATCATAACACTACAATGAGTATGTAATTTTTCAGGGTGAAAGATTTCAAAAGTCAAATGGGTTTTAGGTTTCTAACTGTTCATGCTGTTTCTGAAATTGAGACTTTTGTAAATGTTACTCCATTAGCTGAAGGCTTCACAAGATTTCCATTTAAGAAGGTCCATTAATAGCATCGAATGAAGAAGTTTGTTGCCTACAAAAGTTCATGCGCCTCTGAGCCAGCTAGCCTTGAGATGCCATTCTGGCTACCTTCTAATAGGTTTTATTTAAAAGCACCGGGGAATTCTGGGAGTTCCCAGGTCAAACGCTCATGCAAATTCTATCTGAATGTAAATAAAAGTGCTTGTATTGTATATTTTTAAAAGTTAAAATGTGGTGCCAACATGACTAGAATGTAAGAAACCTGTCTAGAAAATGTTGGTCATGGAAAGTATAACCTGGAGAGGAATTTCAATAGGTTTGGCATTTATGGAGGTCTAACCAAGGAAGAAACAGATTAATATATAAAAATAAAATAATCCCAATCTCATTTACATTGGTGCAAATCCAGAGTAAAACCAATGACATCACTGGAAGGTTTAGGCAATAAGGCTTTTTGTTATCTTAGTGATAAATATTCTATAAGTATTTACCTCTCAGGTTTGAATGTACTGGTGATCAGCTCAACAGAAATCAATATCTGTTTATTACATCTTTGGCAGTGCTTGTACCTAAACAATATAACAGTATAGTCTAGTGCTCCCTGTCTCTGTGGAATTATGCTTTAGGCTATGTGTAGACAAAATGAGGGGTGTGTGTGCATGACACTTTAAAGCAGGCTAAATGATTTAATGGTGTTGGGGTTTACATGCCTCGGCGGCATGTTGAGTATTAATTCCAGCTGCTGTAGAAAATTCAGCAACGTAATGCACCTTAAATGACTTGGGATGCAGCACCTCCTTGGAAGAGTTTTAGTTTGCTACCTCTACAGCCGTGGAGCAAAGCACTGGGCTCCGTGCAGCTCAGGGGCTCTGTAGGAAGCACTGCAGGCAGCCTGGCAGCAGCCCAGGAAAGCAGTGAGCCTGGTCTCCCCCCTGCCCCGGAGCCTGCCTGCCTGAGTTGCGTGGGGCCCGGTGCTTCCCTCTGCAGCTGTGGTGGCCCCCAGGACCACCCAGGCCAGGTGCCTGCGGGCAGGTGCTGCTGCCGCGGAGGGAATGCCCCCTGTCCTCCCCCCCACACACATACAGTCCAGGGACCGCTTTGCCCGCCAGCAGCTTGCCCTGCCCTCCCTGCCGGAGAGGCAGGTAAGTCAGGGGTGTGTGTGCATGACATGGGAGTTTAATCAGCCCTAAATTGCAGTTTTTTTTAAAACCCACCACTTCAATTTAGGGCCCCCGTTTCATCTACACATGCCCTTATTCATTACACAATGCAGTTACTTAAGTAAATGTTTAACTTAGTGAATTTGGAAGATATGTCCATGTTCAAATTTACAGCCTATTTGTATCTGTGATCTAAGTTAAATGCACAAGACTATAAATTCATTTAGTTGTACATAATCAAAGGCTAAATCCTGTATATTATAGTACCCTTGGTTTAACCCCTAACTCCATCCCTTTCAAGTTAAGTGTTCTTCTCACAAAATCAGCAGTATTTACATATCTGTCCATCTGGCCCCCCAAACCCTGAGAGCATTAATTACCAATTAGGATGTATTAGAATCAAACTTGCAATGCTGAAATATTGTTTTATGTGGTCTGGATACACAAGTAACTCTAGTCTCAAACTGCTTCTAAATGTCGCCCTGGGGTTTCTGTTTATTGTTCTACTCTGCTTGCTGGGTTGTTTGCTTTTTTTCTAAATGGAAAGGCATTAACTTAACCTTCAAGCTTTCTGACAGCAGAGGCCGCAGTATGTAAGCAACCTAAGAAAGTACCTTTGCAAGAAGTCGTGTCACTACCCGACCTATGTCTTCCCTCCACTCCGGTATGTTGGGGTTGTACATGTCCAGATGTTTAGTAAACTTTAGAGAAAGAATATGAAAATGATCTAGAAACAGGAAAGAAAGATTGTTTTTAACAATTAATAAATAGGACTGAGAAACAGGACTGAGAAAAACTGCTTTTGCAGAAAAAGTAACATTAAAAAGACTGATCTCAGAAATATTTTATTATTTGTGCTGTACGCATACTTAGAATTTCCACTGTGTTAAATGCTGGATCCATATAGACCAAAATGGCAGCTCCTATTTTAATGAATGTACAATATTTAACATACTAGCAGCAGTTGCTTCCTTTAGCAACCTCCTTCTGTATTTCTTCCATCTATGTCTAAATGTTTCTAAACACTGAGGAAAAGCAACAGGAAAAATAAAGAAAACACATTAGTATGCTCCAGTGGGCCTACACTGCCACACATACCACAGTGTTTTGCTTTCAGTGGATCTGTGCCAATGAATTTAATTCTCAAGGGGCATCTACACAAGATGTTTTACTGTGCAACAGACTAATTGACTGCATGGTAAACTGCCACCGTTTACATGTGCAGATGCTTACTGCGCAGTAAATTGGTCAACTGTGTGGCTAATTTGCTACTTGCAGATTCAGGTTTGCCCAAGCTTCTACTTCTTGTAAGCTTCCTTTTTGTATTTAACCTTACCGAAGAGTTCTCTGCTGAGCCAAGCTAGTTGTTTGCCACATTTGCTATTCTTCTTGCACACCAGGATGGTTTGTTCCTGTGTCTCAGTAAGGTTCCCTTAAAACCTTACTCATCAGAGCCCAGATGGATAGCAGGCAGCTCCCGGGGAGCTGATTGTGGAGCTGGGGACGGGAGCTCCCTGCACGGGAAGAGTTCTGCGCCCAGTCCAGAACTGGCTGGGACTTGCCCCAGAACAGGACAGTTCCTGGCCAGGCCCATACTGTGCATGGAAGTCTGCACATGCAGCCCAGAGCTATTTTGAGGCAGGTCTCCAGGGAGCCAGACTGTACTTGTAGACTTCCCTGCACAGCCTGGGGCTGGCTGGAAACAGTCGTGTTCTGGGACAGGTCTGGCAAGCTCCAGGCTATGCGTGGAAGCCCCACTGGCATAGGGCTTTTCCCTATGTGCATGTGGCATGCGGCAGCTGTCTCCTGGCCCATGCTCATCAGTACCTCTCCCGACATGTATGGGGCCAGGAGACAGCTGCTGCTGCAGCTGGCAGAGCTCTCCTGTCCCCGTGCCCCCAGCCAGCCCTCAGCTAGCACCCAAGGGGAGCCTGGAGCTCCCCCTGGCTGCTACAGGGGGCAGAGTAGGGAGGGAGCAAATCTATATGTAGATGTACTCCCTGGTAGATGTTCTCCCCCATAGGCTTACTGCACAGTATTTTTACTGCATAAAGGCTATGTTTACATGAGATGCTAACTGTGCAGTAGCGCCAATGCACAGCTTTTTTGCGATGCTACTGTGCAGCAGCCTGATACTATTGTGCAGTAGCGTTGCATCACTGTTGCTGACACATGACACTTCTGCACAGTAGTCACGTCATACCGTGCAGTCAGTGTCTCATGTAGATGTGTCCAGTAAGTCTACTTCGAATTAATAGTACATGTAGATGCGCCCACTGAATCACAAACATATAGTTCTTGCCCACTGCATATTCCCTTTATTCACAGAAAATGAATATTTTTGTTTCAATAATCTACCTATGAAAATGAGAATACAAATGACATGCCAAAAGCTAACCACTGCTGTGTTTAAAAGAAGAAATATGATACATTCACAACAGTTTTATTGATATAATCTAAAATATCTGAAATACTAGAAATGGACAATTCCTTGTTTAAGAAGACTGTATATATGTTTTCCTTTGTCCTCATATAATCTTTGGAAGAACACCTGAAAAAGTTAATGCAAAGAAGAGAACAAGATCCTTTGGAATGTATGAAAGATTCAAACTTGACCTCTATAGCAACTTAGACAAAATCATAGTTTTCCTAAGTATTTTGTTATTTCCTTCACCACCAATACCTTTTTAGTCTCTCACACTGCCTTTGCCAATACTAACAGTAGATTCAGTAGCAGAAAATCAGAGGCATGATATGCTTACAAGCCAGTCTAATAGGGTTATAGTTTTAAAGCTTTCTGTAAAGACTTTATTACAAGCATTCATGAAATCCATTTATTATAGGGCAGAAGTTAAGAGGTTTGCAAAAGAACTAACTTGAATATTAGTGTTTGCCATTATTTTATATTATAAAAGCACACTAAAATCAAAATGATAGAGTCCACTTGAAATGTTAGGACTAGAGGTATATACGAGGGTTTTTAAATCCCCATATTTGCCAACTGATGCAAACTACAGTGGAAAAAAAGGCTATTCCATTTCCTGTATTTGACTTCACATATAGGGCAAAGAAAAAGTGTAGCTCCCCACTGTAACTGAGAACACTTTGTAGGAAGCATTCCAAGTTGCAACGATCCCCTGGACCAAACAGAAGTTCACTGCTGGTTCCAGGAGGGAGGGGAATCTAGTTGCTAGCTGCAGCCTGTAGCCAGTTCCCCCTAGCAATGGCCCCTCCTACCTGTGAGGCTGCAAAGTTTTCAGAATGGGAGAGAGGGAAAAGGAGCAAAGGAAGTTCAGTCTGGGGGTTTTTGAACCCCCACTGGAGGGTGGGGTAGGTGAACTGGAGCTCCCAGCACCTCAGGGGGCTCCAATACACCCAACCCCACCCTCCACTGGGGGCTCAAAACCCCCCAGACTGAACTCCCTCTGCTCCCTTTCCCCTCCGCTTCCCCCCGACCCCTCCGCCAGTTCTGAAAATAGTGACAGGCTAGCAAGCAGGCAGACAGAAATTATAAAAGACACTATGTTTTGAAACGTCTTCATCTGACCCCTCATGCACTGAGGGTTCAGATTTTCACCCGATTGGCCATTTTTTAAGCTTTCTTCAGCTGTGCACTTCTGTTTGGTCATGGCTATAAACTGCTTTCTGTGGCCAGACTGCGTGAAAATTGTCACTGTCTATGCCTATAAAAGCATAAATAATTTATCTGTCTACCTACATGTTTCAAAAAATATCCTGCCACATAAGCATGTTATAGGTCACAGCAAAACACATTCGGATACAAGAACTAAAGGGTCATTCAACTGTTTCAGAAGCACGTAGTCAATATGTTTTTATCTGGTTTGGTTTAGGCTGAGTAGATAAAAACTCCATTGAAATGTTCTTTCCCTAGATGAGGGATAGCCAACCTATAGCATGGATGACATAAGTGGCAGAGGCAGCCTCTTTGTGAGATGTGGCAGATATGAGAGGGGATAGGCAGCACAGTGCCTGGAAGATAGGGCAGGGAGCAGAAAGCACAGCATCAGATCAGGCAGGGAGCATACGGTGGGAACCAGAAAGCAAAGAGAGATGGGCAGGGAGCACAGAGCAAGGAGGAGAAAGCTGAGCAGCAGATCAGATAAGGAAACATGATGGGAGTGGCATATGGAGGGGGCACTAATTTGTTGCACGCTTGCCAAGAAAGATTGGCTCTCACTGTCTTAGATAATGCATTCCAGGATAAAACCAACAGAAGGATTCAAACAATTATATTTAAAAAAATTGTATAATATTCTACAGGGAAACTCCAAAATGCCACTTCATAATATTTAGTTACCTGTAAAGTTTTGGAACAACAATTTAGTGTATTCTGTAATTCTTTCTTAATGAAGATTTCTTTCTTTAATAAATTATTTAAGGGAATTTAGTGTATTCTATAATTCTTTCTTTCTTTTTTAATCTAAAAACAATTTAAGTATTCTGTAATGCATTCTTTAATGCCACTCTGTTCATTTCCATGGAATCAGGGACAATTTCAGTCTATTAAGTTTAGAAGTTTAGCACACCAGTATGTAAAATGTCACAATATACAGTTAAAGCTGTGTTAACTGGCATTTTAGTAACCAGCACACTCTACTAACCGGAATTTCTGGCTGGGTGGCAGGCCGGATGCGAAGGGACGGGGGGAGTTCACACATGGTGGTGGCAGCCACCACACTCCTCCTCGCCCCACTACCCCACTCTACGTCCAGCCAAAACCCCCTGCCTCAGGTAACTGGCATTTTTGGATTACTGGTACCCCCCATTCCCCACTCATGCCAAATAACAGAGCTTTTCCTGTATTCTGTTTTCCAAGGACTGTCCTAAAGTACACAGAAATATAATCAATAAACAAAACAATCCATAAGAAAGTAAAAATATCTCACCAAAAACTTGGACAACCTTTGAATCTTGAAGCATGGAGTTCCCACAGGAGGCTTGCACTGTAACTCTAACCTCACCTGTCTCAGCAAATTTGGTCATTAAAAAACTCTCCAAAGTAAGAAAAGGCTAAACAAAAAAAGAACACAATACAAAAGAAGAATTTGGGTAAGAATCAGGAGAGAAGCATGAGACAGAGACAGAACAGTCATTGAAATGTCTTGTCAGGAGCAACCAATCTATTGAATATTTTCCATGAAATGTATTAATCAATGTCAGCTCAATGTCCAACAAATCCATGAATTGCAATGTTCAGCTAACAGGGATCCTTGGAGTTATGGAGCTAAGGCCTACATTTTTAGACAATGGAAAAATCTTTCTTTTAAGATACCAGACAAGAGTATCAGGGTTTGAGTCAAAGCTGACTGAAATGAATGGCTCTGGGTCAGGCCTTCGCTGCATTGGGCTGATACCTCTAAACACTGAGGTTCAGACACATTGTCATCAACTACAGTCAAATTCATTTTGTAGTTTTACTTTTAACGCATGACTTGTAGTCACTTAAAAAGCATCCAGGGGCATTCTGTTTCTTAAAGAATCAGGTGCTGAATTCATATTTGACACACTGCAGGGCCACTATCCGGTCTCCACTTAAGAATCACCAAAGCATAGATTAATAGGCTGGTGCAGGCCAGGGGAACAGTGGAGTATTGATGTAATTGCAAAAAGAAATGTATTGTATTTGTCTCAACTATTTCTCCCTTGCCCAGGTCTCTTAGGGTGACATCAAGTTCTTTGCTGGTTGTCATTGTTTCTGGCACATACACACAAAGAGAGATGATGCGGTTATGCCACAGGGCCACCACAACTTTTTCTCCAAATGTGGTGAATTGTGATAAAATTCTAACTCCTCTAAAATAAATGGCCTAGAGATGTAGACCATTCTAACAGAGAAATTTCCTTTTTCACATAAGTATCAACAATTGGAAAGAAGGAAGAGGACTAAGATTTCTTAATGGAGTTAAGTAATGTTTAATAGAGGTATAACTGGCTGTTTAAAACAAAGGTATTCTATAAAATGTCACATCCACTACAACAAAATTCTCCTGAAAGGATAATTGTCTGATATAATCTTTATTGAAATGAGGCTGGAAAATAATATCAAATGAAAGCTTACACATACCTGAAGATTGTTTCCTATCCACCAGTAGAAGACTGTCAAATTAGGGTTCTTGGGCAATATGATAGCTGTCAGATTCACCTCCTGGTTTCTCCCAATGACTGGAACCACTTCTAGATGTAAAGCCTGCAGCAGAGCTGAACGGAGTGCCAAAAAGGCCATTAATCAAGAAGCCAGCAGTTTATCGAATGCTTGCAGTTTTTTATTTTGTTCACTAAGCCAGCAGCAGTCTCACCTGCACACAACAAGGTCCTCAACTTACCTTTCTCTCTCTCTGCATGCACCAGTGAGGAAAGCTGCGGGCATATCCTCATTTTAATCAAATAAAATATGTCACAAAGTAAAACCCATAGCAATGTGATTTATCAGTGTAGCTGCAGGAGTCTTTTTTGTGCATGTCTAATATTGCAGGTCATAAGCAAATTTAGCATTATTTTAAAAAAGGGAAAGGTAACAGATTATTTCTAAGGCATCAAAGGAAAAAAGCGGTGGAAATTCTACCATGCCTTTAAATTACAGCAGAAACTGAAAAGTTGAAAAGAATGATGCTGACTATTCATTTTTAATACAAAGCATCAGCAGTCAGTCAGGCTATCACCCTGTATAATTACCAATTAATGTGTGTGCTTTAAAATAACTATGTACGTTATAGAATAATTTATTTGAAAATCAAAATGGATTGCCCCTGTACATTAAAAATATGCCTTTAGCGTAAGTTTATTCCTGTCTGAACTGCTGCCTGAGAAGACTATAGCTACTCTTGTAAGTATTTGTGTGCAGTGTACAAAAAACCACAACATATTAAAACGGGGTTTTTTTGGTCCTTCATATTGTCAATAAGAAACACTCTATATAATAATGTTACTGAAAATATTTGTTTGTCTAGGGATAGGTACAGATGTTTAGGGAGGTTAGGGGGAGGTTATATTGCATTAAAAATGGCCAGCCAATCTAACTTAGTTTGCCCAGGTGCAGATCTTGTTCTTAGATCCCTGGTTAGATCAATCTAAGTGTGAACTGAACGGAAGTTCAGGAAAGTTCGATTGGTCTAAAAATGGCTGGCCCAATCTAAGTTAACTGTACCTTGGTGGTAGTCTAACCTAAATTGGGTCCAGTAATTGAACGTCTGTATAGTTTCCATGCAGCCCTGCTGGGAAAGCACGGCTGCTGGCTCCAGCCAGTGCTGCACTTTTCCTAGTGTCCTACCCCTGGGACTGGGGTATTTTTAGCCTCCCTGGCTCCTTGCCACACCTGCAGATGGACAAACCTCCCCACAGATCAACCAGCCCGCCAAACCTCCCATCCTGCAAGCCACTCCTGCTGCCAGTTTTACCAGCATTTGCTGGTGCCAGGAGATAAGGAAGTAAGTTGTGGTGTGGGGATGGATAGGCAGGATGGGGGAGAGTTGATTTGCTGGGGGAGGTGGGTCAGGGGACTACAAATTGTTCCTAGTCCTGCAGGGGAAGGGAGCAAGAGTCCTCACATCCCACCAAAGCCCCCTACAGAGCTGCCAGCCTCCCAATCCGCCTACCCCTACCCCCACTCAGATTTACTTTAATCAGACTCCCAGGACTAGTGAATGCTGGTAAAACCAGCCCCAGGAGCAGTTTGTGGGATATGGGGAAGTTCAGTAATACCAGGGTGGAGTGGAGTGGTGGTGGGAGCAGGGAGACTGGAGGGATTCTGGCAGGATTGGAGAGCCTCCCCAATCCCATCAACCCCTCCCCACCGTGGACCCTGCTAGGCCCCCTGATCCCACCAAACCCTCCCAGACCCCAGCAACCCCCCATGGGTCTTGCTAGCCCACCCCCAATCCCTCTAACCCCCTGCAGACTCTACTTGCCCCCTCCAATCCCGGCAAGCCCTTCCAGATCCCACCAACCCCCCCACAGATCCCACTAGCCCCTCAATACTCCCAAGTCCTCCCTGCCGCAGAACCTACTAGTCCCCCCAATCCTGCCAAACCCTACTGTATTTCACCTCCCCCCCATAGATGCCATTAGCCCCCCAGTCTCCTCAACCTTCCCTGCAGATCCCAATTGCCCTCCCCAGTTCCCTCCAAGCTGCACCGCTATCCCCTCCCTTCCCAACTTACCTTAGATTGGGTGGCCATTTCTAACTCAGTCTAACCTCCCACTAACCTTCCTGAATATCTGTACATCTGTATATCTATACCCTAGGAGGCATCATAGCTTGCTTCTCAGAAGTAACCAAAGATTGGAGGTTTATTTACTATAATATAATTATTAATATTGCTTAACTTATATTGCACCAATTATTCCAGGATACCAAAGCACTTTATAATCATCAATAGATTCCCAATTATATAATAGGAATAAATCCCACTCCATTATTGCTCATTCCACTCTAAATACCTCTCTGCCCATTCAAAGATTGTAGTTTCAATCAAAACTCAAGGACTCCACATATACAGATTATTGGTCCAAGACCTCTCTTGCATTCTGTCACCAGCTGCATCATTGCCCATTAAATGCCAGCTCACATGGGCTGGAAGATCTGTCTTCTCTGGGTGATACGTCCATATAGTATACACTCCCCTCTCCTCTAAAATGCCAGATATGATGTCATTTCATGTGGACATAAGATTCAACACTAGTACTCTACTCAATACTGGTAAGGCCTCACCTGGAGTACTGTGTCTAGTTTGGGCCCCACACTTCAAGAAGGACATGGAGGGTTTGGAAAGACTACAGCCCAGGGCAACAAAAATGATTACAGGCCTGGGATACAAGGCTTATAAAGAAAGGCTGAAAGAACTAGGGTTATTTAGCCTGGAGAATGGAAAACTGAGGGGGGATTTCATAACAGCCCTCAAATACCTGAAAGGTAGGGAACAGAACTAGGAGTAACAGACTCCAACTGAAGAAAGGCTGGAGATTAGAAGGAACTTTCTGACTATGAAGGTGGTCAAACATTAGACCAGGCTACCTAGAGAACTTGTGGAATCTTCATCCTTGGAAACTTTCAAAAGCAGTGTAGACAGACACTTGACTGCGGTGGTTGAGTTAGGGTTGATCCTACCTTGAGCAGGTGGCTGGATTAGATGACCTTGTGAGGTCCCTTCTAGCCCTGCTTTCCTAAGATCCTACAGTTCTCTATTTTTTTTCAACATTCTCTAAAAATTCAACTCTCTAAACCAGTTCATGGATTCAAGACAGACTGGGCACATCTACACGAGTGGTCCCATAGCTGCATGGTAATTTTTCACTGCTACTGCGCAGTAGTCTTGCCATCACCATTCATGTCTGGTGATGCTATGTCGTCATAGCAACAAGCTATGGCAACGGAGCATCACGTGTAGATGTACCCACTGAGAGCTTCAACAGTTTCTTTAAGAAACTGAAATAAAACACTCCCATAAGAGCTGAATATCATGCAGACAATTAAGAAATAGTAGCGGGAGTTAGTAAAATCCCTTCCACTTACTTACAGTTGGGCTTTTTTGTTTGTTTCCTTTTTTGACTACATGGATTAACACTTTCCGAAAGGATCATCTATAAAGTGAAGGAACCCTTTTCTGAACAAAAATTCTCTCAAAATTTAAAAAAAAGACAAATATTCAGATTAGGAAACAAGATTAAGCTTTTGGCTTTGATGTTATACTATATCTTGTTTTAGCTTACTCAGAAAAAATACCTTTAAGATATGATTTCACTCTTAAAGGGAATGCAACTTACTAAGATCTTTCTATGAGAACGGACAGCTGTTTCTTGGGATTTTGACTAGCCCTGAGTTTTATCATCATCCTTATGTAATAAAGATATATTTATTAATTAACTAGGATTTCTTTGGCTGAATCCTGACATCCCAGAAGAGATTAAGAACAGAATTGTACTTCTGATTTTACATAATAAGAACATTTATTGATAACCTGATCCACAAGAATTTTGTCTTTGCCACAATTTCAGTAATTTTCATTAAAAAAATACCTATACCAATCCACTCCCAAAATAGCTACTTTTACACCCAACCACTAAAATAGAAGCAGTTTCAGCATATGGAAAAGAAAAAGGAATGCAGACCACCTTCCTTCCTCACTTTCCATTATTGTAGGCAATCTATTAGCTTTGAAAACTTTGGGCCTTGCTCTAGAGCCTGGTAAATCATATTATTCACTTGTAGTTTTTTATATCAGATAAATATAATATTGGTTCATCCTACTAGGAAATGTTTTTTCAAGGGTCTGGCCCATATCTACTATATAGTATAGGACCATTCAGATACTTGGGACTTGACAAGATTCAAGGACTCTTTTTGCCCTCTGTCCCTCAAAACCTACTCCAAATGGTTTATACAACATATAGAAAGCGAACAAAAGCATGTATGACTTGATTTCCTTTTATCATATTCCAAAAGATATGATACATCTAATCCCATAGGCCAAATCACTCTAGAATTTTCAAATTCCAATTATATTTGCCCTTGTCAACTTACTCAAAACCTCACAATTTAACTGAAGAAAGTAGACTCCATAAATCAGAAATAATAATCATCTTTTAAAAAAGGATTGGCTTGGATAGGATAAAATAATTTCATAAGCCTCCTCCAAGATTGTTTATGGCATCTGAGGCAATTCCAGAGGGTTAAAAAATCTGTTTAGAAGTTATGCTAGTGGACCACTTGGATCTGGTGTTCAAATACCAGATTTGCTTTGAAACAGTATAAATGTTATTCTTGAGCACTGCATCAGACTTTCCTAGTTGTAATTTAATTTACAACCTTTACTTGGATTATTTATCATAATGGAAGGGCTAAAGCAGAGATCCCTTTCAAGAAAGCTGTCCTGAAACCATCCATTAGTTTTCCTGCTTCTCGATCTCCTGCATAACTGGGGTATAAGCAGAAGCAAGAGGAATGTTACCCATTTACAATAAGAGCTCCAAGGATATGCTGCTTCTACAGATTCTATACTCTTTTTTCTGGCTGCTATCATATCCATCACCTTGACTGCCAAGCAGGACTCCTCTCATCAGCCTCAATCCCCCTACCTTCTGCTGCAGAGGGAGGCATCTGCCTGGCCAAAAGCTACTGGGTTAACCCTCTCAAAGCCAGTGAATTAAAGCTTTTACAGCTTCTTCACCAATGTGAAAACTGTTGAGCAAAGTCTGAAATATTCCACTGTAAGGAAAACAAATAATCAACCTGAGGAACAGATGATCAGGACCTTTGATTTTAATTGCAGTTTTGTCATTCAACTAAATAGGGGAAAGACTGTGTTGTAACTGGTCGTATCTATAATGTGGGGCTGAGGTGGGATCAAAATCCAGAACTTTTCATTCCTTGCCATTTGCATTAATTACTAAGCAATGCTCTGTCTCAAGGACTCTGAAGCTTGCAAAAGTAGTATAGACTTTTAGAGTAGTATGGCCACTGCTCTTTTGGCTTGCACTAAACATTTATATTTGTACATAGACTCGTATGGGTCCAATAGTTTCTGCCTATTTGGAAGGCACCCAAAGCACTCCAAAGAGTATGAGACAGACATTTGGAGAATGCAAGATGGGTAATCATATTTTTTCTAGTGTGTGCTTTATTTCTGAATTTCTGTTTGACACATCAGAAAACAGAAGCAATAATTTTCTTGGATCCTTAAGGAGGAAGAAATGCAGTTCCAGTCATGAACTTCCTGCTTCGTTTCAATTATGAAATGACTGAGGTACATTAAACCCCTGGTGGCGCATGATATTCCCCATGCTGTGCTGTGCTGTGCTTTCTTTTTTCGTTTGTTGATCTCATTTATTTGGGTTTTAATTAAAAGAAAAAAGCAATGGGCTATATCAAGCACAGTGCATATTCTCAAATAATATATAATACACCAAAACCAATATTTTTAGTGGCTTAAGTTATGTACCTAAACCTATACTCAAGCACCTTAAGTAAATAGTCTGATTTTCAGAGGTGCCATGTACCCACTGCTCTGAGCCTCCTGAAAATCAGATAGGAGAAAATATCGCTTTCTCAGCACCCTGTGTTACTGCAGAACTGAATGCAAGTTTAAATGTATATTTTTATTACTCTTAGATTAAGAATGAGGTCTGAAAACATGTAGGGCTCAGACTTCTGACATTCTTGCCTGCTATTGTTGCTCACATCCCACTAGATTATACATCTCCTTAAAACCAAGTCCTCCTTTGACTTGAAAATACAATGTACAAGTATTGTATTTACTTGCATAGAACATGAAAATTAGCAACTGAAAAAATCTGGGGGTGGGGGTTAAAAGAGAAAACACCTAACCATTTGTTTTCCAGTTGAAGGCTGGGGCTGTGCCATGCTGGGGCAGGACTCTCATCAGCCTCAATCCCTCCACCTTCTGCTGCAGAGGGAGGCATCTGCCTGGCCAAGAGCTACAGGTTTAACCCTCTCAAAGCCACTGAATTAAGGCTTTTACAGTGCTGTTTCCCACGTAATTCAGAGGCTCCCCACAACAGCTGGGGACATTTTTTTTCTTTATTCTGTCTTCCCAAAACAAGGTACATGTCTTATTCAGGGGCATATGGAATGTGAATAAATACAGTTTATGCTTTAACACCACACAGGAGATGTGTGGTTGCATGAGCTTGTCCACAAAAGATAGTTATGCAAATAGCATCCAGTTATTAAGGCTATGTTAGTAGTTTCCCCACAGTTATCAAGAACTTTTTATGGAGCTGGAAAAATAAACCAGAGAAAACTTACAGTTCACTTGAACAAACACCACAGCCTCATCATGCCCAGCCACATTCTCAGCCTTGACTGAGACACGGTATATCCCAGGGTTCTCATAACGATGGCGGATAGGTTCACCGGTCATAGTGAGATTCACATATATTGCCTTAAATCCATCTCCAAGATCCACCTGGTACTTAGTATTTAGAACATCTCCCTGTCAGAGGAAATAAGTTAGAAATGTTTGGATAGACAATATTCAAACTGGAGACATTGCTGTTATTGATACTACAGAACAAAAAGGTATGGGTGTGCACACGCATGTATTAATATTCAACTATCTGTAATATAGTTCCAAAAAATGAAAATAAAATATTCCAAAGCATTCAGCAAGTTGTAAATGCATTGTGTCACAGTGATGTCACTCCATCTGCACATGGCCAACATATCTCTAAAACACTGCCCACTATGTTAGTAAAAATATAGGTCCTTGAGCACGGTTGCCAGCATACTGTGCAGGTAAAGTGCTCCACCTAGAGACAAACAATCCCCAACACACCTACAGGTTTGGCAACACCAACCTGACCAGCACCACGATTGAAAGGGACCTGGGGGTAATAATTGACCACAGTATGAACATGAGCCAGCAGTGTGACGCTGTAGCCAGCAGGGCCAACGATACCCTGACACGCATCAATCGATGCATCTCCAGCAAAACCAAAAAAGTGATTCTCCTGCTCTACTCGGCATTGGCAAGACCACAGCTGGAGTACTGTGTCCAGTTCTGGGTGCGGCACTTTAGCAAGGACGTGCTAAAGCTTGAGAGAGTCCAGAGAAGGACCACCCATATGATCAGAGACTTGCACAGCAAGCCATATGAGGAAAGGTTGAGGGATCTGGGACTCTTCAGCCTGAAAATAGGAGGCTGAGAGGGGAGTTGTTAGCAGTTTACCACTACAACAGAGGCATACATCAAGGGCTCAGTGAATAATTGTTCGCCAGGGCATGCTTAGGGAAAATTAGAAGTAATAGCTACAAATGCCTGGAAGACCGTTTCAGGCTCAACATTACAAAAAACTACTTCACAACTAGAGTGTCCAGACTGTGGGATAAGCATGGGGGCTGGACCCAGTGATCTTGCAAGGTCCCTTCCAGCCCCTTACAATCTATGAATTTATGAATCTGTGAACAGAGCCATAGCCAAGATAACATTCAGGAGCATAAGGCATGAACTCTGAGACTTAGTGATGTGGGGAACTGAACTGCAGGTTTGGGAAATAGTATATACATCCAGATATATCTTTATGCCATGTTAGAGATTTTGTGTAATTTACTGTAACACTAGCTCTTCTGAGAGCTCATGAAAGTGCTACTATTGTGTTAATATTAAGATTTGTGCACTAGGACAACTATGATTGTCTTCAGTGTGCCACTCCACTAAAACTAAAACACGCCCATCAAAGGCCTTCTATTGTCACTATGAAGCACAGTGTGACCATTCAGAAGAGAAAGATGTCCAATCTGGACATGAGTCTAAAACCAGAGGAAACTTCTATTATCTTTTAGCTCTGGACTGTGGCATTCAGTTTTAAAAGTTCTGAGTGGATCTGGAGAATGGCTGTAGTGCATCTATATACTGTACTAATTTGGTCACTAAAATCATTTATCAGACCAAAGAAGGTTTTCATCCCAATTACATTACTTTACCACACAGACGACTGTCTGGAACAGGGTATGGGTAGTGTTATTGTCATCACTGTCGTTACTACTACTACTATTACATTATATTGCAGTTTGGTTCAGTAAAACATTCATTCCTTTCACATAGAAGAGAAAATATATGTTCATATAAAGAGAATACTCAGAATAAAGAACGTCTAGAATTATCAAATGCTTGCTCTTCATATTGTCTGACCAAGAAAAGGAGTTTCTTGCCTTCTATTGTCCTCTGTTGTGAACATTTTCCTACAAATAACCATTTCCTTTTGCTGCAGATAGGTGGAATTTAATAGAGGAAACAATGCCGCATTCAAATTTAAAAAGGAGATGCTTCAGTGATGTGCTTGTACATACAAAATCTTTGGGGGCCTCTAAGAAAGCTAATAAACAGTATTTGCTTTTTATGTTGGCAAAGCACATGCATATCGTCTCCAGGGATAAGAAGATACCGTTCAATGCTTGGAGCTGGAAGAGTTCTGCTAAATGTTCTGTTTTGACTTTCCCCTTCCTGATGTTACACTGACAGTGATTCTCTCAAAGCACTGATACCCCACTCCGATTTCACTATCAAAAGGAAGAGATAATAATGACTTGACAACAAAAAAGGAACATAGGAAAATGCAATTTCAGTTTAATAGGCCTTGAACACTTCTATCTGACTACTGAAAATAGTGGGTTTCCTTGATTTTATTGACTTATACATTAAGTGGACTGAGCCAAGATATAGTGGGATGGCTTATTTTCTTTTTACTATTATATCTAAATACGGTTATTCATCACCTGGAAAAATACAGGTGTGAGCAGAAGACACTTGCAAAAAAAAATTAGTATTCAAATGCAGCAATAAATCCGAAATTATATGGGACTGATATAGTAGAAATGTTGCTTACACTCCCTACCTGTCAGAAGAGCTAATTAGCCTCTTATGTAAAATTTGCTCTTCTCTTTTTAAGTTCTATGGACTGCTATGGAGATTTGAGCATTAATATTGATTCTCAGCCATAGGGGGCAGCAAATTGTCACATTTTTTGTAAAACTCCATTACACTTCAGAGACACAGAGAACACTGAAAATATATGGAACACCAGTCAAATACCAGGACTTTTGAGGACATTTTCATATCTTTAGATGTTCCACTAGATGACAGAAAGACATAAAATTCATACTCCAACAAAAATCATAACCTTAGCAGCCCCATAATAATAATAAGAAATGATAAATACCTGAACTCTAAGATTATAGTTAAGTTCTATATTTTTACTAATAATGAGATGGTGACAGCATACAGAATTAAGAACTGAAATAAAGTATATCTGGCCTCACAACAGCTAATTTATAAAAATTGCTTAGAGCCAGATACTGCTATATGTTAAGTAATACCTTACTTCACATATATTTCCACTGACTGCTGCTGAAGTAAATCAGGAATCCCAGGGTTGTATCAAATGGGCCTAGTGAAATACGTGACTTTCCTTCAGACTCTCTCTCTGAAGGAAGCTTAGTTTTTGTGTAGGAGTGGTCAGTACAAGCTCGTGTGAAGAAAAATGGCAGAAGCTAGTACTTAATGAGTAAGTACTAAGACACAGAGACATTGCATCCTGCGCATAAGACTGTTACAGCCTGCTTCTGGTCATACCGTTAAGATGTTAGTTCTTTCAATGAACAAACATTGAAAGGATTAATACTTAGTAGATGTCAGATCTTCTTACTGCTTCACTGATTAACAAAACCTGGTGTTTGGCCTTTTGGAAAGGAGAGAATGGATTTTCAAAAATGTTCAAGGCCAGCTCTTTAAGTGTTCGGTATCTCAGCTGGCATAAGGGGCACAAACAGAAGTGCAGCTCCCAGCTGTAACTCAGAATACTTTGCAGGAAGCGTTCTGAGTTACAGCAATCCCCTGGACCAAACAGAAGTTCACTACTGGCTCCAGGAGGGAGGGGAATCTAGTTGCTGGCTGCCAACCTGCGGCTAGTTTCCACTAGCAATGGCCCCTCTTCCCTCCCAGCCTGTTGCTGTTTTCAGAATGGGAAGAGGGGGAAAGGGAGCAGAGGGAGCTCATTCTGGGGCAGTGGGGTGGGGGCTTCAACACACCCACCCCACCATCCAGCAGGGGTTAAAAAAAATCCCAAATAAACTTGCTCTGCTTCCTTCCCCCCTTTCCATTCTGAAAACAGCAACAGGCTGGGAGGCAGCGCAGACGCACGTTAAAGAGGAAATTAAAGAGAAGTTCTATTTTGAAATATCTTCATCTGAACCTTCATGCAATGAGGGTCCAGATTTTTGCCTGATCGGCCATCCTTTAAGCAGTCTGCAGCCATGCACTTGTGTTTGGTCATGACTATAGACTGCTTCCTGTGGCCAGATAGGGTGAAAATTATCACTTCTGTCTGTGCCCAAGATGCTCAAAGGAGCACAGCTCCAATTCGGGCATATAAATAAATCTCAGACTGCCCAACACCCAACTGCTGCTAGTGTTACTTTTATGCAAGGTGGAACACTTTTGTAAATCCAGGTCCACCCTAGCTAATCCCCCAGTTAGTGAATTTGGGGCCCTGGCTGTTTGAATTTATTGAAATAGGGTTACTATATTTTCAGATCCAAAAAAGAGGGGGGGTTAGATATTTGTGAGGGGCAGTGATGTGATGGTGCCCTGGCCCTGCCCATTCTGTTGCCCCTCACTCCCAGCCACAGACCCCCAGCCATGCTGCGGCCCCTCACTCCCAACCTGGGGACCCCTAACCCTGCCAGTGCTCCTGTCTCCCAACCTGCAATACCATGCTGCCCTGGACCATGCTGGTGCCCCCTACTCCCAACCTGCAGCCCCCTGCCCTGCACTCTGGACCCACAGTCCCCAGCCCCTCACTTCCAAGCCACAGCCCCCTGCTCCCTCTGTCTCCCAGGTGCCCCACCCCTGCAACCTTGTTCACAGAGTGGGCTGCTGCCTACAACCCAGCCCCCTCCACAAGATGCAGTCCCATACTCTATAACTGATCAGATGCTGCTGCAAGAGGAATAGATAGAAAAAGACAGGTGCTAGGATCATGGAAGTGCCTTCTGTGCTGAGGCAGAGAAACTAAACTGAACTTGGTAGCTGCTAGGACCCTGGGGACATCTCTGCGCCCAGGTGGCCAGGCATTTCCCGCTGCAGCCCGGGTGCCTGGACGGCTTCTCCCAGTGCTGGCAGGCACCTGCTCCCCTTGCACAGCTGAGCTGAGGAAAATCCTGGACATTTGATTAGATTTAAAAAACCCGCGTGGACGGAGATCGGAAGATCAAAAAGGAGGACATGTCTGGGAAAACCCAGATGTATGGTAACTCTAATTGAAAGGCATAAAATTATTGCAAGTTATCCTCTTCTATTGATTGGATGTTAGCTGAAAATGTACTTCCTGTACTTTTGTCTTCGTATGACAAAAGTAGCCTCTTTACATCTTACTTTGCTCTTCTCTGATAGTACAATTATTTCAGGAATTTTCAAAGCAGCACAAGCAGACTGGGTGTTTCCATCCCTTAAACTACAATTTTCAAAGAAGTTAATGTGTTTACAATGTTTACACACCCCACTGAGAAGACAAACTAGGTTTCTTTGACAGAGTTGTCAGTCACCAGGTCCACTGACTACTTCATTAAGGAACAATTAGCACCTCCTTCAGAAGCACAAGTTAATCTCCTTTCAGCCCTCCAGCAGATAGGAGATAAATTAGCACTTGGAAATGGTAAATCCAAAAACAGCATTGAAATTTTCAAAAAGCTGAAGTTCTTTATTACCTGCTCTTGTCTGACAATGAAGGTGATGTCTTCTCCAGGCTTAACAGCCAGGCTTTCTCCTTTGATGCTGATCTGTAACCCTTTGGGAGCAATCAGTGGACACATATGCTGGGCTAAATTCTGTTGCAAATCAACCCCACCTTCACACACATTAGACACCACTTTCCTATACCTGCAAGAATGGTAAGTAGTGATTAGTGGGGGTCACTGGGGGCAGCATGGAATATCTAACAATATAACAATGGAGCCAGTTTGAAGTGTGGTTGGCTATCAGATCAGACAAAAATTATACCGAGTCTCACGGAGGAGCAAATTCCAGTGCTTAAGCTCATGAAATTTCCAGGCTCGTGAAGCTCTTAATCATTTTTAAATATATTCTGCGTAACAAACTAAAAATGCCTTGACAAGGGTTGCCCAAGAAACTTTCCGGATTATACCTCAACTATTTAAGGATCAGTTTCATTCAGGTTTGTTATTTTTAACCATTCTTTTGAAACAAGGTTTATATGTTTCATTCTTGGGAATTCAAGCTCTCTCTATTACAGCTGCCAGCCCCTTGTGAGAATGCAGAGTTTTCACTAATAAAGAAAATACACACAAACTGCAAGTCTCTGGCCTGATTGACATTTCAAGGTTTAGCCCCAATCTACACAACAGCGAATGATGATGTTGCTATAAATGGGAATAGATGCCAGCTGCAAGTTATTCTCAGCACACATGTCAGACTACCTTGTAGTATATGTGCTATACTCTATTGTTTACAGCTCTCTGAAGCTTTCCTTTGAATCTCAGTGGCCCTTATGATTAGGCAAAGAATCCATCCTCTGCACAATGCTTTATCCTCGAGGAAGTGAGAGGTAGGAGAAGGGATCTGGAAAGCTTAGTGAGGTAATACTTGCTTCTAAGTATATATATGATTTGAATCTAAATAAAATTAAAGGGTTAACATCAAAGACTGTCTAACGGCTCACTATCATATGTGCAGCTGCTGTTGTTATAAATAACCCCTAAGATTATTAGAAGAGAATTTAAAAGGAAAAAAATGACTCTGTTTGGAGATTGTTTACTTTTTCATTTGAGCCTGGCTCTGTACGGGGCTAGTTGCCTCTGTCTGGGTCTGCAGGGGGTGTTTCCCAGTAAAGCTAACAGCAACAGTCAAGCTGAATGGGCAACAGTCAGGGTGTATACAGGAGGGAGATGGCAAGAATGTGCTTTTGCCAGCTGCACCACTCTCAGATTTAAAACCCCAGCTCCTGGAAAGTATGTGAATTCCCAAGGAGCTCAGCTTTCTTTTCTTAAAATTCTTTCACCCCCCTCCCAACTTTCTAACCATCATGCTGGAGGGCTCATAGCATGAAAATATATCTACGGAAACTTAGAAACTAGGAGGGAAATAAAAAGACCCCATTTTTTAATGTGTAAAAACCTTCTGATATGCGAACCAAATTTCACAATTTTTTTGGCTTTCACTCATGGTTTATGGGTTCTTGGTGTTGGCAATAGCGAACAAGTTTGAAACCCCTTATAACTGCAGCCATGAGCAGAAACATTTAAAAGAGACTTTAAGGACCTAGTATTTTGAGAGAGATTTATATGACTTTTTAAAATAAATCAAGATGATAACACTGCCCTTTCTACAAAACTCTCACACACTAAACGTACCTTTAGAAAATTGGGACAGCCAATGGTCAGATGTACAATTATGCTAGTATAAAGGGAAGCATGGACTTACTGCTTGGGAGACCATATCAGCTGATCCAATGCAATCTTGCATTTGTCCACTCCTAACCTAGAGTATGCGAAGCTAACCTGCAGTATTTTATCCCTGAATGAAAGAGGGGGAAATTGCTATTGTTTAGCTTCATTTGTTGCAGGTTAGGAGCAGGCAGATGAAACAATCACCCTGAATTCAGATGCAGTATGTCCCTCCTCAAACCCCACAGGTTTCACTCGGTATCTGTTTTATCAGTTGCTACCCCAACATAATTCACTATACAGAGTTCCACTTACATTTTCTTAAACCTACCCTTTGACGCTTGGACAGAGTGCTTTCCATCTCTGCAAGTTAAGAAAATAACAGACTTACCCAGTGCTGCTTGTGTATGCCTGTCCTAATACGCAGTCTTCAGGAGGGGATTCTGGATTAAACCAAAAGTCAGCAAAGCACTTGCTGGATTCTGACTTCACAGGTGCTGAACGCTCAAATCCATAATCACTGCAAGAACCCACAGAGAATATGTTAGCTGTCCTGATTTTTCATAAATCTGTTTTCTGGGTTAGAATAGGAGTAAAGGAGAGTAATTTTAATGTTATCTGGTAGGAGGTTAGCATCCGGGTTGATCAGTCCAGTTCTGCTCTCAGACCAGAGTTGTGTAGTACATATGAGGGCAGAATGGGTTGTACACAGAATCCCCTCTATTTGCAGTTAGGTTTCTTTTAAAGAGCTCCCTTTACAATTCAAATCAATACATGTATCCTCTTTCTCTTCTGCTTCACTTGTGACTGCAGAGGATTTGTACTAAAGGTCAATCCCAATGGTCATTATTCAAATTTTACTCAGTGGCAGTTTATCTGAATAAAACATCAGGATTTGTCCAGTCAGGTGAAAATGATTGTTCCTTCAAAAATGTCAATGGTTTTCTTATTTCATTTTTTTCAAAAGAAAATTCACAGCACGCAGCTTCCGTAGCAACAAACATATCTTGGCATTTCTCTGCCAGATTGTGAAATTCTACATAATTTCTTGCAATATCAACCCACATAAAACAGAAATAAAATTACTGAAATATTTTTTCTCTTTACCCAGAAACAAATGTAACACATGGGAAAAACAATCTGCCATTGAAATCCCACTGGATTGTTTTATTCTTGGTTTTTGTTTGGGGAAATGTGGGTTTCACATTCCATCATCTTTCGGATACTGTACAGTCCATAGAAAGGCTCACCATAAGAAGTCAGAGTTCACACACTCGCAAACTTTGGATGTGAGAGCTGACGTGAAACTTCTTCCTTTAATGCACCATGATGAAATTTTCCTCTTCCGAAAGCTTCTTCGTTGACCCATGATGCAACGGTCCCCCTGAACATTAAAGCACTGAACTGTAATAACCAAACCACCCTGTCATGAACTCCATCTAATCATCATCTTAGGTTGTGTAGAGGAAGGCTAGTCTTGTAGCTGAGGCACTCGACTGGGACTCTGGAAATACAGGTTTAATTCTCAAGCGTGTTACAGGCAACCTAGGCCACCTTCAGCATGTCACTTTAGACAAGATTTTCAAAAGTCAGGATTTTTTGTGTTTTGAAATAACTACTAACCTAGTGGGTAGAATACACATCCAGGGTATAGGAGACTAAAATTCAAATCTTTTCTCTGCCTGATTTAGACCGATTTGACTACCAGCTTCCCATCTCCCAGATAAGTATTCTAGCCAATACAGTACACATTTATTCTTTCTTATTCTCTGCCTTTGTCCTTCTCTTTCCCTTTTTCTATTTTACACAAACAAGCACATATGCTTTGGCTCTTGGAATTACAAGGCTTGAGCCTAACTCTCTTTATGGATCCAGTGCTAGGAGAGACATTTTCTAAAGTGCAGAAGACCAAAATATGCACAAAAATGTAGATCCAGTTCCTGCAATTATACACGCAACTCAAGCATTTGTGCCTGCAAAGGGGTCATTTAAGCACGTCCTGCACTAATAATTGAGTGGTTGCTAACACAGGATCATTTTAAAAAAAAAAAGCGTACTTGTTTCCAGTTTCTGGGAAGTATGATTTCAGTGCCTCAACACACTTTTTTTGTTATGGCCTAAACCTACATAATACTTTCAAGTGCGTGTCATGCCTATATTAGGAGTATAGGAGTAGGAGCATGACAGCAATGGCACAATAGCCAAGAGTGAGAGTTAAAGGAAAGTTTGTTTGGAATAATATAAATTGGCAGGCAAGACGAAACCTGGAGAACACATGGACGAGGAAAAGAGAAAAAAACTGACAGTGATCATGACTAACAGCAATATATCTCATGTAGTCCAAAAGACTAGCACACTACTCTACAGACAATACAAGATAAAGAGAATGAGAACCAGAATGCAGGTAAAATTGAATTTGGCCAGCACAGAAGACATTAGCACAGCTAATGCATTACTACAGATTTGGTATTGCTCAAGTTGTTTGGTATTGCTCAAAACAACTGGACTCTATTATATGATTGTTCCACTGAGATTCTAAATTTCTTTTGGAATGGGTTTTTACTTATGCTGATTTACATTCAAGTACCATATGTAGTCAGGAAGCTGGCAAAACATGACTACATATTCAAATTGCTTCAATCAGTACTATAGATTTTGGCTTACAGTGTGTGTCTCAGAATCCAGAAGGACCACCTATTATTATGGCAAATCACCAAGTACACTTCCCTCCACCCACAGACCACCATTAAGACAATAAAGGGAACACAAAATCTATTCTCCCTTTACACTAAGCTATTTTGAAGTCACTAATAGTTGTAAAAAATAAGCTTTGCTCTTCCTTTCAAATATCAAGGATAATCAAAGTTGGGAGCTGGAATCTATGCTTAATGGCAATGGTTTGTGTAGCAGAATGGATACGAATATTGTTAATTTAAGAGCACTGTTTGCTCAATACCTGAAGATTTGTGAGGTCCCAAGATTCATAGTCATCTTCAGTGCACTGCCTTGGGAAAGATGGTCTGAAGTCTACTTTCACCAGTTCCCAATCAGAACGATAACTGATGTGTCCAAAAACTCTGAACAGAAAGATTTTAAAAAGTTGTATGAGAAAGCAAGACCATACATTAGAACTTTCTAATTTTTATTTACTTTTGCCCACTATTTACATTGCTCTCTGTTGAAAGGAAAGCACTGCAGACTTATTTTTCAGCATTTTTCTTCTCTTTTGATGTAAAAAAGGAAACAAATGCCAATTGTTTACAGGTCCCAACAAATGAATAAAAACTATACTACTCATTTATTGGAGAACCATTTTACCATAAAACTATCCAGGGATGAAGGTAGAAATATGAATTTTTGATATAATAGAGGACATGGCATTTTAGATTAACTTTTTTGGTAGGTATATTTTGAGATGTTGCAGCTGAGATAAGGGATAGTGAATGTTATCTAGATCTGGAATGGGTGCAAGGAGTTAAATTTCCAACTCTGCCTCTGACTTGCTATATGACTGTGACACAAGTTCCTTTGTGCTTTTGTGCCTTCCCTTACTCAGGCCTAAAATGGAAATATTACTAGTGATCAAACCTATAGAAATGTAGAGAAGCTTTATGATGAATGATGTGTAAGGCACTCTGAGATTTGGGACAAGTGCAAAGAAGGCATCATTATAATTATTTTGAATCAAGGTATTGTATTGGAAATTGTGATTCCTCTTCCTGAGGTATTACACCTAATGCTCCGTGGCTTAGCTTTAGTAAAGGAGTCACAAACAGTAAGATTCCTCTTGAGCAACCTCTTGAACAAAATGGGAAGATCTTTCTGTTACAAAAAATAGGCTATGGTTTCAAAACAGGGAACGCTTTTGAAGACAGGACATTTATTTCCAAAACAAAATGGGTAAGTGTAACATCCAGCAACAAATTAGTAAGAATGAAATCCTATTTGGGAAAAAGTCAGATATGTCTGTGGTTTGCATTGCAGCTTATTCAGGCTCATGTGGTTTACTTGCCAAAGAATTCAAGGCTGATTCTGAAGCCAGCAGTTTCTATGCAGTTCCTCCACAGAGCTCATATTTTGGGCATTAGCAGCCAGCCCACCCAGACTAATTTACTCTTTTGATTGTGCCTGTTAGTTTGGCTAAACTGCAGACATAGTGGCTGCATCTACACGTCACCATACAGCAGGATGTAGGTGGCCAGGCCTGCAGATAGGTCCTGGAAGAGCAATGAAGGGGTCAGCAGGGCAGGGGCACTGGTTACTTGGGGATCTCTCCCCAAGAGGGGAGATCCAAGAGGCATAGTCTGAGACATGAGCCAAGGTCAAGATCCAAGGGTCAGAGAACCATTTCCAAGTTCCAGGAAAAAAAAATCCAAGATCAGAGTCAAGGAAGCCAAGCCAAATAAGGATGCTAGGGAAACCAGAGAGATCAAAGGTAGTGCCAAGTTTCAGGAGAAATCAGGGTCAGGAAAAGCCAAGGATGGGTCAGAAGTCAGGAGAATCAGGGAGGTATGTGAATTTGAGGTTTGCCTGAAGCTGTGTCAAGGCATATCTGCAGCTTGAGGCTGCAGGTGCATTTAAAAGGGATGAGTGGTGCTTTCAGCAGCCAGTCTGGTTGCAGAGAACTGAGTCAGTCCAATCAGCCAGGAATCAGGGTCAGGTGTGGTAACTGAGGTTCTTGGCCCAGCCAGGCCTGCTGGATCAGAGTTCCTGATGGCAGAAAACTCTTGTCAGGACTTTGTGACTCATGGGACCCTCTGTAGCCCCTCCACACCCCCAGTCATGTGTTGTCTCTGCTTCTCTTTGGCTGTCCCCTGCTTTTAACAGCTGTTCACTTCAAAGGTACAGGAATGGACACAGTACAGCTAGGACAGAGCTGTGGGTCTGAGAAGGGGGAGAGGTGGAGGGTGGGGAACGGTACCAGAATGAGGGGAGTGTGGCCAGCAGAGGTAAGGCTGGGGCATGGGCTAGGTTGGAGGCAGCACCGTGCAGGGTGCAGTCAGCGGTATTATAGTGTAGGGGTGAGTAGGGGACACTGGGGTGGGGCAGCATGGCATAAAAACATTGCTGTAGTCAAATAAGACTGTATTAAAAGACATTACACAACCCCTAAATTTGAACTGCTCCCTTGTTACTGCCTTCCAGTGCTTGGCAGAAGAGTTCAATTTTCATGTATAAAATGGGTATCAGATACCCGGGCCAGATTTAGCCTGCATCACCAGGGGCTGAATGATGATTTAGCCCCATCATTCGGCCCCTGGTGCTGGTCCTGGGTCCAGAGTAGACCCACATATTGCACATGGCATACAACCAATTCTGGCTGCATAAGATGCCTGTTCTGGCCAATCCAGGACCCATGATGCATGTTGTACCTCCCCCAGCCAGTCTGGGATATGAACCACATGTGGCACCTGCCCTGGCTGGCCTGGGACCCGTGCTGCACATGGCAGCCCCCCCCAGTCACTCTGGGACAAGTGTCACAATGTGTGCAGCATAGGTCCTGGATTGGCCAGAAAGGACACCATGTGTGGCACATATCCCAGACCACCTGGAGTGATCACCGTGTGCACTGGATGCAGCATTTGGTGGGGAGGGTGTCTGTGGGCCCAATCTGGTCCATGGGGCTGTCCAGATGTTTTTCATCCAGCTCATGGACTAGCTCAGCACCATTCATTCAGTTCATGGGACCAGATGTGTTTGACATCCCTGACGTAAAACATATCAGTAAAAAAGTTTGGTTGTCAGTAAAAAATCTGCATATTGCCAGTAAAAAAATATTCTTGGGTTGGCAACCTGATTAGTATGACCAGGCAAAAATATCTCCTAGTTTCACTTAGTCTGAGACTGGAAATCCCACTCAGGACACACAGACTATAGGAGAACTGATTAGATATCTGAGCTAAAGAAGTGTATGGCACCGTTAATCCTGTTTTAGCAAAAATTGTATTTATTTAAATAATTTAGGCAAAAAGAAGTGATGGTGTCTCTGTGGAAAGGGACATAATGGTGCATGAGTTGGACCTGTTGCAATTAAATTTTCATCCCATTTATCTCTGTCTCTGGAATATAGCTAGATGATAGGCTGTAGTTTATTGTAATACAATGTGGGTGTATAAATTCATCAATACAGGGCAGATTAAGAGAGCACAGCTGAAGAGAGAAATGGGTTAAGGAATATTCATATAAACTGAATATGTTCAAGTCGGCAGACCTTGATGAAATTCACCCTACAGTACTTGAGGAACTAGCTCAACTAATCTCTGAATTATAAATGATTACTTTTGATAATTCATCTGGACAGGGGATATCCCAAATGATTGAATAAGGAGAAACAGAAAGAAAAGAGGGCCTGTGGAATTACCGTCAGTCTAAATTTCATACCTTGAATGATACTAGAACAAATTATTAAACTATTTATAAGCACCAGGAAGATAACAAGGTGGTAAGAAACAGCCAGTGTGGATTACTCAAGAACACAGACTGTTGACCCAATCTTATTTCCTTTATTAGTATAATTGGCCTAAAGAAGAAAGTGGCAGATGTGACATGGTTTGACTTCAATACATTTTTGATGCTGTTTTACATGATATTCTCATAAGCAAACTATGGAAATATGGTCCAGATGAAATAACCATAAGGTGCACGGCTAAAAAACAGCTCTCAAGAACTGTAAAAGGTACAGGCTCAACCTATAATTGGGTGCTCAACAATTTTGATATGTGTTTGCAGTATTTTGGGCATGGAATAAAAATAAGGAATCAGATTTTTTTCAGTGCACCTTTTATTTTTAGTGCACTTAACCCATTGGACTTTTTCCTAGGTTATTTGATTGCTTTAGGATTTTATAAGGGATATAGGCATTCAAACACTTGAGCTGTGCTTATCAATTTATATTTGGGGAAAAAAGCTGTTTTTTCCTAAAACTGAACCTGAAAACTTGGGGTTGACTTAATACCTAGACTTGGAACTATATAGTAAATCCTACAGATGACACAGGAAGGAGAAAGTATTAGCAATGGAGGACAGGATCAAAATTCATAGTGATCTTGATAAATAGGAGAAATATTTTGAAAATAACAAAATTAAATTGAACACAGACAAGTACAAAGCACTACACTTAGGAAAGAGAAATCAAATGCACAAATACAAAATGGAGACTGACTCAATTGACAAGAGTCACAAAAAAACCCAACAATCTGCAAGTTATAGTGGATCACAAACTGAGTGTGAATAAACAATGTGATGTTGTTGAAAAAGTGGCTAATCTCATTCTGGTCCACAATAACAGTAGTGTTATTTGTAAGATATAAGGAATAATTATTTCATTCTTCTCAGTGCTGGTAAGGTTTCAGCTGGATTGTAGTTTTGGCATCACATTTTAGGAGAGAGTTAGGCAAATTGGATAGAGTCCAGAGGAGAACAACACGAATGATAGGAAAGTTAGAAAACATGACCTGTGAGAGAGACTGAAGGAACTCAGCCTGTTTTGTCTAGCAAAAAGCAGACTCAGGTTAGACATGATAACAGTCTCCCTATACATAAGAAGAATAATGATTAGTTGCTTCCTATGTCAACTGTCAGTGGGACAAGAAATAATCAGTTTAATTTGTAGCAAAGATTTAGATTAGAAACTAATAAAAAAAAATCTACCTGTCAGGGTAGTGAAACACTAGAACAAGCTAACTAAAAAAATTGTGGCATCTCTGGAGGTTTTTAAGAACAGATTACACAATCAGCTGTCAGAGGTGGTTTAGGATATTGAATCTTGGCTCAGAGCAGGGCACTAGACTAGGTAACATCTTGCAATCCCTTGAAGCCTTACATTTTCATGGGACACCAATACTGCGTTCATCAAGTAATCTACTCACATGTGACACAGAAAATAAATCTCTCCCTCTTTGGCTCTAGATTTATAGATCTCCACTATGTGAAGTACAGCAGTGGTTCCCAAACTTCTTTCCACTAACAGACCACCATTATCTCCCAACATTTCTTGTGGACCACCATGCCACTTCATTATCAAATGTCTCACTGTAAGGGCAAGAGGAAGAAACGTGCATGCAATCTGTGGGCTGGCTGTATACTGTTTATCATGGCTCCGTGGACCACCAGTGACTCATGCAGCACAGTTTACAAACCACTGAACTAGAACAAAATCTGCATTTGCTAAGTCTCACTTCTTCCCAATAGGCCATCCAAGAAACAGACACACACGCTTCACCTAAGATATATCTTAAATAAAGCACAGCACGCATATTATACATCTAACCTTACTACTGGTTATGTAAATCTCACCCTCAAGCTTATAGGATTCAAAGGAGTTCAAAAGGCTGGTACCAATCTGTAGCACAGCTTCATGAAAATGAACAGAGGAAAACAACATCACTTTCCCATGTAAAATTGTGGCCTTGGGGATAAATATCATAGTCAGATTTTCAAAGACTTTATCATCTAATATGCAGCCAAAATAGTGAACTGTTCTGAAAATATAGTCTTAAGAAAATTACAATATTAAAAACATCTAACTGTATGCTAAAAGATCTTGCAAAAATAATAATAATAATAACAACCTACCAGAGCATTCTATTTGATTAATTGGGCTTTATTAGAAAGCCATCAAATAAATTCTGTTGTAACCATGAAGGATGATGCAGCAATACATATTTTTTAAAAGAAATTCTAATTACCTTAGCAATTCATTTATTTTTATTTGCTAGAACTTGGGTTGCATAATTCTAACTTCTGTATTCCAATTGTCATAACTTTGTAAACTTGCTCCAAGTTCACCTATAAGCACATAATTTTAATTTGATGGCATCCTTATACAGACAGGAAAAGCTTAATGCAATTTTTAAGCTAGCTAACATGTTCACTCAAATCTAAGTCAACCTGAATTTAAGATGACCTCCCATTAGATTTTATATATGGAAAACTTATAAATATGTTATAATTTTCCAGGTACAGAATCTAATTATTGGAGGGTTGTCTTAAACTCATCCCCCTCCCTCTACTATAGCAGGGAAAGCAGTCACTGGGGGAGTCAGATGACTGGGAGGGGGTTAGGCAGCCCGCTTGCCCTCTGTCTCCCCTCTTCTTCCCATTGCAGGCTTTCTGGCCCCCTCACCATTGGCACCGCTCACAGATTCTGTTCCTCCCTCACTCCCAGTAAACTCTATCCCTCCACCCCCAGTCCCCACAGTCTCTGCCTCTCCCCCTTCCTCCCTGCGGTCTCTGTTTATTCCCTCCTACTCCCTACAATATCTTCCTCTCTGCTCCCCAGTCTCTGCCTCTTCTCCCCCCACTTTTCACAATCTCTTCCTCTTCCTCCCACCCCCCTGGGCTCTGCCTCTTCCTCCCTCTCCCTCCACCCTTACTGACAGACACTGCTCAGACTCTATCCCCTCCCTGGACCACAGCATGTGGAAGCATGGCCCTAGCTGAGCCGTACAGCAGTGTTGGCACTATTGATTGGCCAAGCAGGGGATGGAGCTTCCATGTGCTTCACTCCTGGGAAGGAATCTCATCCAAGCCAAAACCATACTGTACCTGACAGTAAGAGAGAGAAAGAGGCAGAGCAGGAGGCAGAAGCTGCAGAGGGCAAACAGAGGATGGGCAGACAGCTGCTGTGGGTCTGACTCTGGTCTCAACCCAGACTCTGACTCACACCTGACACCAGCCTCCAACTCTGCTTTGCACATGAATCTAAGATGCGAGGCCTTTCCCCAGTACTGACTGGGGGGGGGGCAGTTTGCCTTAAATTCCAGTAAATACAGTAGTTCAAACTTTGTTCTTAAAGGATGTTGGCTATTTCTGTCCTTGATAAACTCCATAATTGGGGGAACTAATTTAACAGAAATTAAACAAAATTATATTCTCTTACTAGAAATGTATGTTTTTATGTAGAGGAGAGACTCATTTTCGATGAATATTTATGTGTTTATTTTTCTAGCACTTGCTATCTGATCTTAAAGCATGTTATTGAAATTGCATTTCCTTAAATCATATAAGCATTCATCTCCCTCTGGCAAGTGTCTTCATCATCAGGCTATGTAGTCATGTTAAAGTTTCTCTCTGGTTAAGCATGGGTAGGCAGCATCTGAATGGAGGTTTTAAGAATCTATATTTTGGACTTGGATACCTAAAGTGACAGTTAGACATCAAAGTATCTTCATGGAGCTAACCCTGAGCTACTTAGCAAATGTCCAGTTGTAAATAGGCAACAGAGCTGGAAAAGGGACCCCAACTCCCTGGGTATGTTTACATGAAATAATTCAAGGTACATTACCCTAAATATAAGGTGCATTAGGGCACACATCTACACATGCACACCCTTAACGCACTTTAAAAATGACAAATTTAGGCTATTTGTGCCTAAATTTGATACCTGCAAATCAAGGTCCCCACAGTGAAGGAGGGAGTGAAGCAGGGGCAGGCACTGCCTAGCCATGGTGGAGCAGGGCACGGACCACAGCCCTGGCCCAGTCCCCACCCCTGTCAGGAAGAGCCCAGCACTGCCTTAGAGGCCACCTGCCCTTGCCATGCCTGCAGGTCCAGGGGCCACACATCCCCCATGGCTCCCCCAGGGGTGCATGTAGCAGTGTGATCTGCCCCCAGATGAGCCATGTGGCTCCATCCCACACCCTATCCTGCCCTGCCCCGGTTGGGCAGCGCCAGCCCCAGCCCCAGCCCCACTCCCTCCCTCACCACAAGGGCCTCCATCTGCCCCCCCCCCACTCCTTCCCTTCCCCTACCCCTACCCCCCACAACAGACTTACCAGCCAGACACTGCTCTCCAAGCTGCCGGGCTGGCCCTGTGGATGTACGAATGCACGAGGCATTTACTGGCAACATTAGTGCCGATACAATATGGACTGATGTATTGGTGCACCTCTAGTAGAAGCCTGCCTAACCTGCTTAATACATATTAAGATGATGCACATTAAATTTAGGCGTGCTTAAATGCACCAGTAGACACACCCCCACCAGTTATTTACATACTAGGCTTTGCTTTCTCTTGCCCTCTAATTTCTGAATTAATCACACAAAAAACTTATCAGCTGTGCTTCTGACCACAGAACAGACTAAATATTCAAGAATGTGATTTTTAAAGGTACTCAGGGAGTCAGGGAGCCTCTCTTTCCCATTAACTTTCAGAGGGAGTTGGGCATTTAATTCCCTCAGGCTCCAATGAAATTCCCAGCCTACATCATGTGAAAAACAGATGGCAAAGGCTTCATTTAATAGAACTATTCATGGAAATAAATTATGCTGCAAAAGTGTGATTTGGGATTTTTTCACCATAATCAGGCTTCCTTGCTTGCATTAGCAGGAACTGGGGCTGTCGGAGGATTTACTGTACTAGGAAAATGTTTTAAATTGTCATATTTCAGAGATTATTATTCTGAGACTAGTGCAATTTCAGATTCAGTATTTAATCACCTTTATGGCTCACTAGACATCTGCGGTCACCTGTGTAATCACAACAGCAACCTTCTCTGTTCTCTATTTATGTAATAAAGACCTCTGAGCTAGGTGGTTTTTGATACCTCATGACTGGCTACAAGAGTATAAGGTCTTCCGCTTCACCTCAGGTAATAATTGGTAGGGAAAATCATTAATGAACTCAAAAACCAGGAAAATATTACAGAAAAAAGCACCAACAATCTTTTTATGTGCTAACTGCTTTTATTTTAATTGTTTGCACTGGGGCCTCATATAGACATTACATTTCTCCTAAGAGAATTTCTGTTCTCCTGGAAGAAACCAAACGCATATAAGCATTCGTACTGTTTCTTCTGAACAGAAAATGGTGACTCTGAGAGAAAAATAACCCAGCTTCAACCAGCTAGAAGTCACTTCAGCAAGAGTTTCTCCTGGGAGAATGAACGTTTACATACTTTCCTGTGGCTTAACTATTCCCAGAGACTAAGAAGAGTAGAACTGTGGGGAAAGGCTTCTATGCCTTCCAGAAACTAGGGTCAACCTGGTCCAGGGAAGGCATGGGGCACATAGACTCCTACCCCTCCTTTTAGGTAGGTGAGGAGCAACCACCAGCTGGTGTCCCCTCTGGCTCCTCACACATTGGTGTCCTTGGGGTGAGAAGCAGGCAGGTGGCTTTGATTTGCCATTGCATTTTCATTGGGAATGGAAGGCCCAAGGAGCAGTGGAATGGAGACAGTTGCAGGATAAATGCTTGTACTGTGTTCCCTCTCTGGAATCATTTCTAGCAGCGGAAATTGCCCACTGCTAGAAATGAATGTTTTCATATGATTCCTGGTAGTGCCTAGGGTCCCAAGGTGCTGGACACTATAGAGAAAGGCAATGAAAATCAAGTCCCTGTTTCAAAGAGTTTATAATCATAACAAGCTAGTATGCAGGGCAGTTAAGCAAACAGAAGGGAAGGGAAAGCTGAAGTAACAGTAAGGGGAATAAGCTCTCATCAGTCAGCACAGATCTCAGCTGGCCTCCTGCAGTCACTGGCAATTGATAGGGCTTTGTACACATTACAAAAGAACACAAAGTAAAGATTTCAAGGAAGTTATTTTCAAAAAGATAAGTTATACATTGTCATGAATATAATTTTCTGTTTAAAGGACTGATATTTTCTTAAAAGATAAAGAAAAAATAGGCATTTAAGGAAGTGCTTAGCTTCTAGTATTTGCCCCTAATTTGCCCTCACATCGTTGTCAATAAAGGGTAAATCCACCCAAATCAATGGAAGCACACTGGTATAAAGTGAAGAAAGACAAATGATACAAATGAGAGAAGAATCAGGTGCTTTGAACCTGCCCATACAGACTTTGTTATACATCAAGATTATGATCCAACACAGTTTTCTACCTAGTATAACATATTTTCATTTTATTACACAAATATTTATGTCATGATTTGTGTTTGCGTACTGTATATAGAGATGATTGCATAATAACTGAAAAATAAATTCTTAGTTTTGTATATTGTGGATGGGGGGTGTATGGTGGGGGGTGTATGTATGGTGGTGTGTATGGTGGGGAATGTGCTAGGATGTGGGGGGTCTGGCTCTGCTAAACTGAGGACTTATATATGAATATCTCCCTAGATGTAGAAGAAATGAGTACTATGTAGTGACCATGACCAAGAAGGTTTGCATAGTTTCTTTGGACAATTAACTTTCTAGCCAGATGCCTCTGAGGGGGGTGCCTGACTGAAGAAGAGCACCAGCATTGAGTGTTATGATCAGAACAGTGAGGATGCCACCTAACCTAGTTCATTCACACGAATTTTATCTGTGGTAGTTTGAATAATTTAATTAAGCACAAGAGCAGAATTCACCAATTCATCACAAGTGTGATAAGAAAAACTTTCTCCGTGTAAAAAGAGAAAGTCTCTCCTTTTATCTTTTTAAAGAAAGATTGTACAATTTCTATGAGATTCCTCTTTTATCAGAAGATGAGTATTTAGTTATAGTCTACATTTAGGTGCATGTCTACCTTGCCTAGAAACATGAACCCAATGTTAGCGTTTTTTAGGCTGTATTGTTTAGGGTAGTGTTCCTGAAAGATTGTGGCTGAAGAAGAATTGTGTTGCATTTCCAAATCTCTTATTCTGCCTACTAAAGGCTGTTCCTTTAAAAAAAAAAAAAAAAA
>NW_017729033.1:26713642-26717867 GCF_001723915.1 Gavialis gangeticus
GGGGTGTATGGTGGGGGGTGTATGTATGGTGGTGTGTATGGTGGGGAATGTGCTAGGATGTGGGGGGTCTGGCAGTGTGTGTGGGGCATAAGGTATGTTGGGGGTTGTGTATATATGTGGGGAGTTGTGGGGGCAGAGTGTGGGGTGAGGGATGGTGGGGGGGCATGGGGATCCCCCCACACCTCCCCATGGCACAGCAGCAGCAGGTGGGCACTCAGGGTGCAGATGCCCATCAGGGCGGCCAGAACTGCACATCACAGTGAGGGGCACAGTCTCTGCCAAGCGACCTGTATTGCTGGTACTCTCCACCACTCATGCACAGCCTCTGCACTTGCACAACATGGGAAGGAAGCCAACATGTGCTGGAGCCATCTGCCTTCCCTGCAGGGGATGAGCTGCATGGGAGTGAAGCCCTATGCATCTTCCCCTGTCGGCCTGGAAAGGCAGCCACTTCCAGCCTGAGGCTTCTTTCAGTGGCAGGGAGTGCTGGCGATACAGATGGCATGGCAGAGGCTGTGCCCCTTGCTCGATGTTTAGCACTAGCCAGAACCATACCCCACTGGTCACCTGTGCCCTGAGCACTCCACCTGCTGCTGCTGCCACCAGCTGCCAGGGCAGCACACCATGGGAGAAATGTGAGGGGGGTCCCAACCCCCATGGACCCTCACACACACATGCTGCCCACTCCAGTTCCATGCTGCCGCTGCCCCCTGTCCCCCTACACAGAGGGCCTGTATTGCCATCAGCCGCAGCCCCACGATCTGCGCTTCCTCCCAGCTGCAGCCCACCCTGCTGCATCTTTACTTGCTGCCTGGAGCAAGCAGGAGATGGGGAAAGCAGAGCAAGTCCCCAGGGGCTGCAGCTGCAGCAGCAGCCCCACACAGAAGCTGCACACTGGCCAGGTGGGGCCCTTCCACCCATGAGGGTGGGAGCCAGGGAATAGGGTACATTTTTGGGGCTCCCATCCTTGTGGTCAAAAGGGCTGCGTGGGACACAATTTGCTGGGGGGGGCCATGGGCTGGATGAAAGTGCTTGGCAGGCCAGATCCAGTCTGTAGGCCATATTTTGCCCACCCCTGGTTTAACCTGCAAAGGTTGAACCGATTTACAAGTGAATAGACATTTACTTTTGATTCCAGAAATGTAGGCACATGCCTGCAGTGGCTCAGGCTAGAAGCCAGGGGGGTGCTAAAGCGAGCCTTCCCTTTCACAGCAGCCACAAGACTGGAGAAAAGCTGATGGGGGGTGGGAAATGGCCAGCCCCTTCCCCCACTCCCACCAGCAGGTTGATAGGTATGATTGAGGAGGGGTTTAAACCCGCACCATGGCCTGCACGAACAGCAGCCATGGTGTGCCTGGAAAGGGAGTGGGGAAGCAGCCCTTGCCAGGCTTGTGCCCAAGTGAGGGAGGCTCAGCTAGAAGGGCTGTGAGAAGCTTCACTGGCTATTTTGTTTTGACACTGTTTCAACTCATTTCAAGCTCGAAACAGCAAAATCTAAATGAAACAAAGGGCTTTGAAACATCCTTGAAACAAAACGAGGCCAGTCAAAATGTTTTGAAACAGTTTGAATATCCTCCCTGGTGGGAGGCAGGGGAGAGCCAGGGCTGCACTCCCTGGTTCTTCCTGCCTGCTGTTGCAAAGTTGTGCTCCATGGGGCTAGTGGAGCCAATGGGAGTGCAGCACTGGCTCTGCCTGCCTTCTGCCACCGGGCTGCGCTCCGATTGGCTCCACCAGTCCCATGGAGATCAGCCTGGTGGCAGGAGGCAGGCAGAGCTGGTGCTGTGCTTTGCCTCCTGCCACCAGGCTGAGTTCCACGGTGCTGTGAGCTGCTGGGAGCTGAGCCTGGTGGAGGGAGGTGGCATGGAGCCACAGCACTGCGCCCTGCCTCCCCCCACCAGGCAGCAGGCTGCTGGGCACTAAGCCCGGTGGAGAGGGGTGGGGAGCAGCACTGGGGCTGAACTCTGCCTCCCTCCACTGGGCTCAGTGCCTAGCGGCTCCCAGCCCCATGGAACTGAGTCCAGTGGGGGGAAGTGGAGTGCAGCACCCAGCAAGGCTCAGCTCCTAGCACCAGTCCCAGGCAGCAGCAGCAGCCTCCTGCCCACACCCCCGGGAAGGCTGTGGGGCTCTGCCGGACTCCTGCAGGTTTGCAGGCCCCCGATCTACCTGCGATCACAGGAGGCTGCTCCTCCTCCAGTTTCGTGCTTCCCCATTATAGTCTATGAGCAAAATATTGAAACAAAATGGAACGGTGCTTTCAAAACAAAACTAAACTTGGAACGAAACACTGTTCCACCAAAACAGAAGTCGAAGCAGAACAGTGCTGTTTCACACAGCCCTATATGGAGAGACACCAGCCCAGGCAGCAACCCAGAAGAAGGGGACAGAGAGAGGAATTAAACATCCCTGTCTTCCCTTTCAGGCACAGGCACAGGGATCCCAGCTGGGCCAGCTTTCCCCTCTGCTTGCTGCTCACGTGGTGGAAGGCAGCCAGCCAGCATGGTCCCACTATCCACCCGGGGCTGAGGCTGGAGCTGGGGCTGTTGGGCTGAGCTGGGCTGGACCACAGGCACTGCTGAGGGCAGGTGTGGAGGGGTCAGCATGAGCTGGGCTACAGGGGTCAGGCCCTTCCCAGCGGGCTGCGGCTCTGGCTGGGGCTGCAGCAGCTGTGCAGACAAATTGCTCCTATTTTCCCATGCTCAGGCCAGGTGGGGCTGTCATGGAGCCAGAGCAAGCTGAGAAGGGTCCAGAAGGGCTGGCTTGGGTCAGGCTGCAGGAGCTGGGCCCTTCCTAGCTGGCTGCAGCTTCATGACAATCTGGCCCAACAGCACAGATGGCAGATGCCCAGGCCTGTTCAGAGGCATCAGTGGGCCTGGGGCCTGGCAGCTGACTGCTCCAGGGGCTCATGTGCCCACAGCCGCCATGCCCTCTGTTTGTCACTGTGCAGCACCCAGCCAGGTGCAGCCACACAAGAAACTGTGTGCTGCCTAGGGCTGGTGGGGCTGTTCTGCCTCCCTTGCCTGCTGCTGCTGCTACTACTACCCCTGCCATGCCACTCTAGGTGGGCAGGCAGAAAGCTTCAGCCCAGCAACTTCTGCCTAGCACACGGAGCTCTGGCCCCAGCTCCTGGCCACCTTCCATCTACTCTGTCTGCCTGGCACAATGAGCAGTCCCTGTGGGAGGGTGGAAGGCATCCAGGAGCTGGAGCTGGATCTCCATGTGCTCAGCAGGTGCCACCAGGCTGAAGCTTCCCATCCCCTGCCCACCAGCACCTGGAATGGTGCAGCAGGGTCAGGAGTGGGAGGAGGAGGAGCCACTAGAGATGAAGGGAGAACAGCAGCACGTAGCCTGCTGCAGCCATACTGGGAATAGACCCACCAAAGCTGCATGCTGGCGGAGACTGGCAGGGCTGTTCTGCTCCCCTCACCTCTAGCTGTGGCTCTTGCTTCTGTCATGCTGCACCACCCTGAGCAGGCTGAAGCTTCAGCCTAGTGACTTCTGCCCAGCACATGAAGATCCAGCTCCAGCTCCTCGCCTTCCACCCACTCTGCCTGCCGACAGGGGCTGCTCATAGTGCTGGGCAGGCTGAGTGGATGGAAGGCAGCCAGGAGCTGGAGGCAGAGCTCTATCCACAGAGCAGAAGGCACTGGGCTGAAGCTTCCTCCCCGCCCACCCAGAGCGGCGTGGCAGAAGCAGGCATGGCAGCAGAGGCAGTAGCAGCTGGAGGCGAGGGAGGTAGAATAGCCCCCCCCGGTCCCAGACAAGCACAGCTTCTGGTGGGGCTGCAGTTGGCCGGGTGCTGCACAGTGATGGACAGGGGGCACAGAGGTGGCAGCAGTGGCTGTGGGCACACAAGCCTCCACCATGGGTGGCTGCCTGGCTTTGGGCCCACCAGCATCTCTAAGCCAGAGTGGGCAGTCGTGGGAATGATGAAAACATTCTGTGCAGCCAGTCCAGCTGCCAAGGCACCCGCCTGCAGCTGCAGTGGTGTTGTCTCTGCAACACTGCCCAGCCAGCCACCAGCCATGTGCACCAGAGCTGTAGCAGATTGGGAAGGCCCTACCCGCACAGCCGCCCTGGGCTGGCCACACTAGGTCCTTCCCAGCTGGCTGCAGCTCCATGACAGCCCTGCCCTGGCCTGGACATGGGGAGCAATCCGGCCACACAGCTCCCTTGGCCCAGCCAAAGCCACAGCCAGCTGAAAGTCCCTGCCCCCAAAGCTGAGCCC
>NW_017729033.1:26717916-26732932 GCF_001723915.1 Gavialis gangeticus
AAAGTCCCTGCCCCCAAAGCTGAGCCCAGGCCCCTCCACACTCACCCTCAGCAACACCCACAGGCTGGCCCAGACCCAGTTCCAGCCCCAGCCCCAGGTGAGGCCAGTAGATGATGGGGCCATGCCAGCCAGCTTTGGCCATGGTCCTGCCCCTGCCACTGTATTGGTGGGGGGGTGGGGGTAACACTGACAGGGGCTGCTCTACCCAGCCAGGCATATCCTGGCTGTGGTCCCCTGGGGCAGAGGGAAGGGAGGGGGATGCTCTCCCTGCCCCCTTAGCCATAGGGGCCATGCCAGGCCAGTTTCTGATCATGCTCCTGCCTCTGCTCTGGCTAGAAAGAATAGGGGCGGGGTCAGGCCTTCTGTCTGGAGCAGACAGCACTGCTCAGCCCAGGGCTGCAGAGCATGCTGGGATGCTGGGGGACTCTCGTTTAACTTAAACCACGAAGGGGTCTGGGACAGACGTTCCATAAACTTGTTTGACTCAAATCAATTAAGTGATACTATATTCAACCAGGTTTATCTTAAACCAGTTTGGGCCATTTTGAAACTGGTATATGCACTTATGTTCTGTTACAGGTTTAAACCAGTTTCTGATCACAAACTGGTTTACGTATAACTTCTGTCCTAGCCTAGGAGACACCCCCATTTTCAGTTCCCATTAGGCCCCCACACAAAGGGTCCTTCTGCTCTGTTGTATCAGAGGTAGCACAGATACTAGGATTCTACCTAATTCTACCTTCATTCTACCTAAACTAATTTTTGGCATCCCACTGTAGGAGCTGAAAAGTAATAAATGGGAATTTGAACAACAATGTCATTACATTACATTTTTAATGAGCTTTGAAACTTCCAACATGAGTTGCTGTCTTTGAAGAAGAATGGCAGTACTTTACACATAAAATTCCACCTTTTTCCACTAAGTGGGGCCATTACTCAGTCCAGTGCAAATAAGTGGATAAAGGATTTACTGCAAAGGGCAACATTGGATTATGTTAATTTTCACTTTAAAAGAATTTAAGACAAAATAAAAAGAAGCCTAATAGTCCATGCCTTATTTCAAGAAATTCAATGTACTCACTATGGTTAATTTAGAGAAAACACTAACAAAATTTTGCTTATTGAGTTAATGATCAATACAGAAATTTTGTTCTTTTTCTACATAAGTCATCTACCATGGCATAAATCAGTGGTGCTTAACAACCACAGGCCAGATCTCGTCCATGGAGCCGTGTCATCTGATCTATGGGACTCCCCAGAAATTTCAGGAAGGTCCAAAATTTGATGGCAGAGAAGTGAGGTAAGTATTAATTGATGCTTTCCTGCTTCTGAATTTCTGGACCTTTCTCCTGCAGGTCAGATAATGTGGCCCTGCTAGATCTGGGCCTGTGGAGTCACCAAAAGTATCCAGGAATGTCTCCTAAATAAAAGGGAGGCGTACAGCCAATGGAAGGGAGGGGCCATCACCAGGGAGGACTGTACTGTGGTTGCTCGGGGCTGCAGGGGGGCGGTCAGGAAGGCCAAGGCAGAGACGGAACTGGGACTAGCTACCCAGATCAAGGACAACAAGAAGTCCTTTTTCAAATACATAGGGGGTAAAAAGAAAGTACCGGGTAATGTGGGGCCCCTGCAAGACACGCTGGGAAATCTGGTCGTCACACCAGATGACAAAGCTATCCTATTTAACAACTTCTTTGCCTCCATTTTCCTGAGCAGGGACCAGATCAGCTACCCCACCGGGACTCCCTCAGGCCCCAGGGGAGGTGCACCCAGGCCAAGGGTCAGTGAGGAACTAGTCAGGAAACTTCTGGAGGGACTGGACATATTTAAATCAGAAATACCTTTGGGCGGCCTCCCTCCACCAATCCTGAGTAAGAGGCTGCTCTGGAAGTTGGGTGGGTATTTTTCTTCCTTTCCAGTCTCCAGCTGCAGCCCTGCTGGCCCTCCATGTTGTAAGGTTTGTCTCCTTCACAGGCACCTTGAGCACCGTGTGCCCCAGCACATCCTGGAGGGCACCACACACCTCTAGGTCAGCCTCCCCAGCAATGGCCAGCCCACCCCATATATATATGGCTACATGCAATATATATAGCTTTGGCAGGATTCAATTTTTATCAGTAACTGTTGATAAACATTGATTTCACCTCACACTTACTGACCTAGAACATATTTCCATAGGTAATCACTGAAATTCATATAAAAGGGATGTAAGAAAAATTATGGCTAATGGAGTGCATGCTGACAGGAGAAGCAGTCCTATAGAACCATGCTGACTGTAGTTTGGATGGCAACTCCCAGAAACCCCAGGGGACTGGGAACAATGGAAGAGGAAGTGATAAAGTGTCCAAGGGAGCTATGGGTGAGCAGAGCTGGGACAGATGGCACCTCTGCTGCTCAGCTGGCAGCAGTCCTACAGTAGTTACATTTGTCATTAATAAATTGTCTTTCCCCCATACCCCTAATTTTGTGCAATCCTGAAAATTTCAATTGATAAAAAATGAAATAAATGCTTAAAAATAAGCATCAATATTATCTGTCAAAATTATTTAAAAATAAAAATCCAATTGTATCAAGATATATATAGGCTTGGTAGAATTAGATTGCTATATTTTATACTTAAGATTTACAATTACATTCTGTATCCTTCTATCTTATGGTTTTATACTACTGCACATAATCATAGTACCTGAACCCCTTAACCATATAATCAATAACAGCAGCAAAGTCCCTAATGGACTTCATGGAGTCTCTGAATCACTTTCCATGTCCTGGAAAAATCTCTGCTTAGTATGTTCCACTGTTTGATACAAAGCTTTGTTTGGCTTGTTTTTTGATGAAGACCAAGGAAGTTTGGTTGTATGGGGTTCTTAAAGCTATGACTGGGTGCATCTATGTGAGACACTTCACTGCACAGTTGTCCAGGAGCCCCACACTCCCCAAACACAGGTGCCATGGGCTTGGCAGCAGCACAGGAGACAGGGTGGCCTGCAGGAGGAGAACTGGGGGGAGTGGGATCTGGAGTGACAGGAGGTGCTGCCAGAAGCCTGGCCTGTCCCAGCCTGGGAAAAGGATAGGGGAGGAAGGCTACCCACGGCCAGCAGCCCACCAGCCCCTTGGGAGCAAGCTGGGATAGGGCGCTCAGCTGGAAGCCACTGGGGCCTAGGCCTACCTGGCTGATTTACAATGATCCCTGGGCACCTGTGCGTGCCCAACCCCCAATCTGATGCTGGGCACCAAGTGGGCCCCTGGTAGAGAGCATTTTATTTCAGAAATGTTGCAAACTCTCAAAAACAGCTTCTTTCTCATGGCTCTGCAGGCCCTGCAGCTGCACACAAGAGAGAGGCCACAGTGGCAGCTAGGATGCAGTCTCAGTGTTGCCCTAACCCATGCTGGGGCCCTGTGGATGTGCCAGCTCTGCAGAAGGACCCAGAACTGCACCCTCCTCCTGCCCCAGCTCCACATAGGTGTGGAGCTGGAGCAGCCTGCAACATGGCCCAGAACGGTGCGTCAGCTCCACACCTATGTGGAGCTGGGGCAGGGGGAGGGTGCAGTGAAAGTCCCTCTAACTGTAGCAGGGGTGGTTGCCATAGCGCAGGCAGGTGATGGAAATGTGGGTCCTGTTGAGGGCACTGATGCACTGGGGGAATCCCAGGGCATGGAGCCCTGCCTCCACCACCAAGGGGTGATTCACCTGGAGCACTGTGTGCCCTAGCATGCCCAGGAGATTACCACACACTTCCAGGTCAGCCTGCCTGGCAGTGGCCTTGCTCACCCTAAAGAGGTGGCCCATATAGTGGAGGGTGGTGGGCGTGGCCAGGTTCCACAAGGCGATGGTCAGCCTGGTGTCTGCAGGGTAGGGCTGTTGCATGGCAATGCCCTGATGCTCCAGGTGCAGGCAGAGCCACTCCAGGAGGTCAGGAAGGTGGCTCGGGTCACCCTAAACGCCTCCAGCCACTGTTCATCATCCCAGGTCTGCTGGATGATGTGCAGGCACCAGTCCTGGAGAGCCCAGAGGCGGCATGGCTGGAGGCCCAGAAGGATGTGGATGGTCCCAGTGGTGGCATCAAGCAGCACATCATCAGTGTCCCTGCTGAGGTCCAACCAGCAGGATGGGATACAGCTGGCAGCTACATGGTGGCCATGGCCCTGAGATGGTGCATTGCAGCCTGGCAGGTGGTCATTGTGCATCAGGGAGCTGGGAGGGCCTAGATGGCCATGGACCAACTGGCAGTCAGCACAGTGGGCCAGCAGGACAAGTGCAGTGGCCAGCAAGAGCCCAGGGCACTAGGCATTGCTGCCAGGGGCAGAGGCTGAAGCAGCCTTAGGTAGGGGAGGCAGAGGTGGCAATGAGACAACTGTCATGTGCTGCCCTGCTCTGTGCACACTGCTCTTGGCCAGGGAAGTGGCTGGCGAGCTGTGGCCAGAGCCTCGAGCTCCCCCTGGTGCTGGCAAGGGACCATTGCAGGGCCACAGGAAGTGGGAGCAGTTTGCCACTAGGAACAGCAAATCTGTTCCCACTTCCCTGCATGTATAGACTCCTTCCTGGAAGCATTTATTTGCAAGTAGTTTACTCTCAAGTAAATTGGTCCCGGATCAATTGCATGCATAGACTCACCCACTGAAGTGAAAATTTAAGCAGACTATTAAATAGTGAGCAACCTTACTATTTAATCATAAGAGGTGTAACTGGTCAATTTTGTGCCTTGGATGGATGGTGAAGAAGTAGTGGTGGAGGTCTGCTGCTGCAGAAGGTTGTCATCTTTTTTTGTCACTGATGTGTGATGCCTCTTCTCCATAGCAGCAAGTCTCTGGATGCTGTTTCTCCTATTCTGTGCACTGATGCTCATGCTTTGCCCTCCTCACTACTGGAGCTATAGCTGCTACAGGGAAGGTGCAGGGTGTGCACTGGGGGAGTGACCCCCAGCTCCATTCTGGCAGCTCCCGCCTCTGTTAGGCAGCACCTAGAGCTCAAGTCCCACTCACCCACCCATTGTTATGCTACTTCATAATTACTCTAATTCAAAGGTATCTAAACGTGAGATTCAGAAAGCATCCTAGGCACCTCCATCTTACACACTGCAACACCAAAAAAATTAGGTAACTAGCCTTAGTAGTGTGATTCAGGTAAATGCAGTTAGACTTGTAGGCTCAAGGCAATATACTATAATCCATTTTCCATTAAACAAGAATTAGCTGAAAACTCAGAATAATTCTGGGAGTGAGGATGGGACACCAGGAACCTTCTATGGGGTGTCTTTATCAATTGGTAGGGACCTACTGAATTCACAGCAGAAGTACAGCATTCAGTGGCTCCTTAAATTTTGCTGTTCCCCTGCAGGCCCCTCATCCATTGCCCCCCCCCCCCCCCTGTTGATTAGGGGAAGACCCAACCTCTCCCTCCTGATCAACAGGGAAGCTAAAACTGTGGTTTTAAACATGGCACTGTTTTTGCCTCCCCACCAGTCAGCAGCAGACAGCAGGGCTATCCGGGGCCCCTCAGCCAATCAGTGGCAGGGGGAAAACATGGCACCACATTTAAGGCCACAGTTTTCACTTCCCCACTGATAAGGAGAGAGCCACAAGTGGGGCCCTTCCACCAATCAGCAGGGGGTGGGCACAGGGGAACCTGCAAGATGAAAGGAGACACAGTGCACCCTACTTCTGCCATGAATTTAGTAGGTCCCTATCAATTGACTACAGAATCATCCTTGCTCTTGCTTGCTGTTTTTCTGGCTCCATGACTCTTCAATTCATGGCTCCCAAGATGCACAACTCCAATAGAAAGCTCAAGAATATCTTCATCCTAGCCTAGATTATAGCCTGGTGGTTAGGGCAGTCTTCTGGAAAGTGGAAGTGGACTGGAATCCCCTCAGACTGTGCTGGACATCAGGTTCCTGGTATCCCATCCCTGCTCCAAGGGTTATTTTGGATTTTCATCCACGTATTGTTTAGTGGAAAATGCATAAACCACCCCAACAACAGTGAATGGGCAGTAACTGCACTTTCATTTTTGTCTTTCTTAATGAAAGGGACTGGGACTATTGGTTTTTAAGTTGCTTATCCTTGTTGGGTGTTATTCCTACCAGATTTAACTCTTCCAGTGGCTCTGGAAAAATGAATGTGCAACTCATTTGTGTGAGCAATCTGCAGAAACATGCTTGAAATCTGGGTATTTATGCAAACAAATGCCCACTGTGATGCCTAAGGGGACACTTGTGTGCATCACTGTGATAATTACCCACATAAATTAAATTTCTATATAGATCAGCTAGGACTTTTCCCTTTTGGAAACAGCCCTAAAAATAAATTATAATCAGGACCAATGGAAATTATGGAAATGTGTGCTTTTTGCCTTGAAAATGGATTTTCTCTTTCTTTCCATTATTTTTGGAAGCAGTGAGGGTTAACTATTCACATGTGAGCTCACAGTGATTGAAAATGTGGTTCTACTCTGGAAATCACTCTCAAAATCTGGCCTGATTTTTTTGTGTTTACCAATTTAAAAAAAAACTTTTTTTATGCTGAACATATTGATATGGAAACAATGAAACACATAGATGAAATCTTACAATGAAATTCATGTACAGTAACTTCCGAAAATACAATGACAAATTATTTTCCTTAAACCAACTAACTATGATATTAATGTCATAATCTCTGAAATTGTGTAAATGGGCCTACAAAGGGAAAAACAGTTCAGTAGCATCTTTTATCTATGACACGTGGCAGTGGCAGATCTAAGCTCACAAAAACTGATTCGTGTTCTCCCGAAGTTTCTAAAAACTGGGTACTTCAAAATTACCAAAAGACAGACTGGTATTATGACTCCCTGACTATCTTCCCTTACCAGACCAAGCTGTTTATGCCACAGTTTGGTAGCACTAGTTAACAAAACAAGTCCTAAACTCCATTTTGGCTAAGGATATGTGCAATGGGGTCCTGCCCCAAGGGTGGTCATTATGCCCTGGTAGCCCCCCTCATCCCTCATCAACTTTACTTTCTTTGGGCAATCTCTCCTTCAACTCACCTTTCACATCTTGAAGTAATTATCCTTTTAGACAAAGGAAGGCTGTCCCAGGGCTGCCTAAGTGAGACTGCATACATCTAAACACAGATGTCACTGCTCACCACTTTAAGCACTAAGGCCTCTTCATCTCCCCTTTTGGCCATGCCCAAGCCTCACAAATATAAACAATCAATTCCTTGTCATTGGGTGTTAAGTCCCATTGGGCATTAAGACCCATGTCCCATCCCAGCATCAACTCCAATCAATGTGAGCCTCTAAACCTGGAACAATCTCTGCCACTACTGGGGCTCCTGTCTCCTGTGCCTTTAATCGTCCTAGCCCCTCCTGGGCTTGGGCCTCTGTACTTCAAATAATCTCAGCCCCTCTTGGGCTCAGGCCTGCATTCTCTATTCCTCCAGGACTCAGGTCTCATTACCTCCAACAGACTTCATCACATCGCCCCCTTCCCCCGCCCTGGTTCTTGCCCTTCCTAGGCTCCGGGTCCCTAATGCTGGTTCTTGCCCGTTGTGGGCTATAGGTCCCTGACTCTGCCTGCTCTCATTCCTCTTCAGCTATGGTCTTTCTTCTTGGCCATGGACCCTATATCTCAGGCCCTGGCCCCAATCCTGAGTCAGTTGAGACCTTCACTGTCCCTACAGTCTCAGTCCCTAAACCACCAGTCTTGCCTACCCCAGCTCAGGTATTAGTCAGTAGCCTAGATGCAGCCCTCCTGCTCAGAAGCTCTTCTCTTCATGGCTCTGCCTAGCTCCAGCCCTGGATTTATATCCTGAAAACCTAGTTCCTTGTGGGTCATGTGTAGTTCCGTTGATTGCTGTCTGTCTCTCCTGCAGCCTGCCTTCCCTTAAAGTAGCAGGAGCACCAAGCTCCCTGCTATAGTATGTCTACATAGCAGAGTTCAGTGCTATCTAGAAATACCTGATATGGTTCTGAACAAGTTACCAGAAGCAATATCCCTGTGGTAATTCAATGTACTATCCGCGTTAACACACTCCCATATTAGAACAAATATACATATGCATGCATACATACGTATGCACATACATACATATTTTATGTATAGATATATTGTAGCACGGAAGAAAAGTTAGGGAAAAGAGAGAAATTTTGAAGAGAAAGCTTCAATTTTCTTCTAAACAATACAGTGCAAATGAAAGGCAACAAGAGTAGAGCTGCTCAAAAGTCTAATGGCAACTCCAGAACTAGTCCTTGGTCAAATGCAATGTAATTGGCCTGCTTTCCAAGTCCAGTAAGGATAGACATGGGGTTACATCAATAGATGGTAGGAAAGCTTCTAGCTCCTAAGGAGCCCCCAAATACGTACTAAGGTGGTGAAAGCCCCCTTCTTGCTTTTCCTATGATTCCTGAAGACAATACAAGGATGCAGAAAGGACTATCAAAGCTCTTGTCTATAATTGGGCTTTTGAGTCTTACTTCCAGATGGTTTAAAAATACGAGTATTTTTGTTTAGATGGACAAAAGCCTACCCCTTGGATCCAGTTATCCCAGATTTTTGAGCAATACAGCTAAAGAACCAAATTTTGTGCTGCATGCTTATTTAAAATTCTATTAATAGCATATGCCACAATAACTACAGAGAAGTGGTGAGACTGTATTCATTACAGGGTACTTGGTTAGACATAATTTACTGCAATGCTAGGTTACTAAGACAACAGTTTATTGGTTTACTATGAGAAGATAATTTCCATAACAAAAAAAGCTAGGAACCTATTATTAGCAAACAACACCTCAGAGACTGCAAGAAACAGAACCAAAATATGGAAGAAGATGACTTTTACCTACCATTTTCAAATGTGCATTTACACCCATTATTCCCCACTGTTCCAGGTCATGACTATGAAACACAAAATATAAAACACTACACTTCATGTTTACAGTTGAAATGTTTGACTTTGGGCAGGTTGCATTACAGTGCTGTTCAGTCCTGCTCATTGTAAAAGCTCATTTGATTGCAAGCCACCAAAGCCACTGATTCATAGACCACTTGAGTTCAAGGTTAAACACTGAAGGGTAGCCTGAATGAATAGTGACTTACGTCATGACTAATGTCTCATCTCCAGGTTCACTGAGTAGTCCATCTACAAAAACTGAAGTGCTGGTAAAATTATGTGTACTCCATGTCTGGCCCTCATCAATGCTGAATCTGTAAAGAGAGAAATGCCTTCTGTTCACTGCAGTTCTTTAATAAATATCCTCATTATTATTGTATTACAATTTGAATGAAATCTTAAAATAGTTGTACTCAAAATTCAGTTATTTGCCTAGTTAAAATAACAAAGTAAATGTGATGCCTCCCTTAACAGCAAATCCAAGGGCTTGACATCTTCATTAAACAATGTTACTGTTAAACTGGCTGCAGGCTGCATGACCAGACTGTTTCGATTATGTCAGTGCTGAAGGCTGACACTGCACTATCCTGCTATCTTCCTAAGGGCCTATTATTGGTTTCATTTTACTAAGTTTATTGTTGTGAGAGGTGTCTGCACTATAAAGACTATTTTCACATAATTCCTGGATCATTTTGGCTATAACATCACTCCAACACTACCAAGACTACAAACACTATCACATTTCACAAATTCTCCCTTTTTGTCAAGTGGTTTCTAATGATGTTGAAAGGACAAGACAGTGTGAATTAAAACACAAGTTAATGTTCAGGCTACATTTTCTTTCTGCACCCAAACACTGTGACTCCAGAAATCCCTTCTCTTTCCTAAATTTAGTCCCAGTCTCTCAAATGTTTTATTAACATTATCCTTTTCTCCAGGCAACTGGTCATACACCCAAACTGGTATAAGCATCATGAGTAAATATTATTAGTAGTATGTAAAGCAGAGGACTAAGTGTTTGTGATCAATACATGTCCATTACTCTTAGAAAAGCCAGAAGTACAGACCGTTGCCAGATTCCAATGTGGATAGTTATATTTTATCTACCTAAATACTCCTGCAGTAATTTCAGTGTTGACCCCAAACCTCACTTCAAATTATCATATACTGTCAAGTTACTGCATTTCAATGGTGAATTAAGAGATCCCCACATGTAATTTATACTCTGGGAGCCTTTTGAAAGGCCTAGATTGATGCAAGTCAATATTATTACTAATCATTGTACTAATGGCATCACTAGGTAACCTTTAACAAAATGTTCATTTGCAGTTTGTTGGTTTAATGAATGTTAAATTAAGGTGACTCCACCTGGGTTTCTAATTCATACATACTGAAATGCTCATTTTAAACTCCAGGCTATATTTGAGGTCTTAAATTTGTAATAGCTGTACTATAACTGACTGGAGCATTACTTGAGTATTTTCAGAGGGATAGAAGTGTCTTTGATGGCCACAATAACTCCACCATGGTCCAGATACAAGATATGATGTTCTTCTTCAAAAACCTAGAAAGAGGACAACAAAAGAGCAACTGAACAAGTGTCTAAGCCATCAAAAATAAAACGCATTCTTGAAACATGATTAAAACAATTATGAGGTTTTAGCTGTTTGGAACTGTCTACTTTTTTTTAAACTCAATAGTATGTAAGAATTAGTTGTATCCAGTAATGTACATAATTATTATAAAGCTGGTTACATAATATGAATTGATTTCTCTAAGTTGTGGATTTCTCTAAGTTGAAAACGAAATTTAAGGTAATAAATCAGGGTATGTTCAGGTTCAAACCACAGTCAGGTTAAACAACCTATAATGATCTCAGCCCAGATGTGTACTCACAATGGCATTCCTGACCCTTTATATAGCTTTTTGTGACTTATAACCTTACTTAGAATAGTTGTCATATAGTTTATTGGCATTAGAAAACAGCATGCCTTGTAGTATAATATCAAGAAAAACAAAAAAAATATTTCTGCCCATGAGATTCTAACACACTCTCTAAGGTATGAAGTCTATAATGCACCTGGCATGAGTTTTGTTTCCTGTGTAGCGTTTACTATTAATAGTGTGTTTGTCTAACTTCAAACTTTGTATGATGTTAATAGGTCGCTCTGAGTTCTGAATGGTCAGGCTATGTGATGCTGACTCAGTGATACACGGGAGATGTACTGAACAAGGACATATTCAAGGACAAATGTGTTTTTTTTCTATTCCCACAGTTCAATAAATCACAGAAGAAAACCTCATTGGAAGATTTCCTGATTCTCATTATTCTGGCTGATCATAAACTATTGAAAATGCAGCCAACTAGCCAAATGGAAATGAGGGTATAGTGGTTACAAAGAAGAGATTTATCAACTGTTAGTACATGATGATATCTGAGACACAGAGTTACTTTATATTTTAAGTATAAGAAAATCTTTGGCTATCTTACAACACATTCCCAGGTAACTATTGATCTATGTATACAGAAGACTTAAAAGAGACATAAAATGAAGAAGATTAAAAACATTCTTTGAAAGCCCAGATCTGAAGTAACTGATGAAACATGAGTTGAAGGAAAGAAAAAAAAATCCCAAAAGCTTACTCTGCATCACTGGAAACAATAAATAAATAAATACATTTACTTTATACATCTGAGGTTTGCTTCTTCCTGCAGTCCATGAAACTTTCTTTGACATGGCAGCAGGAGATAAAGTGGGAGTTAATGCACACCCCATGGAAATATAAAATATACCTTTAACCCATCATATGGCTTGACAAAAGAAAAGGTGAAATAGACAATGGTTTGTTTTGCTTCACCATTGTAATTGAAAAATACTGACAATGCTAAATACTTCTCTTTATTCATTTTAAAGCCATATCATTGAAAGTCTGAAGTACTGAAGAAAAGCCTTTACCTCCCAACACATCCAAATGTATTTCTAAGAATAAAGCAGCATTAAAAAGGCAGGAAGAACCTAGTTAGAACCTTATTGGCCAACTGTACTTTCTTTCCTTATTTAAAGGGAATACTTTAGTTGCAAAAGCCTTTGGATCTTGCCAATTTGCAGACCAGCGTAAGAGACATTTATTAGTCCTGCCTTCTTGTTACATTCAGCTGAATATTTTAACAAAGCATTCAGTAATGGATAGATACTAATTTCAGATGCACTTCGAAGTGATCAGGTCAGATGCAGTAAGATAAGCAAGGGAACTTTGGATCCTGATCTAAATCTTGCCAAATTTCTGCTCAAATCCAGATCCTATTTCACCTCCCAGATGTACAAAAGCTTCTTACAAAGATTTTAGTGTCTAATCCATATTTGTAAAGAGGAGTAGAATTGGAAACCCACCCACATTTTAGCCTACTGGTTAGGGTCCTCGCCCAGGAAGTAGGAGGTTTAGGTTCCAGGCCCTCCTCAGCTAGTAAGGTTTAAACCAATGTCTCCTCTTACCCAAAAGAGTGCCCCAGTCACCAGGTCACAGGCTAATGGGGGCTGAGGACATCCTCTATCTCTCCTGTTGATGTTGGCCCATAGCAAAAGGGAAAGATATGTGGAGCCAGAAGAAACAAGCAAGAGGGAGTCTGACTCTGTGGCCCAGTGAATTCAGCCCTGAGTCCAGACCTCAGCTCTCAATGCAGCTTACATTTTTGCATTAGGTACCCTTTAGATAAAAGAAGTATTTCTGTGTATTTGGTCTACAAGCTCTGTGGACCAGAACCATCTCTTCCTATATGTCTGCATGGCCCCAAGTTCAATACCAGCACTATTGTATTATACTACAATAAATCAGTGCTAAGAAAAACAATAAGGTCATCCTCAACACTAGTTAAGCCAGATCCTGTTAAAAATATGGAGCGTGAAAAGCTAACCAAAGAGGCCAAAAGAAGGTGATATAGAACCAGCGTGAGAAAAGAATCCAATTCAAAGGTGATCTTCATTTTCACCTCGTTTTGGCTTATATCTATTTAATATTGATTTGGCAGTTCATCTTTCACATTTTAATATGTTATTTTTCTTGGTGTGATGGGCCCAAAATTGTCCCCAAACCCACTATAACTATGCTATGTTTGCCTTATTTGAACCATTTCTTCCTGTCTCATTTATACTTTCTTTGACATTTATCACATTTTTGTTGTTTTTTTTTCAAATGAGCCTTTCTTTGTTCATCTCTCTTTTCTTCTTTTTTTACTAAATTCCAGGTGACATCTTGATTTTAGTAAGGTTTTTGACATTTGTCACATGGCATTATCTCTAACACAGGAAATATGGTCTAGAGGTTCCCAAAATTTTCCTTATTGTGTACCTCTTTACAAATTTACCAGCAGCCTGTGTACCACTACCAGCATACATTTTATATTTCAACCCCTTAAATGCCAATTATTGTTATTATAATGAAAACTGAATCTACCATTGCACAATTTCTCCCCCATACCCCCCCCCAGAGATGTCTATCATACATACTACAGTTTGGGAACCCCTGGTCTAGAGGAAATCAATACAAGGTGGGTGTGCAGCTAGTTGGAAAGCAATGCTCAAATGGTTCACTATTAAACTGGAGGACATTTCAACCTGCTCTCACAGATTAGTTATCAGTGGTACACTGGCAGACTAGAGGATATTTAAGGTGGATTCCACAGAGATCTGTCCTGGTTTTGGATCTATTTGATATTTGCACTAATAACTTGGATGATGGAATAGGGAGTAACTTAAACTAATCTGCAGCTGCTACCACATTGGGAGGGACTGCAAGAAACTATTAGAATTCAAAGTGAGGTAGATAAATTGGAGAGATGGCCTGAAATTAACACGATGAAATTCTACATAAACAAGTGCAAAGTACTGCACTTAGGAAGGAAAAATCAAAGGCACAAATACAAAATGGGGATTAACTAGCAAGGCAGCAGTACCACAAATAAGGTTCTGGAAGTTATAATGGATCACAAAAATGAATATGAATCAACCATGTGATCTAACAAATGAAACTAATTTCATTCTGAGATACATTTGTAAGATACAGGAGATAATTATTTTTCTCTTTTAGTGTTACTGTGTTCAGTTTTGATCATCACTTTAGGAGAGATGTAGACAAACTGAGAGAATCTAGAGAAAAACAATGAAAATGATCAGAGATATAGAAAATAGGACATAAGCAAAGGACTGCAGAAACTGGAATTGTTCTCTGTAGAAAAAGAATGCTAAGGGTAGGCATGATAACTTTTTTAATATATAAAAGGCTGTTATAAAGAGCAATGCCCAGCTGCCCTCCTTCTCCACTGGGGGAAGGAAAAGAAGAAATGGGCTTGAATGTCAGCCAAAATGATTTAGGCTAGCTACCTGGCCAATCCTTTTGGCACTAAGAATATAAACAGATGTCACATTTATTGTAGGACTGTTTGAACTACTTGTCCCAGAAGGAAGAAGTTGTAGAATCAGCATGTCCACACGTTGCCGCAAGCTTAGAGCGCCTGAATGCACCACCATTCTCCTGCCAGCAGGTGGCCAGAGACAGCATACATCAGCAGCCAGATTAAAACTGATTGGAAAAGGATGACATCAGTGGGCTCGATGGCTGCCATGACTACTTCCATTGGCACTCAGAATGAGGAAGCAGCACTTGCAGGGGAAAGGCTCATGCATGTGCATGCTGCCAAACAGTGAAGGGTCCATCACTATGTTCAACTCCTAATCTGTAGCAGAAGCCGCCATCTTGAAGATATTTTGGCCACAGTCAGGGCTGTCCCTAGGAGGGTGCAAATCGGGGCGATCACCCCGGATGGAGGGCAGGTGTGGGGCAGAGCAGCAGTGGCGCGAAGCCAGGCAGAGCAGTGGCTCCACATCCAGCTGCTTGTTACCCCCGCCACCGATGCCACCGCTGGCATCAGTGGCGGCAGCTTCTTCGGGTCTGGGGTCCACATTGGAGTGGGGGCGGGGCCCCGCATGGGCTGATTTGTCCCAAGCCCCACACCCTGCTCGGGTCAGCTCTGGCCACAGGTCAGCATATTGTGGCCAAGCAAATGTGGAAGTTGCTCCAAATCACAGAGCTGCATTTATGGGTCAGAGAGATGAGTAGGGACTGGCGGGAGGGGATCATCATGGCC
>NW_017729033.1:26737932-26744569 GCF_001723915.1 Gavialis gangeticus
CCGCATGGGCTGATTTGTCCCAAGCCCCACACCCTGCTCGGGTCAGCTCTGGCCACAGGTCAGCATATTGTGGCCAAGCAAATGTGGAAGTTGCTCCAAATCACAGAGCTGCATTTATGGGTCAGAGAGATGAGTAGGGACTGGCGGGAGTGGATCATCATGGCCACCTGAACAACAAGCAGTGGCATGCAAGTTTCCACATGCCCAGGGGCACCTTCATGGAAATTTGCATTCAGCTTGCCCAACACATATAGTGCTAGACAACAGTGATGCTGGCATCTTTATCCATGGAGAAGTATGTTGCCGTCACTATACAGAAACTTGTGACTCCAGCTAGCCTTCAGTCCATAGCAAATCATTTTGGCACTGGCAAGTTGATGGCTGGAGAAGCAACATGGGAGGTGTGTCTGGCAATCCAACAGGTGATGACCCTGCATATTATGTACCTTGCTGACGCACAGGAGATTGTGGATGGGCTTAGCCACTTGGGGTTACCCAGTTGTGCTGGTGCTGTCAATGGCACACACATTCCTATCCTTTCCCTTGTGCACCATGGCTATGAATTCAGCAAACAGAAGGGGTACTTGGCTGTGCCTCGGGAAGCTGTGGACCACTGTAGGCACTTCACACATGTAAATACTGGCAGATCATGTAGGGTAATCAATGCCAGGATATTTAGGCGATCCCTCTTCCATGATTTGATGGAGTGAAGAGAGGTCCCTAGGTTGACAAAGTAACTACTAATGTATAGACTATGTGACTACTAATCAGGGACCCTGCCTACCCACTGCACCCCTGGCTGATAAGCTGTTCACTGGATGCTTGAAGGAACTGTTAACTGTCAGCTCAGCAGCTGCAGGATGGCTGTGGAGTGTGCATACAGGCACCTCAAGGCTTGCTGGAGGTGCCTGAGGACATACACAGAAGCCAACAAGCACACTGTGCCCTGTTTTGTGATCTCTGGAAGCAAGCTGCACAACATCTGGAAAGCCACGTGGAGAACAAATTATTTGCTCAGAGCTCCCAACAGTCAGGGTGGAGTAGCCCCTGCCTCCTACAGAGGCTGTACCTGAGAACTGCCAAATGGAGACCAGGTTTCTGGCACTGTATGTGCATGAGAAGTGCTGGCTGCCCACTTTTCCAGCCTCCAGGCTGAGGGTCAGAACAGTGAATCACAGAATGATGTCATGTATCCAATTAAACACTGTCAACTGAACTCATGCTCTCATATAGTTGTCGCTGGGGGAAGGAGGGAGAGTGTGCAGGATGGGCATGTTAGGATGGAGAAATAATCAGGAAAGGGAAATGACCTGTGCTCCCAGGAACATGGAAGGAAGGGAAGGAAGAAAGGTAGTGAAAGACTGAGTTGTGCAAGGTTGTGGGCTCCTCTAGACCTGGATGGTGAGAAGGAGATAGACAGGGAAGGAGGAACAGCTTTAGCTGGCTGTGCACATTTCCTCCCTGTCCTGCTTTTTGATCAACACTGGGCTGCAGAAGCCAAATCCTGGCTGGAGGGTAGGAGGGAGGGGGAAACAGCTGGTGCTTAGACAGACAGATGATGCATTGAGCAGCTGGGTTTTTTTGGTGCTTATCATGCCCTTGAATACTCCTGCCCCATACATACAGTGAATGTCACAGCCACAGGTTTGTGGTTTGGGATCTGCAACACAGTGATGGTTTGATGACTGTTATAGATACCCCTCCGAAACACAAAGATGAGTTCCATGAATTTTCCACTTTGCCTAAAGTGCCTATTATCATACATGGGGGGTGGCATGACAGGGAAGTCCACAGGCATGTGGTCTGAGCACAGACACAAACTGCACTTCTGGCTGGGGAAAAAGGTGTTTGTTTAACTACCCAGAGAGCCATTGAGATTCCAGAGCACTCTGTCTCCTTACCTGCCAGCCCCTCCCATTGCCCAACCTCTCCTTACCCAACCATAATGGGTAAGGAGAGGTTGCCACTTACCACCCCTAGAAGTAGGAGTTGAACTGTCACATACTGGGTCTCCTGGGGTATGGAGTCCCTGTTGGGAGAAGGCTGGTTAGGATGCTGAGCATAGGGGGTCGGGCAGGAAACTCCAGGCCCTCACTGTCCCACCCTGGGTCTATTGCAGAGTTTGCATGGCTTAGGCACATGGCCAGCAAGTCCATACATCTCAGCAGGAGGACCAGCAAATCCCCAATCTGACTCATTTTCAGTACTGCTGTGCTGGCCTGCAATGGTTGTATGTCTTTGACCACAGTTGTGTTGGAGTTTTTATCATTTCCTGGGCAGCATGAGCCACTCCATCCACCATATTTTTGCCCCCAACATGCTGTTGAATAAAGATGTAGGAGTCTTCCTTGTAGTAGGTGCATGTGACTCCACATGCACCCAACATATGGCTGCTGTCCCATGTCCTTATAAATTACTGCTTCGGTACCTTGCACTTAGACCAGCACTGGACCCAGTTCTCTGCCATTCCCTTCACAATCAATGCAAAGACTGCTTGTTCCAATAGCTTGGCTGAAGAACCTACCAGTTCTCAATCTCACTCCAGACAGTGATGAGTTCCACTGCGTCCTACCTGGTCCACTTATTTCAATGCTTGTTTAAGACACTGCACTGAAATTGAAAGGCCATGGCAGAGGGAGGATGGATGGATGTGTAGAGATATGATGGTGTGAACCTTCCTTAGTAAGCAAGTAGTAGATGTGTCCAATGACCTCTCCAACAACTGGCTGGTTAAGTAGATGGAGGTCCTGGGGATTGGTGGTGTTTGAGGTTGCTTTAGTGGATGCAGTCTCCAATGCTGATCTTAGGTGACAGTAGCTATTAGGGACTTGCCATCTCTGTTCAGCAGAGTTCTGTGATCAGGGCCAGAGCCGCCACACAGAGTTCAAGAAGTGCCAGGACTGGGAATGAAGTGGTGCATTGTGGGATGCTGGAGAACCAACTGCCTTGCTTCTCCCACAATGATATAATGGGACAACTTTTCAGACATCCTTTGGAATAGCGTGGGACAAACTGTTAATACCCCTTACTGCACATATCATATTGGAGATTGTCCCACAAGAGCAGCATTTGTGACATTTTCTCATTTTCCCCCATGACAAAGGTGACATCTGTTCATAGCATAAGGGTAGTGAAGCACAGGAATGGGCTACCTATGAGGATGTGGATCAGCTTTCATTGGGGATTGTTAAGAACAGATTAAACAAACATCTATCAGGGATGGTCTGGGCAATCTCACCTCTGTCTCAGTGCAAGAAAGTCAGCTAGGTGGTCTTTGAGTTCCTTTTTTGATCAATCTATCTATCTATTATAGATAGACAGATATACGATTCCAGGCACCAATATTTCAAGAACTGATCTTTTCCTCCAGGATGGTGTTTTATATCTGCATTACTCATGTTGTTTCTACTGGCTTTAGTCCTTTCTCTTATGTATTAACTGTTCTATATTGCTCTAATAATTTCTTCTGCTCAAGATGTACAATTGTATCTTGTTTTCCTCTAAAAGAGTCTGCAGATGGCTCTGTGGCAATGCAGGGCTGTGCAGTGTGGGATGTGACAAAGGTGTAGGGCAGTAACAAGTACACAGCCATTGCAACTGCCAACTTTCCAAGTCAGTGGCTTGAATCCATCCAATGAACTGCGGCAAAAACATAAGCTCTGCTTATGCAAGCCCCAGAGACCCATAATTAATTGTCTAAATAATTGCAGTGTCATCTAATTGCTGATGCTCTGTCTTTAGCTTCACAAATTTAACTAGAGAAAGAAAATGTAGAGCTGCCTTCACAAAGATCAGACACATCACAAATAATGGGGTCATAAAACATACACAATAATCTGTGTAGTCTTTGTGGCCACCAATATGAAGATTTAATAAGATCTTTCAAAGCTTTCGTGACAGGTTTAATTAAAATAGAGAAATCAGTGGAATTTTTCATTTCGACTGTTGTAATGGGGATCAGTGGTTGTATGTAACATTATATCTAGTGAAAAATCACCCAAATAAACCCAGTTTTATCTCAGTAAGTTAAGTGCCTTGCAATTGGAAACAGGGGAACATGAATGCCAGCCCCTTTTGTCTCTTCCTTTCCTCACATAAGAAAAACTAAAGTCTTGGTAAATGGCAGCACGAAAATACTTAAAGAGGTCAACTAAATGCCATTATAAGGACTGCAGCACTCCTTTTCACATAGAGATAAAACCCTACTATAAATCCTAGAAGGTTTTTATATTTAAATGTCCACTTAGAAATTATCTGGCATAAAATCTTAATTTTTGAAAGTAAAGTAATGTTAGTGAGACAAAAATGCATTTATTTTAAAATAGTTGTTCTATGTGTTGTTATATCATCTCTTGCTATTATGGTATTATTAAGTTCAGAGCAAAACTATAGTGACTAGTGTTACCCTTGCTGGTTCTCATATACTAGCAAAATTGCATGATATTTCCACTCAATATTATATAATAGTGTTTCAATTATTTTTTTTAATTGAAATAGAAACATTTTATGACACATTTCTCTTGGTACCAGTTCCTCTCTCTGACAGTGTTTGAGTGTTTTAATACTTCCCTATCCTCTTTAACATCATCTTTATTATATTACTATATTATTGTATTATTTATTTAACACTGCCAGACATAAACAAAATAAAACAAAAGCACTAACCCCAACCTAAACTAAACTATATTTAAATAGAGCTAAGATTGAAAGCGGTTAAGGATTAAATACATTACTGGCATCTGGCAATTAACCTAAAACAAAGCACTGTAATCACAGAAAATTCAGAATTCTAATGACACTATGCAATTACTGTAAGATTATAATTAAAGATTGTTGTGGTAACAGATTAGATTAAACTATATTAAAAATGCATCTTCTAGGGGTTTTTCTTTATGTCTCCCCTCATGCTCATTTGAGAGCAGAGTTAAGGTTAGAGACAGGTCACTGGGGTCTTCTCACACTCCATGTGCAAATTACTTATGAGGAGATATTCACATTTACAAAATAGGCAACCTATTTTAAACAGTAATGAGTAGGTAGTATAACTCTCATTAGTGCCTTTGAAAATCTTCCCCTTACTCTTCCTCTGTTTCACAGATAATAACAGCTACTTATCTCAAAAACAGACTGTGCACAGAATGAATAAGTAAATACATTAAATGGGATGGGTATAACAATAAAAATGATGATAATATGCCACGTAAAATTATTATGATATAGCTCTTATCATTTCTGCTGACTTACCTGGCGCCAGGTATTCCCGCAATCAGATGTTATGTACATTTCTTCTTTATACTCAACCAGCTGGGAACCCAGATTACCTAGACACGAAAGAAAAGAACACAAGGGTTACATTTCTAAGCATTTGGAGGAGAAGAAGGTGATGGGGAACAGTCAGCATGGATTCACAAGGGGCAAATCATGCCTGACCAACCTGATTGCCTTCTATGATGAGATGACTGGCTATGTGGATGCAGGAAGTCTGGTGAATGTGGTATACCTTGATTTTAGAAAGGCTTTTGATACGGACTCCCACAACATTCTCCCAGGCAAGCTAAGGAAGTACAGGTTGCATGAATGGACTATAAGATAGACAGAAAACTGGTTGGAGCATTGGGCTCAAGGAATAGTAATCAATGGCTCAATGTTTAGTTGGCAGCTGTTATCAAGTGGAGTGCCCCAAGGGTCAGTCCTGGGGCTGGTTTTGCTCAATGTCTTTATCAACGACCTGAAACATGGTATAGAGAGCACCCTCAGCAAGTCTGCAGATGACCCCATGCTGTGGGGAGTAGTAGATATGCTAGAGGGTAGGGCTAGGATACAGAGTGACCTAGATAAATTGGAGGATTGGGACAAAAGGAATCTCATGAGGTTCAACAAGTGCAAAGTCCTGCACTTAAGACAGAACAATCCCATGAACGGGTACAGGCTGGGAGCTGAGTGGCTGGGAAGCAGCTTTGCAGAAAGGGACCTGGGGGTTACAGTGGACAATAAGCTGAATATGAGCCAGCAGTGTGCCCTTGTTGCCAAGACGGCTAACGACATACTGGGCTGCATTAGTAGGAGTGTTGCCAGAAGATTGAGGGAAGTGATTATTCATCTCTATTCAGCACTGATGAGGCCAGATCTGGAGTACTGTGTTCAGTTTTGGGTCCCCCACTACCACTACAGAAAGGATGTGGACAAATTGGATACAGTCCAGTGGAGGGTGACAAAAATGGTGAAAGGGATGAGGGACATGACTTATAAGGAATGACTGGGGGAACTGGACTTAGTCTAGAGAAGAAGAGACTGAGGGAGAACTTAAGAGCAGCCTCCAACTACCTGAAGAGGGGTTCGAAACAGGATGGAGCTAGACTGTTCTCAGTGGTGGCAGATGACCAAACAAGGAGCAACAGTTTCAAGTCGCAGTGTAGGAAGTTTAGGTTAGATATTAGGATGAATTTTCTCATTAGGAGGGTAGTAAAACACCAGAACAGGCCACCCAGAGGGGTGATAGAAGCTCCATCCTTGGAGGTTTTCAAAACCTGGCTAGACAAAGCTTTGGCTGGGATGATCTAGTTAGGGATGGTCCTGCTTTGAGCAAGGGGTTGGACTAGATGACCTCCTGAGGTCCCTTCCAACCCTAACCTTCTAT
>NW_017729033.1:26749569-26751810 GCF_001723915.1 Gavialis gangeticus
AGTTTCAAGTCGCAGTGTAGGAAGTTTAGGTTAGATATTAGGATGAATTTTCTCATTAGGAGGGTAGTAAAACACCAGAACAGGCCACCCAGAGGGGTGATAGAAGCTCCATCCTTGGAGGTTTTCAAAACCTGGCTAGACAAAGCTTTGGCTGGGATGATCTAGTTAGGGATGGTCCTGCTTTGAGCAAGGGGTTGGACTAGATGACTTCCAGAGGTCCCTTCCAACCCTAGACTTCACCGATTCTATGATTTATTGAGTACTGCCACCTCTCTTGCTCCTTAGAGGAGGAGGAGGCAAAATAGGCAAGGGAAATACATGAAGATCACACTGAGACAAATTCTGTCCCCACAACAATTGCAAATATTAAGGAGTCACAAGTTAGCGTTTTCAAGTAGAACTTGGTTGTGGATGATTAACCAAGGTGTATTTTATTTTCTACAGTTTCAAATATATTTTGTTTTATCACCTCTTTTTTATTTTATCACTTTTTCCTGCTCAGAAATGGCAGTTTTGAGGCTTAACCCCAGGATGGGAATATACAGGTTAATCCATGTGATATAATGATTTACCTGGGAAGAAACAGTGTCGCTCATGAGAGGTTTACAAGAGCAGTTATGTGAAGGACAGAAGTACAGCCATTTTTGTTCTTGTTTCTCTCATCGGCAATTCTGCCACAATACCATAATCCCCACACCTGAACTTCTTCTCTTTCTGTCATCCTTCACTCTATGGGGAGCCCACTAATTCTACCTCTTATATAGGATTGCACAATAAAAGAAGCAGTAGAAGAAGCTTCTTCTATACAGTTCCCTATGTGGTCTGCCTACCAGTGCTGAGCTACTTGGGCCCTATCCAACACTGTCTAGCCATCAACTGCAGTTTCTTCTACTTCCATATTCCCCTTGGTGCTTCCTACTATTTCAGAAGGGCTGGACCTGGCAGAAAAGTGTAGTAGGGAAAGTCAAGTTCAGAAGTCAGGAACCTAACATGGGAAGAAAATAGGACCTATTCTAGAAATTAATCCTATCCTGCTCTCAGTGGGCACATCTATACAAGACTTTTACTGCAGAGCTGCCTAATTAGCTCCACAGTAAAGCCTCCATGTCTACATTTGCGGCCTTGTTAGGCCACAGTAAACTAACTTACTCTGCCATAGGATAGTACTTGTACAAGTACTATCCTGTGGCGGAGTTCTTTATTGCATAGCAATTCACATGTAGACACTGATGGTGCTGGCTGAGGCTGCTCTGAGCCAGCTCAACAAGTTACGGTCCTGGGAGCACATGTAAACATGACACCCATTAGTAATAAACTCCGGTGTGGTATGCTCTGTGGTATACAATTTCCCTCTTTCCTGCCCTACTACCAAAACGGCATCACCCTAAACCATAACACATCTCTGGGTTTAATAAGTGCTTCTTGATTACTGTATAATAATCTGCTTATTTATTAAAATTATGACAGTGCCCCCAAAAGGTTTCAGTCAAGCACAAGCCTGCCCCTATCCCCAGCCCAGCCCCATCCTGCACTGTGCACTAGGCACTGCATACATACATAACAAAGATAATCACTGATCAAAATATGTCTACAACAGGTAGCAGAAAAAAAGGGGCATAATATGTGGCCGTCACAGTATTTGGAAGGACAGTACATATTACACAGACTAAGGATCTCACTGATTTGGGCTACTGGAATATCTTTTGAGGCTAGGTGGGCATAAGCTTTACAAAAAATAAACAACACAAATGGGTTGGGGTTTTTTGTCCATTTAATTTGTTTGTGCTAAAATAAAAGAACAAAACTGTTTATTTAAGATCTAGGTTTTGGAAACCAGACCCTGCTACGTCCAGAGGCCATATCTCTTACAAAATTATATACAGTACCATCTTAGACTCTTTATTCATCCAGAGCAACTTAGGTTAATATTAAAAACATGTTTTACCTGGATGATTGTCTTAAGTGGTAGGAACACTTGAAGGAAATTTTGCAGCACTTAAAACACTTTGTTTGGAATATCAAAACTATGTAAATATAAAGAGTCTGGAAGTTGAATTGTATTAGATTCACAGTTTCATTGTTAGTAGCGTCAGAAGGGACCTGAGCAGATCATCAAGTCCGACCCCCTGCCATGGCAGGAAAGAGTACTGGGGTCAAACGACCCCAGCAAGGTGATTGTCTAGCCTTGTCTTAAAGACCCCCAGGGTAGGAGCCAGCACCACTTCTCTTGGAAGTTGGTTC
>NW_017729033.1:26752553-26760006 GCF_001723915.1 Gavialis gangeticus
AGATGGGAACCACATTGGCCCTCTTCCAGTCCTCTGGCACCACACTAGAGCACCACGAGTGCTCGTAAAGCTGTGCCGGGGTCCCGCAATGACCTAAGCTAATTCCCTCAGCACTCTGGGGTGGAGATCGTCCGGACCAGCTGATTTAAATACATCCAGTCCCTCCAGAAGTTCCCTGACTAGATCCTCACTGCTGAATGATGTTCTAGGATCACTGTTGATCACTGTTGAGTGATGTTCTAACATCCTTAGATGTTCTAACATTGCAGACTACTGAATATTTTGACAATAAATACTGAAGAGCAGTAGACTCCATATTTCTGCCAAGCCAACAGGAGTTTTGGAATGAACCTGTGGTATAAGATCTCACTAGATACAATTCAAAATGCATAGATCTCTATCTTTTAACAAGTTGGATTTCAAAAAGGAAATTGTTAAACTGCCACTCAGTTTATAGTATTTTAAGAAGACACAGTCAAAGCTTGCTATTTCTTTGAGGCTATACCCTTTAGAAGATTTTGCCATATATATACGGTATGCATGTTTTTAGGAGAAAATAGATAAAAGTTCCTCTTAAGGGAAGAAACATGAGATTAGGATAATATTATGAAATTTCACTTGGACATTATATAGATAGATGTTTAAGTCATCAAAACATATTAACATAGATACAGTGTATTAATGAGGAAAGAGACTTGAAAGACTGGTGGAACACACTGCCCAAATGTATGTTCCATTTAAAATATTAAGATTATAAGTGGTTGTTTTTTTAATAGTTTAGCTCTACATTACTTAACCCTAATTACAGGTTAGATAGGATTCTAAAATTCTCCAGAATAAGAGATTTTTTCTGGAGCTAGTCCTAGTATATTTTGTCTGGAAGTGGTTATATCCAGTGCTTCAAAAGGTAACCGCTCCCCTACCTATGCATTCACTTTATCAGCAAAAAGCCCAATCCATCAACTTTTGTATGGGAGAAGTGTTTGTAGGACTTGTGTGCAGGCCCCAGAGTGCAAGAATGTCCCCCTTCCCACAATGGGACTGAATAGTGGCCCCAGACACTGTGCAGTACTTGTCCCACGCGCCAAGCCCTGCAGACCCACAACAATGGGAAGCATGTAGCCCTCATTTTCCTTTCCTGCTCTCATAAGCATCCTCAATGATAGTCCACCTAGAACAGCACAGAGATACTTCATATGCTGGAGGTTTGCAGTCAAAATGTTGCCAACTGATCAGTCCGAGGCTGCCCAATCATGGAGGGCAATGAAATAGTTACACAAAAAGGTTCTTTGTTCCTATTTAAACATCTGTTTCAGTTTTACAAAAAAGAATTGAGTGAAATCAGCAATCACAGTGAAATATCAGCGTCAGACATGACGCAACGAACTGCATGTGCATCATCAACACTGTGCAAAAAAGAAACTTTTGACCAGCTGTCTAAGAATGGATGTTCAAATTAGTATGGAAATGTATTCAGTTTTTGTCTTATGTTGTTTAGAGACCTTCAAAAATTATAGCATTCTAGTCTTTTGGTTACAGTAGCATTGACACCTACTGTATTTGTGGTCTTTTAGGCAGAAAAATACCATAGCTGAACACTGTTTAGTCGTACATACTATCTAAAGAGATAGCCGGAACTCAAAAGTTGAGATCTGACTTCAGATGCAGTTTCCCCCATAAATATAGAGGTGCTGGTTATCTACAGTGCGGTGCAGGCTTGCCTGTAGTTAACGATCACTACGAAGCCTAAAAGGCATGTGAAAATGAAAGCATAGAGAAACAAGATCTGAAGCCTCTATGGAACTCAGTTATAAGTTAGTACCAGCTAGGAATGCTTCACCACCTGTCAGTGACCTACATATAAGCAGGAATACCACAGAGGATGAAACAGTTTTCTGAAGATTTAAGCAGTTTCCCCTAGGCCTCGCTGGGGACAATGCACAGGGTCCTCACCTGGGCTATGGAAGACTGAGGTTTAAGTCATTCTGAACCAAGCAGAGGAAGGACTTGGATCTGTGCCTGGAGAGCAAGGGGAGGGAGAAGGAGGAGCCTGTGGCATTGGTCAGGAATTCCATTTCAGATGTGAGATAGCTTTTCTAACTAAATGTTTTTGAGGTCTTCATGGTAGATTTCCATGAAAGGCTTGATTTGAAATATTTCTGACAAACTCAAACAGGAAATTGCAGAGATGTTGACATAAAGTTGGAGAATACCACAGATTTACAAAACTTAGCAGAAAAGAACATAGTATTGACTTAGTAAATCAGAAAACATACTTTCTGACCACTCTTTTTAAGTAACTGTGTATCCAGAATAACATGCAACATCTTTATCATCCAATGTAAAATAAAGAAAATAAAATGAAAACACAACATTAACAGCACTGCATGCACTACGTGCGGGGAAACAAAATCAGCATGGGGTACACAAAATCAATTGTAAATACAACAATTTGAATGATACGGAGGGCTGGGTGGCTTCAGGGACTGTGCAATTCTCACCTTGTGCTTTTCACAGTTTGGCCCATGCTTGTATTACTGGCAATTTCAACTCCCACCCCCAGCCCATTATTCTCCACAGTGAGACTCCCCCACTATTCCACAGACTGTTCTGCTGTCTGCTTGGGATTCCCCCTGCTCTCCTAAATATGCCTCTCCCTCTTGTGTTCTTCCTTTCCTAGACCTCTGCACCATTTTTAATACACTGACTACATCCAATACTACATCTAATACTACTGGCTTCTCCACAATGTTACATTCTGTGCTCTCACGGTTCTGGCTTTACCTTTCCAATGTGTACATTTAAATAATGTAGGCATTAAATAATAAAGAGACAATCTCTTTCCATTTTTGTACAATACTATGTTGTTTTGTTCTTGGTCCACTAAATCTCCCCTCTATAGATTCTCTTATGGAAAAATAATCAAACATCAGTGATTTAACAGGGGACGGGGAACTTACGGCTACACGTATTGTACTGCGTTAGTGCTTCACAGTATGGGCTAAACCCTATTTTACTTTATGTGCTTTAATGGCACATACACAGCCACATAACTGCAAGTCTCGGCAGTTAGGCAGGGTTGGGATTCTGTTTCGCCTTGTGAACAAACAGGATTACACTGTGAGTATCTGGGCTGAAGTAAAATGGAGAAGGACTCTCCTTTTCCTCTTCCTAACTTCTCCCTCTCCCTGGAGTCTAAGATCTGTTAATCATGTTTTTTCTGCAACTAAAATTTTGGGACTTATTCAGCCTTATGCACCTACCTGGATGATCTTATCTTGCTCTATACCTGCCCAGCCAAAGCACAGCCTTACTGAGTATGCTCAGTAGGCACATGCATATTCCTGCCTCTAGTTAACAGGCTCTGTACAAGCCAAAAAGGCCCACAAAGTGAAACAGCATTTACCCCTAACAGTCCATCTGCCCACTTTTACCCTGCAGTAAGTAGAAAGCTAAACTAAGGCATCTTGCACCGGATTAAAAAAGGACTAGATTGCTTTTACTTACTGTGAAGGAAAAGTAGAAAGATAGCGAATAGGGCTGTGAGAAATTTTGCTAAGTGTTTCGTTTCAAAGCTGTTTCAACACTTTTTGAGCTCAAAACAGTGCAACTGAAATGAAACAGAAAGCTTCAAAGCAGCTTCAAAACAAAATGAGGGCACTCGAAATGTTTCAAAAGTTTCAAAACATTTTGAACATTTTAAAATGTTTCGAGTTTCAAAGCAGTCCAGGGGTGGGAGGTGGGGGACAGCCATGGCTGCACTCTGAGCAGCTCCGCTAGCCCCACAGAGCTGAGCCTAATGGCAGGAGGCAAGAGAGAGCCACTGGCCAGGGCTCTGCTCCAAGAGGCTCTTTCACTGGCTCTCCCCTGCCTCCCGCCACTGGACTGTGCTTCGAGTGACTCCGCCAGCCCCACAGAGCTCAAGCTGGTGGCAGGAGGCAAGGGAGAGCCAGTGGCAGAGCCACTCAGAGCACAGCCCTGGCCAGTGGCTCTCCCCCGCCTCCTGCCATTAGGCTCAGCTCTGTGGGGCTGTTGGTGCTGCTTGGGGTCCAGCCCTGGCTCTCCCCTGCCTCCCGCCACTGAGCTGAGCTCCATGGGACTGGCGGAGCTGGTCAGAGCGCAGCCCTGGCTGTCCTGTGCCTCCCACCACCAGGATGCACTCCAAGCCGTTCTGCCAGCCCAATGGATCTGAGCCTGGTGGCAGGAGGTGGGGTAGAGCTACTGGCCAGTGCTCTGCTCCAAGCAGCACCACCTCTCACCACCGGGCTGATCTCCGTGGGGTTGGCGGACCTGCTCAGAGCACAGCCTGGAGGCATGAGGCGGGGGCGAGCCAGGGCTGCGCAGTGCCTCCCACTGCCAGGCTGAGCTCCGTGGGGCTGGCGGAGGCGCTCTGAGTGCAGCCCAGTGGTGGGAGGTGGGGGAGAGCCAGGGCTGTGCTCCGCCACCTGCCGCCAGGCTGAGCTCTACCCCACAACCCTCCCGGGGGTGTGGACCCCCAGATCTGCGTGCGGGATGACAGGAGGCTGCTGCTGCCCGCAAGTCACATGACTTTTGCTTGTCAGCAACTTGAGGTGCAAGTTCCCGGAAACCCCAGCACCTATCTCCTTGAAACTTGGCAGGCTTCACGCCCTCTGGAGGGGCTACCATCCCTACAATTCTCATCCAAAGCAGACAAGAAATGACAAAGTTATAGGCATTTTCATGATTCCCCATTATAGCCTATGGGTAAAACATCAAAACAGCGTCGAAACAGCAAAACAGTTTCAGCGAAACGAATTAGAACAGTGCCTCAAAACGAAATACTGAAACAAAACACTATCTTGTCAAAACAGTGAAAGAGCAGTTCTAATGAAACGGTGCTGTTTTGCACAACCCTAATAGTGAATTACTGTTTGCCATCTGCTATCCAGTGGCTGCTTCTACATGAGATGCTGACTGCACAGTAGTTTGAAACTACTGTGCAGAAGCATCACATGGCAGAAACCATGATGCAACGCTACTGAGCAGTAGTCTCAGGTTACTATGCAGTCAACGTCACAAAAAAAGCCATTCGTCAGCACTACTGCACAGCAGGTTCATTGATTCATAGATGTAGGGTCAGAAGGGATCCTGTAGATCTTCTAGTCCAACCCCCTGCCCTTGGCAGGAGAGAAAACTGGGCTTAAATGACCCCAGCCAGGTAAACATCGAGCCTCCTCTTAAAGACCCCCAGGGTAGGAGCCAGCACCACTTTCCTTGGAAGTTGGTTCTAGATCCTAGCCACCCTGTGAAGTAGTGCCCTTGGATATCTAGTCTAAACCTACTCTCTAGCAACTCATGGCTGTTATTCCTTGTTACACCAGGAGGCACTTGGGGGAACAAGGTCTCTCCCAAACCCTTCTGGTCCCCCCTAGTAAGTGTATAGACAGCGACCAGGTCCCCCCTCAGTCTTCTCTTGTGAAGGCTGAACAAGTTAAGGTCCCGTAGCCTCTCCTCATAGGGTCTGCCCTGCTGTCCCTGGATCATGCGAGTGGCCCTCCTTTGGACCCTCTCAATGCTGTCCATACCCCTCTTGAAGTGCAGAGCCCAGAACTGGATGCAGTACTCCAGCTGTGGCCTGACCAGTGCTGCACAGAGGGGGAGTATCACCTCCTTGGCCCTGCTTGTGATGCATCTGTGCAATAATGACTCCAAGATCTCTTTCTGCCACCGTGCTTTCGCAAAGGGAGTTCCCCAACATATAGGTATGCTGCTGGTTCCTACTGCCCAAGTGCAGCACCTCGCACTTGTCAGTATTGAATCTCATCCTACTTTCATTTGCCCACCCCTGTAACCTGTCCAGGTCCTGCTGTAATCTGTCCTTCCCTTCTAGCATGCCCACCTCACCCCAAATCTTGGTGTTGTCTGTGAATTTAAACAGGCTGCTCTTCACCCCGTCGTCCAAGACGCTAATAAAGAAATTGAGCAGTTCGGACCTGAGGACCAAGCCCTGGGGGACCCCACTGCCCACTTCCCTCCAGGTCAAAAATGACCCGTCCACCACCACTCTCTGAGTACAACCCCTCAGCCAATTTTCAATCCATCTGACTCTGGACTTGGGTGCTGCACAGTTATTTAGTTACTGCACAGTCATTTACTACCTATTTATACAACTACTAAATGACCGCACAGTAATGACTGTGTGGTCAGCATCTTCTGTAGATGTCGTTAGTAAGTTACTACCCATTAAACTTGTTACAATTTGATAATTCATCCCTACCTTTGGTTAACTCATTGCTAAAAATACTAAAATGCTCTCATCTGTTTTTCTCTTACTAGTAAGTCTATTCAGTTGTAAAACGTCTTGGATAAAGTAAAGTTTACTGCATACTAAGGATCAGTAACCATTGGAAGCAAACCCCTGAATGAAATGAACTGGATAGAAATGTCTTTCTGTCAAAAAAAACCCCAACTTTCTTGATGACAGGCTTGGTAGAGAGGCTAGGTTTTGCATTAAAGAAAAGAATGTAATACCCTCTTGCCTTTAAAATAGGTCCTCTCCATTTCAGGGTTGAGATGCCAACATAGGGTACATATAGGAAATATGATAGCTACCAACTGTACTGTTCACCTTTTTGGATCAGTTTTGTTAATTTAGCATTTTTATGGGAATTTTACACACTTTATTTATGTTTTAGTCATTTCTACAGCTACATGACAATACTACACTAGATTACACTAAACTCCCCAGAGTATAATACCAGAAGCATGCCGACCAGTATTCATCTATATAAACGAGTTTGCAATAATGGCAACGTGTGTGGAATTAACTGAGCAAGTTGAAATTAATGAAACTGAAAGAAGAAAGAAAAAAAGAGAGCAACAAATTATATGTAGACACCTAACAGTTAATTCGGATTTTACCTGCTACCCATCCGAGTCCAACTTTGAATGAAGCATATGCACAATAAGTGTAGTTATCAAGAGACAGCAGCAACGGATGTGCATAACACACAATGGAATCAAGCGGCACAGAAGGTGAGAAACAGCCAGACTATGAACTGCCCCAGGACTAGAAGCCAACACATGGGAAAGAAGGTTGAAGTAAAAGAGTTTATAAATCCCAGCAGCACAACTGAGAATATACTGAAGAGCTATCATCCGAAACATTCAATAAAAGATTCACAAGCATATACTGACCTCTCCTGTAGCAGTTCAAAATGCCACCAAGAAGTTCACGTTCCTTACCCACTCCCCTGATCTATTTCCCTTATCAATTCCTTCCTTTACTCTCTTCACCAGTGTTTAAAATTTGTCCTGGCCTTTATATAGGCTCTGCACAAATCTGCCCCAGTCCACAATATTTTTCCCACCGGATCACCTGCTACTCCCTCTCCTTCCATGACCCCCATTCACACCAGTCTTCTTTCAACTCAGCCTGATGAGTCTGTCTCTATTTCTCATATTATTTTTCACATTGCACTTCCAATTGCCC
>NW_017729033.1:26765006-26767539 GCF_001723915.1 Gavialis gangeticus
TACTCCCTCTCCTTCCATGACCCCCATTCACACCAGTCTTCTTTCAACTCAGCCTGATGAGTCTGTCTCTATTTCTCATATTATTTTTCACATTGCACTTCCAATTGCCCTGGTTCAATCACAATTATTTGTATATGTAATCACTATTACATTTTAAGACTTGCTGACTACAATGCATGTACACAGCTATAATGGGGTTCTTTCGTACAAGCTTGTGACTATAAGTTCAGAGGCAGAGCTGTGCTGCTACCCAGCACGTCCACAAGTGGCAGATAGTGAAATGAAGGTTACCTGTGAAATAAACAGGGGTGACTCTGACAAATAAGCAGTCATTGACTAAGTAGCAGCACCACCAGGATGTGGTGAGGACAGAAGATGGTAATGCTTTCCCTCCTGAAAAACCACATATAACCCTTGATGATGCTGTGACATGGCAAGTACAGGCTGCCACTATAATAAGCCTGCCCAGCCTCCATCCATGGGTCTACAAGTCCTCAACAGTGACGCAGGCAGAAGATACTTGAATCTCAATGGCTGTAAAGGCAAATAAAGGCTGCAGTAGAAAGAGATCCCTAGTTGTCTTGGTCTCCTTGCCATTGGATCAAAGTCCTGTTCTGTCAAGCGCTGTGTGGAAGCTGATGTTCAGCAGCTTCTCCATGATAAAAGTCTCTCACAGGCATCTTCCATAAAAAGACCTTTTCCAGAGCACTCCTCAAACCCTCTGGTCATCAGCTAATGGTAATGGGAGCAGGATTGTAAGGTCTGGAAGCTCCTAGTCATGAACTGGCATGAAGGTGGTAATTATGGGTAGGTTGCCTAGCACTTAGCTGAGACAGGAGTGTGATTCAGCAACTGTAATTGTGCCTGAGCAGCCCTCTCCAGGATCCGCTTTGCTCACCCCAGATAGGGAGGGGGCTAGAAAAGGTGCCCTTAACTTAGCCTATCTAACATAATATTCTGTATTTCTTCCTGACTGGATAACCATATCCAGTAGGACCACCTTTACTGCGATCAAATTACCAGTGAAGACACACCATCAATTTTGGGACCTGGAACATCAGGACCCTAGTGGACAACCCTAATAGTGAAAGCCCAGAGCACCACACTGCAATTGTGGCCCAAGAACTCAGGCAACACAGCTTCAATGTAGCTATACTGAGTGAGACCTGGTGAGCAGGAGATGGGCAGCTCAAAGAACATGGAGGTAGGTATACCTTTTTCTGGAAAGGTAAACAGAAAACAGAATACGAACTTCACAGAGTTGGTTTTGACATTAAGAATGAACTCATAAACCAACACAATGAATTGCCTATCAGAATTAATGAGCACCTCATGACTCTCCATCTTAAACTGGTGGGGAGACAATATGCTACTCTCATCAGTGCACAAGCCCTGACTCTTGACGCCACTGATTAAACCAAGGAGGAATTTCATGCCAACCATGACCAAATCTTTCTGATGTTCTGGAGGAAGACATACTTATTCCTCTTGGTGAGTTCATGCCAGAGTTGGAAGGGACACAAACCTCTGGAGCAGAATCATTGGCAAGGGAGGGGTAGGAAAGGTCAACTCCAATGGCATCCTCTTCTTGACCAAATACACGGAACATGGACTCACCATCACAAACTCCCTGTTCCACCAGAAAAACAGGCACAAGACATCATGGCAATACCCATGATCTAAGCATTGGTACCCAACTAACTGTATCATTGTTCTTGCCCAAAATCGCAAAGATGTCTGCATCACCCAAGCTATGCTAGGAATTGATGATTGCTGGACTGATCTACTCAGTTATGTCATTCAAACTGGCTCCCAAATGATGGCTGCAGCAGAGGCAATGCTGATGGAAAAATCAACATTGAAGGACTCAAGGACCCAAGCAAGTGAGACTTCTACCAGTACCTCAAAGAAAAACTGGTAAATTCCAATCAACAACAATGGTACAAAGTCAGCGGCGTGTGAGGTACTCTCAAGGCCACCATCATCAGTGCCTGTGAAGAGACACCTGAATTCTCCATCAGGAAACACCAAGACTAGTTGGCAGCTGGTATCAAGTAGAGTGCCCCAGGGGCCAGTTTTGGTCAATATCCCAACAAGAAGCAAGGGGGGCAAGTGTGCCTGAAAGCCCCCCTGGCTCACTAAGGGTGTCCGGGAATGCCTGATTGCCAAAAGGCAGTGTACAACCAGTGGAAGGGGGGTGCTATCTCCAAAGAGAAGTATACCTCCTCTGCTCAGGCCTGTAGGGGGCATGTCAGGAAAGCTAAGGTGGACATAGAGCTAGGACTGGCATCCAAGATTAAAGATAATAAGAAGTCCTTTTTCAAATATATAGGGAGGATGAAGAAAGCACTGGGAAATGTGGGGCCCCTGCAAGATTGTCTGGACAATCTGGTGGTTGCACCAGACGAGAAAGCAGACCTATTTAACCAATTCTTCACCTCCGTTTTCTTGGGCAGGGACCGGGACTTCCCCACCATGATGCAAGACGGACTCAAGGGGAACGTCTCCAGACCTCAGGTTGGGGAGGACTGGA
>NW_017729033.1:26767984-26774067 GCF_001723915.1 Gavialis gangeticus
TGGCTAGAGTCATTTAAGCCCAGTTTTTCTCCTGCCCTGGCAGGGGGTCAGACTTGAAGATCTACGAGGTCCCTTCCGATCCTACTTCTATGATTCTATGATTCTATGATCTTCATCAGTGGCCTGGAAGATGGCACAGAGTACACCTGCAGCAAGTTTGCAGACGACACCAAGCTAGGGGAAGCAGCAAATATGCTGGAGCGTAGGATTAGTTTCCAGAGAGACTTAGACAAATTAGATGATTAAACCAAAAGAAATCTAATGAGATTTAATCAGTCCTGCACTTAAGATAGAACAATCCCATGCACTGGCTGGGGACTGACTGGCTAAGCAGCAGTTCTGCAGAAAAGGACCTGGGGGTTACAGTGGACAATAAACTGAATAGACCCAACAGTGTACCCTTGTTGCCAAGAAGACTAACAGCATACTGAGCTGCATTGGTAGGAGCATTGCCAGAAGATCAAGGGAAGTGATTATTCCCCTCTATTGGGCACTGGTGAGGCCACATCTGGAGTACTGTGTTCAGTTTTGGGCCACCCACTACAGAAAGGATGTGGACAAATTGGAGACAGTCCAGCAGAGGGCAACAAAAATGGTTCAGGGGCTGGAGCACATGACTTCTGAGGAGACACTGAGGGAACTGGGCTTATTTAGTTTGGAGAAGAGAAGACCTAGAGGAGACTAAATAGAAGCCTTCAACTATCAGAAGGGTTTTTCCAAGGAGGATGGAAATAGAATATTCTCAGTGGTGGCAGATGACAGAACAAGGAGCAATGGTCTCAAGTTGCAGCAAGGGAAGTTCAGATTATATATTAGGAACAACTTCATAGACTTCACAGACATTAAGGCTGGAAAGGACCTCACAAGATCATTGGATCCAAACCCCTGTCCAAGGGGCAGGAAGCCAGCTGGGGTCAGATCACCCCAGCAAGACAAGCATCCAAGCATTTCTTAAAGGTAGTAGGTGTTTGCACCACTTCTGAGGGGAGTCTATTCCAGACTCTGAAGACTCGGAAAGTAAAGAAGTTTTTCCTTATGTCCGGTCTAAAATGGTCTTCCAGCAGTTTGTGACCGTTAGACCTTGTCTTCCCTTGGGGTGCCCTGGTGAACAGACATTCTCCCAGTTTCTAATGCACACTCCTTATATACTTATAGGTTGCCACCAAGTCACCCCTGAGCCTTTTCTTCTCTGGGCTGACGAGTCCCATGCCTCTCAGTCTCTCCTTATAAGGCCAGTTCTCTTGACCTCTAATCATGTGCATGGCTCTCCTCTGGACTCTCTCAAGCTTCTCCACATCCTTTCTAAAGTGTGGGGCCCAGAATTGGATGCAGTACTCCAGCTGTGACCTCACCAAGGCTGAGTAAAGTGGGAGGATGACTTCTTGAGTCTTGCTTGAGATGCATCGGTAGATGCAAGCCAGAGTTTTATTTGCTTTGCTGGCTGCAGCATCGCATTGGTGGTTCATGTTCATCTTGTAGTCAATCATGACCCGCAAGTCTCTTTCAGTCATGGTGCTAGTGAGTGTAGCACTGCCAAACCTATAAGTATGATGGGTTTTTCTCCCAAGGTGGAGCATCATACATTTCTCTGTGTTGAATGTCATCAGGTTTTGAGCCGCCACTTTGTATGTCTGTCTAGGTCAGCCTGAATTGCCAGCCTATCCTCTAGTACAGTGGTTCTCAAACTTTTTTTTTTTTTGTGTACTACTTGAAAATTGCTGAGGATCTTGGTGGCTCACTTAATAAACTTTTTTTGTTCTACAAATCAAAGCATACAACTCATATTTTAATATCAGTAGTTTTACCTTTCTAATGCGATGAATGTGCCTGCTTTTTTTATCAAAGTTCTGGGAAGTTGGTTGTAATATTTGTCAACTTTAGCTTTAGGTCACCTTTCTGTGGACCACCTGAATGGAGCTTGCAGACCAGTGGTGGTCCATGGACCACAGTTTGAGAACTTCTGCTCTAGTGTTTCCTGGGTGTTGGTTGTCAGCTGCGCTATTTGATTCAGCAAGGGTCCAACGTTGCCCCTTTTTTTTCTGACTTCCCACATATTTGAAGAAGGACCTTTTGTTGGCCATGATTCCCATAGCCTGTTTGAGTTCAGTTTCAGTCTTGGCTTTCCTGGTCCGCTCCCTACAGGTGCAGGCCAGTGCTGTGTAATCTTCATTAGTGGTAGTTCCTGACTTCAATCCCTTATAAGCTTCTCTTTTCAGATTCAGAAGGTCCATGAATCTCTCTCACCAGAAAACTCTCTCACTAGGAGGGTAATAAAACACTGGAATAGGTTACCCAGAAAGACTGTGTAATATCCATCCTTGGAGACCGAGGTAGACAAAGCCTTGGGATGATATAGTTGGGCATGGGTCTGCTTTGAGCAGGAGGTTGGATTAGATGACCTCCTGAGGTCCCTTCCAACCTTAATTGTCTATGATTCTATGAGAACAACTGGGAGATCCAAGAGTTGATTCATCGTAAGTGGAAGTCTTTTTTACTTAGCAAAATTACACGAACTCCAAGTAAAAGACATTGGTAAGCTGTTTCAGCTGACTCTGAGACAAAACCAAGATAACCCCAACCTCAATCATTGAGCTCCAGTACGCTGATGATGCTGTAGTGTGCATTCACTCAGAATCAGACCTTCAGGCAATCCTCAACATCTTTACTGAGGCACAGAAGAAAACAGTACTGACACTTAACATTCAGAAGACTTAGGTTCTCCACCAACAAGCTCCTAATGAACAGCTCTAGTAATCCACATCCATGGTGAGCCTCTGGAGGACACCGAGTATTTCCTGTACCTTGAAAGCCATCTCTTGCAGATATCAACAAAGAAATCCAACGTTGCCTCAAATGTGCAAGTGCAGCCTTTGGATGCCTGAAGAAACAGGTGTTTGAAGATCATGGCATCAGATCTGTGGAGTTTACTCATGCTAATCATGTGGAGCCCGGTGCTGTGAAGGGGCTGGCTGGGGCATGAGGGTGCTTCACCACAGGACTAGATGGCATGCAGCCTCTGCACTGAAGCACTGTCATGCCCCAGCCAGCAGGGTCAGTGTGTCTATACGTGCATTGTTACGTACAAAAAAACTCCACAGCAGTGTAGCACTTGTATTTACAAGTAGTAAATTAGTCAGCTCCACAGTAAACATCTCATGTAGATGCAACCACATTCTAGAACAATATCATTAAAGTATTGTAGGTTAAACAAATGGATTTTCTTTGGTAATTTGAAAATACAGTTTCACTAATTTAAAGGGGTTTTTGCCTGGGGATCATGATGTGACAGTAGGTGATGGAGAAATGTGTGAAAACATTTAGGGGCTTCCAACATCTATGTGTGTAAGAAAACTTAAGAGTTCCCTGTTTTTTTTAACTTTTTGGCGATGGTATCATAACATGCAACCTCCAGGCAGGAAGGTATAAACTTTATCACAATGTGTGCAACATATTGGGGCCAGAGATGACAAAAAATAACTTCACCCTTTTGCACAGCAACTGAACTATTCAGTATATTTTAATTAACTTCCTCAATTGTGCAAGTGTGCAACATTTACTATTTGTTTTATTTGACATCTGGAAAGGAGGCTGAGCACGGAATTGACAGTAAATGGGAATTTGAGAATTTACACTTCTTTTAACATTTTTTCATAGAAAAACTCCTCATATGTTTAAAGTAAAAATTTACACATCAATTGACACACTTTGCATAGTTTATACCATGGAAGAAAGAAGCTGTTGCCAAGATTAAAATGCAGTAAAATCAAATGTAAATGCAAAATCCTATTACATTCCTTAAAAGATGCAGATTAGTTATTTAAAAGAACACTTTAATATGCTGCTATGAAACTTAATATTATGTCTGTACAATTTATATATATTCATAAGATAAAATATTTATTTCTGAGAACTATTTATGTATCTTTAATAGAGTGGAACATTCATTCCTAAATGCTATAGCTTAAAATGATGAAGTTTTAATATCCCACCATTGCACATTTCTGAAATATTTTAAGTGTTAATGCTGTTCTCTTTTTATTGTACATATTATTTTAAATTAAAGTTACAGTTTAACATTCTCAGCACTGTAATTTGCAAGCATAAGAACCTTTTTAACAACACAGTTACAGAGGACAGAAAGTGACCTTCTGACTCAGCAAGTCTATCTCCTGGCTATCACATGCAACTATAGCATCTCTTCCCTTTCATAAACTAATTAGGCTTCCTTTGAAAGCTAGTTAGATTTCTTTCCCCCAATACTCTTGTTGGAAAGCTTTTCCAGAATTTCTTTACTCTTGATGATTAGGCAGAATATTTGAAGAAAGTTTCTAAACTTACTCATGGACAATTTATGCTCCACCCACTCTCCCCGCCTTCTTTTTTTTAAATCCCTCACCTTGAACATCCTAGGATTGCATTTGCTTTTTCCATGGCTGCAACACTTTGGTAACTCACAGTAACTCCATGATCAACTAACAGGCCCAGGCTTTTATCTGTCATTTCCAACCAGTTAATTGCAGAAATTCTCTCTAAAGGAATAACCTTCTGAACTACTGAATTTCATCCCTTTGCTATTATCATCTTTGCCTATTCCATGGCTATTATTTCTGCCCACAAAGCATCCTCATTCTTTCAATACAATATTCCAATTCTCTGCTCTGTTCACAGCCTCCCAACTTTTTGTCAATGTCAGATTTCATTACCATACTTCATATATTGTGCCAACATCATTAATGATTTCATAGATTTCATAGACATTCGGGCTGGAAGGAACCCTGGAGGATCATTGAGTGCATCCCCCTGCCCAGGGGCAGGAAGTCAGCAGGGATCATAGGATCCCAGCAAGATAAGCATCCAAAAGTGTCTTGAAGGCGTTCAAAGTGGGTGCTTGAACCACCTCCGGCAGCAGTCTATTCCAAAACTTGGGGGGCTCGGACAGTAAAGAAGTTCTTCCTTATGTCCAGCCTGAAACGGTCGCAGAGGAATTTGTGACCGTTCGACCTTGTCATCCCTTGGGGCGCTCTGGTGAACAGACGTTCCCCCAGATCTTGGTGAACACCCCTAATAAATTTATAGGTGGCCATCAGATTGCCCCTGAGCCTGTGCTTTTCCAGGCTGAAGAGTCCCATGGCTCTCAGCCTCTTGTCATAAGGTCTGTTATCCTGACCTCTGATCATGTGCGTGGCTTTCCTCTGCACACTCTCAAGCTTCTCCACATCCTTTGTGAATTAGGGAACCCAAAATTGGACACAGTACTCCAGCTGCGGCCCCACCAAGGCCGAGTATAATTGGAGAATGACATCCCGGGATTTGATTGAGAAGCATCTATGAATGCAAGCCAGCATTTTGCTCACTTTACTAGCCACAGGATCACACTGAAGGCTCATGTTCATCTTGTGGTCAATCATGACGCCCAAGTCCCTTTCATCTGTAATGCTAACCAGCGTGAAACTACCAAGCCTATAAGCATGCTGCAGGTTTTTCCTCCCAAAGTGGAGAACCTTGTATTTTTCAGTGTTAAACACCATCAAGTTCTTGTCCACCCATTTCACGAGCCTGTCAAGATCTGCCTGGATCACCCTCCTGTCTTCAGGTGTGGATGCTTTACCCTGGAGTTTGGTGTCATCAGCGAACTTGGCCAGCCTGCTTCTGACACCACGGTCTACATCATTGATGAAGTTGTTAAAAAGTAAGGGTGCTAAGACAGAGCCCTGAGGGACCCCACCGGTCACAGGGTATCACGACAATTGACTTCCATCAACCACCACCCTCTGGGTCCTGTCGCGGAGCCAATTCCCCAGCTAGTGGATCGTGGTGAGGTTGAGGCCGCAGTTAGCCAGTTTTGCCAAGAGGTGATCCTGGGATACCAGATCGAAGGCTTTTTTTTAAAGTCAAGATATATGACATCAATCTCTTCTCCCTTGTCCAAGTGATAGGTCACCTGGTCATAAAAGGAAATGAGATTTGTCAAGCACAACCTACCCACAACAAACCCGTGCTGGCTATCCCTCAGGATATTGCCATCAGCTAGACTGTACAGGATGGCCTCTTTGATAATCTTTTTCAAGACCTTCCCCAGGATA
>NW_017729033.1:26779067-26779451 GCF_001723915.1 Gavialis gangeticus
AGGATGGCCTTCTTGATAATCTTTTCCAAGACCTTCCCCAGGATAGAGGTCAGGCTGATGGGTCTGTAGTTTGCCGGATCTACTTTCCTCCCTTTCTTGAAGATAGGCACCACATTGGCCTTCTTCCAGTCATTGGGCACTTCTCCAGAGCACCAGGAGTTCTCAAAGATCCATGCCAGGGGCTGAGCTATGACGCCTACCAGCTTTTTGAGTACGCTTGGGTGTAAACCATCAGGGCCAGCTAACTTAGAGGTCAAGGTGTTCCTTTACAAGGTCAGCTTTGATGGGTGTTAAGGAATCTCCTTCACCCGGGCCTCCCTGTCCCGCAGTGGGCAGGGTTGTCACATGGGACTGGTGAAAAACTGATGCAAAATACCCATTTAG
>NW_017729033.1:26779462-26779685 GCF_001723915.1 Gavialis gangeticus
TCCCTTCCGACCCTAGAAACTATGAAACTATGACTTTTTGTTGTCCTTGATATTGGTAGCTAGCTGGAGTTCCATCAGAGCCTTGGCTTTACTGGTTTGCTCTCTGCAGGTGCAGAGCAGAGCAGAGTATTCCTCCTTGGTGGTGGTTCCAGTCCTCCATCCTTTGTAGGTCTTCCTTTTAAGATTCAGGAGGTCTGCTAGTTCCCTGGAGAGCCAAGGGGGC
>NW_017729033.1:26784685-26787730 GCF_001723915.1 Gavialis gangeticus
GCTCCCTTGAGGAGCAACCACTCGTCCTGAACTCCCCTCCCCTTTGGGTTGTGGCCTTTAGGGCCTCACTTTCAAGCCTCCTGAGCTTGTCAAAGTCAGCTTTCCTGAAGTTGAGGACTTCTGTATTACTGACTGACTTGCCAGATTTACAGTGGATGGTGAAGGTGATCAGTTCATGGTCACTAGGTCACTAATTAGTTTGTTCCCAGTTGCTAGTAGCAGGTCAAGCAGCACTTTACCTCTTGTCAGCCCATAGACTTTCTGCATCAGATAGAGGTCATCTACTCATGAGAGAAAGCTTTGCTCCTGCTCAGATTTGGCTGCGTGTTCCTCCCATGAGATGTCTGGGTAGTTAAAGTCTCCCATGACAACCATACACCAGGAGCACGTGGCCTCAGCCAATTCCCTGGCAAACTCCTGGTCAAGATCTTGACCCTGGGTAGGGGGTCTGTAGTAGACTCCCACCATAGTATCCCTTGTGTCGTGTTGTCCACAAATTTTAACCCAAAGGGTCTCAAGTCCACCGTGGGTGCCAATGTCAGCTTGCAGGGATGCGTAGCTTTCCGTGACATCGAGAGCTATGCCCCTGCCCCTTTTGTCTACTCAATCCCTCCTGTACAGGGTATAGCCATCTATACTTGTGGCCCAGTCATGGGTGGAGTCCCACCAGGTCTCCATTATCCCTATGACATCATAGTTATTTGAGTTTAGCAGGAGGACAAGTTCCTCCTGTTTGCTCCCCAAGCTCCTGGCATTTGTGTACAGGTAGGCAAGTGTCCCCTTGGGGGCCCTTGCCTTGCCTACAGTTCATTCCAGGGCTGGGGCAGGGGTGGGTTCCCTTAAGTGCCTTGGTCTGCTGCCTTTGCAAGGGTTGCTCAGTGGGCCAGCAGTGGCAGTAGTCCCCCCATCCCTGGGTGGGCTTAGTTTAAAGCCCGGTGGAGCAGGTCAGCCAGTCTGGCTGAGAAGAGCCTCCTCCCCAGCTGAGAGAAGTGGAGGCCATTCCTTCCCAGCAGTTTGCTGCCTCTCTCACCAAAGAGCAGGCTGTGGTCGTGGAAGCCAAAGCCTTCCCAATGACACCAGCATCTCAGTCTTTGGTTAACTATGAAAATATTAACTCACAGGCAGATCCCTAAGTAACCTCCTTCCAGCCTGATATTTTCCATTTTCAACACTGCATTTCAACATTGCATTTTTGTGTTCCCTTTGAGCAGTTTCTTCACTACCTAACAATTCTTGTAACACCTAACAATTTCTACAATGGGGAGGTCATGGGTAAAAACTGGCTTGGCAATAGCACTGCTGAGAAGGATGTGAGGGGTATGATAGGTCACAAACTCAATATGGGTCAGCAATGTGACATTGTTACAAAACAAGCAAATGCAGCATTGGGTTGCATTAACAGAAGCATTGTAAGTAAGGTATGGGGTGATAGTACCAATCTATGCGATGCCGATTAAGCCTCAGCTGAACTAGTATGTCTAGTTTTGGACACTGCAGTTTAAAAGAATTTAAGGGAACTGGAGAAAATCCAAAGGCAAACAAAGATGACAAATTCAAGCCATATGAGAAAAGGTGAAGGAAATACATATATATAGTCTGGAGGGAAAAAAAAAGAAAATAGACAGGAACATGCTAGCCATTCTAAAATATTTGAATGTCTGCCATAAAAAACACAGAGTTAAATTGTTTTTATTTGCCAAAGAGGGTAGAACATAACGAGATGAGTTTAAACTGAAGAAAAGCAGATTTAGACAAAATCTCAGGAAAAATGTCCTAACTGTAAGAACAGTGGACAATGGAACAAGCTGCCTAAGAAACATGTGGAATCTCCTTCATTAGAGGCATGTACCTATCCAGCCTTCAAAAAGAACCTGAATAAGTACATGCCTGGGATGGTTTAGGAATAGTGCATCCTATGTCCATGCAGGGGGTTGGATTAGATAACCCTTAAGGTCCCTCCCAACCCTATCATTCTATGATTCTCCCATTTAACTAATACTTGACCATGTGTCATTGAGTGTTTTACTGAAGATACATTCGATTTGCTTTGCCAAGAAAATCAGGTATCTTTCAAAGAAAGGTATCCAATCAATTTGTCATAATCTACCTTTGGAAAACCCATGTTGAATTTTATTCTGTTTTCCCTTTACTTTTCATCTTTAATTATTCCTTCCTTCAACCGTTCTGATTCAGTTGCCATTGAATTTAAATGCAAAATTCCTGCTGATTTTATTCAGAATATGTTATGGTCCGGGGAATCTCATTTGTATATGCACTGAAGCACCCAGACCTTCTATAGATTTGCATATGTTTGTCAAATTGGAGGTTAAGGCAAGAAGAAATTCAGACTCATTAGCTGTAAGGTATTTCTGGTGATGAACAGCATGCACTGATGATATTAACTTTACCAGATAATCCTGAACATTTCTCCTTTCATCACCACATACACAGGGTTTAGGAGACCTAAACACCCATACAGTATGCATTCAAATCCTAAACAAAGTTAACTGAGTCCTTTCCCTGCATGGTGCATGCAGCTTCCAGTACAGGGATCTTTTAGAAAAGATCACAAAAATCATTGCTGCCTTTCTGATTTCACCATGCGTGATTGGCACCAGGTGTGTAGTATGTTCATGGATAACCTTCCCAAAAAGCCCTGTGGAAGTGGTAGAGATATGCTCTGTATGTCCTTGAAGTCAATTGAAAAGTTCTCATTGATGTTAGTGATGACTAGTTATTAGCAGCCTTAGAATAATTTAAAACAAGGCTGTCCAACTTCAAAGCTGCCTCACAAGGTGCATACCAGAGGTCCATACTAGTGGGGACAAGAGGTCCCCCCAGGCTGCACACTCCATGTGTGTGTGTGGACAGGCACTCCCAAACTCTGCTGTACCAGACATGCAGGAAGACACTCCAACCCCATCATGTGCATGCAGGTGGACCGTTCCTCCAACCCAGTTGTACCACATGCATGCACGGGCAGACACTCCCCCATGCAATGCAACACCTCATTTCACCTTCAGCTCCCGGCATTCTCTCCTGTTG
>NW_017729033.1:26792730-26799067 GCF_001723915.1 Gavialis gangeticus
ATTCTCTCCTGTGGCATCATGCCCCAAGGGTGCTCCAGGCTGCTGGCTCCCCCAGTGTTGTGAGCTGCACTACACTGTGCTGCTCTGCCCCACAGCAGAAGCAAAAGGAGGAAGAGGGAGCACAGAGCCCCCAGCTACTGCTGTAGGCAGCCAGAAAAGTAAGGACAACAGTAGCTGGGTTGCAGCCTGAGGGCTGCATGTTAACCCATCAAAAGCTGCATGCAGCCTGCAGGCCAGCAACTACACAGCCCTGATTTAAAAAGTTAATGACAAACCATATTTTTGAAAGATGAGTGATGTCCACTATAGTCTACCAGAATAACTGAAAGTTTCAAATCTTCCCCTAAGGTATGTAAAGACAGAAGTCAGTGATGACTTCAAAAAAACAGACTAACTCACTCAGAGAACTGATTGGGCAGGATCTCCGGGGGGCCAGTCTGAGGTGGGTAAGAAGTCCAGGAGAGCTGGTTGTATTTCAAAGAAACCTTACTGAGGGCACAGGAACAAAGCACCCTGATGCACAGGAAAACTAGGAAGTATGGCTGAAGATCAGCTTAGCTTAGCAGGGAACTCCTCAGTGAGCTAAAACACAAAAAGGAAACTTTACAAGAAGTGTAAAGGTTGGACAAACAGCTAGGGAGGAGTATAATAGCATTTCTCAGGCATGCAGGGATGAAATCAGGAAGGCCAAAGTGTAACTGGAGTTGCAGCTATCAAGGGACATGAAGGGTAACAAAAAGGGTTTCTACAAGCATGTCAGCAACAGGAGAAAGATCAGGAAAAGTGTGGGTCGCTTACTGAGTGGGGGAGGCAACGTACTCACAGATGATGAAGAAAAGGCTGAAGTGCTTAATGCCTGTTTTACCTGTCTTCACAGGCAAGGTACTGCAGAGTAATACATCAGGTAGCACAGTTGGGGACAACGTGAGCAGCCAACAGTGGCAAAAGAACAAGTTAGGGACTATTTAGAAAAGCTGGACATGTACAAGTCTATATGGCCAGATGCAGATGTCAGTGCAGAGCTGCGGGCCATTATCTTTGAAAAATTGTGGCAATCAGGAGAAGTCTTGGATGACTGGAAAAGCGCAAATATAGCGCCCATCCTTAAGAAAGAGAAGAAGGAAGATCAGGGAACTACAGACTGGTCAACCTCACCTCAGTCCCATTTCTAAGCATTTGGAGGTAAAAAGGGTATTTAGGAGCAGTCAGCATGGATTCACCAAGGGCAAGTCATGCCTGACCAACATGACTGCCTTCTGTGATGAGATAACTGGCTTTCTGGGTGTGGAGAGAGCAGTGGACATGATATACCTTGAGTTTAGTGAAGGTTTTGATACAGTCTCCCACAACATTCTTGCAAGCAAGCTAATGAAAGATGGGTTGGATGAATGGACTGTAAGGTGGATAGAAAACTGAAGGGGAAGGTATTATTTCTGTCTATTCAGTACTGGTGAGGCCACAACTGTGTCCAGTTTTGGGCTCCCCACTACAGAAAGCATGTAGGCAAATTAGAGAGAGTACGGCAGAGGGCAAAGAAAATGGTAAGGGGCTGGGGCACATGACTTATGAGGAGAGGCTGAAGGAACAGGGCTTATTCAGTCTGGGGAAGAGAAGACTGAGGGGGTTTTAAGAGCAGCCTTCAACTACCTCAAGGGGGGTCCAAAGAGGACGGAGCTGGACTGTTCTCAGTCCTGGCAGATGATGGAACAAAGAGCAATGGTCTCAAGCTGCAGCACGGGAAGTTTAGGTTAGATATTAGGAAAACTTTCTTACTAGAAGGGTAGTAAAACACTGGAACAGATTACCCAGAGAGGTTGTGGAATCTCCATCCTTGGAGGTTTTTAAGACCCAAGCAGACAAAGCCTTGGTTAGGATCATATAGTTGGGGATAGTCCTGCTTTGAGCAGGGATTTGGACTAGATGACCTGCTGAGATCCCTTCCAACCTTAATTTTCTATGATTCTATGATGAAAGGAAAACATATTTTGCATGTGTGTGTGTTTGTGTTTAATTATAACCTAAGATACACATTAAAATAATAAATAAGTTAATATTATCACTTAAATTTGACATCTAAATAACTTGAAAAAAGAAAAAAACAGGAATGATAGAACCTGATTTGTTGAATAACACAGGTAACAAGCTAAATGGACTTGTCTGAACATTTTTCATTTCATTTGTCTGGAGAGCTTTTATTTTACTTTGGTTAGGCAATTCTTGCTACTGCTATGCAACATATATCACATTGAAGAACACAGATCATGCACTGCTGCAGTAGTCCTTTACCTCTCAAGCCAGCCTCCTTAGGAAAAGGGGTGTTCAGAAATACAGTATGGTGAATGCTGCACATTATACATAAGGAGCAAAAGATTTTCCATACTAGATCAGATTACTAGTGTTAGCAGAAAATGAAGAAAAAAAGGACAGGCCAGTGGTTGTAACAACAGCTAGCTGTTAGGACTTAGAATAACCAAGATGAGTTCCTGTTCTGTCACAGATTTCCTGTGTAACCCTGGGCAATTCACTCAGCCTCAGTTCCCCACTCTTGAAATGGAGATAAACTGTACTACTGCCTTAACTCTCAGAGTCACTGTCAAGACAAATACATTAAAGACTGCTATGCTCATATACTATGGGACTGATAACCATTTATGCTTGATAGATAGATATACACAATGTTCCTGATCTATTATTCTACAAAATCTCTTGGGAGAAATGGCACCTGCAGGATATAGAGCAGAAAAATCAATAACCTCTTACTCAATAATTCAGTCAAATCCATTACATTGGTTTGTCACCATTGTCTGCCCTGGTGGGGTCATTTTCACAACATTTTCAATATAATCAAGACAATATTGTTTTTCAAAAACTAAACTTGATCCACAAGAAGTAGCAAGTGGTTGTAGGGGAAAAGTGTCACATGGATTTACCTGCGCCCATTATGAGCCCTGGTGCAGTATCCTTGGTATGGACTGTTCCTGACACATATGGATTGTCTGCCCAGCGGAGATGGAGGTGAAGATGGCAGTCAGGCTTTACAGATAAGAGGAAGAAGAAAGTATTTAACAAGCTGATAACAGCAGTCCCACTATTTTGGTGACTAAAGCATGATCAGAAAGTAGCATTCAGTAACAGCTGTCCTACTGAAAAGAGGAATGACTGCACTTCACACAGCAAAAGTCTAGAGTGAAAAATTAGGCTGCTAACAAGAACCTGTTGTACAGACTATAAATATCTCAGTGGTCTCAAAAATAAGATCTGAAATCCATAAATGACCCAGAACTTAGAGTATAAAATAACTTGCAATACAGTCACTAACTGGAGACTTTGAGCAGGGATTTGAGGTAGTAATAAAAGCAGTGAAGATATATTTGTTATTGTTTGTTGGTCATCACCATCCCAGGGCTGCCTTTATAAACAGATAAAAAATAACTAGATTCCAGATTAGATTTAGATTTGTTTGTACTAAAACAACTTCTGATGGGACAATAAAATAATTTGAAAATATTTTCAAATGACATTGTTTAATCATCTCTCTAATTACCTAATGATTTTAAGTCTTTCTGCAGTGGTATTTCAAGCTTAATATTGTTTCCAATGAAAAGGATGGATGCATAGCCAATGACTTCACCAGGAGCAAGAGGAGGTCACAGGTGAGGACTTGGAGCCCAGTCCAAAGCCCACTGAAGTCAATGGGAGTGTTTCTACTGGGCTTTATATCAAGTCCTATTCACTCTTCTAAAAGGAGTTTTTTCACCCAACACAAGACTTTTGGGTGCCTACAGACATGTGGAGATGCTGCTCCGACGTGCTGTAATTAACAGCACATGGAAGCAGATTCAAATAATCCCTTCCAGCAGATTGAGTCTGCTGGAGCATGATAATTAATGAGCTCCAGCAGCTTCCTCGTTTCATGTATTCAGTGTCCCTGGGCTTCAAAATGGTGGCAGGGGCACTTTACCTAAAGCTTGTCAAATGAGTTTTAGTCAAAGCACCCCTGCCACCATTTTGAAGTAATGAGCATGGGATGCTGAATACATGAGATGCTGTGGGCGCTTTAATTACAGCAGTTCTCAGAGCCCCATGCCCCGAGCATGTGTAAAGAATAAAGAGAAGCCTATCCTACTGTCTTGCTTCATGACTGAGGGCATTTATGATGAAACACAATGCAGAGATCTAAGAGTCCAATGGTGCAGAGATCCAGACACAAACAACCTGCTTGTTAGCGCAGCTTGAACAATAAAAATGCAATGTAATGTGTAACTAGAACAAGTAAACAAATTGCAATAACATCAGCTCACAGAAACAAAAAGCTTTTGACTGGCTATTACACATGTATTTCTAAGCCAATGAGCAAACCCCTCCCTATATTATAAGGACAATATTGTTTTAAGGTGAAACAACAGAATTCATGATAGAAAAAGAAAAGGCATTTGTGTATTAAACTGAACTAGTTTTCATTACCAAACAAGTTCCTTGGAGTAATGGAAAAATAACATTAAATAAATGATCAGCTTGACTGGGGCTGTGTGTAAGGCATCTTAGAGCAAATTTGTCCCATGTGAGTAATGCTAAATCCTAGAATAAGAAAATGCAAGGTGCAGACATTTCCCCTACTCAAGCTACATCTGAATTTGAGCCAGTAATTCACATAACCACTGTAAAAGTTATGAGACTGGTACAAAAGAGGAAAATTTAAGCTCTGCATGGGGTATTTGAGATGACTTAACTGCTCAGTTGAAAGGAACCACTTACAGGTTTGCAGTTGGTTGGTTTACCATTCATATCAGTGATTGGAGGTTTCAGATAGTCCCAGTCACGGCCTTTGTTATAGGTTATCAGAGTTGTCACTTTTCCATCAATTTTCTGATTAGCCAAAAACACTCCTTTAACACCTCTGACCTGCAACAAAAATTAATACAATTAATGACTAACATGAAAACTTTCCTTCCTTCTGGGTTTAGAGATTCCTTTGTTTCTAAAAACTGAATATACCAGAGACTTTCTCTGATTAGGAAAAAATACAGTATGTTAAAAAAAAAAGAATATGAAGCTGTTTACAATTTTGCATTCTGGCTATATTTTAAAATACATTTTTGGTTCTCTAGAGTGTAACAGGTGTATCGACACTATTGAGAAATACAATTTCTACCGCTTTTTTTACAAATTATGTTATTTACTGAATGTGAGTGTTGTAATTTCTGATCATACTTCTGAAGATTTTAACATGCAAGCTACTCCAGGTCTCAATTTTGTGAACCACTTAAGCAACCTGAGAGTTTAACTCAAAAGCAAGGCATATTTTTGTGTTTACAAATAATCCAACTGCAATCTACATCAGATCCTGTTTCCATTACTCTATTAGATTACTCATGCCAAGATTATTTTTGAGCTGTGCTACTTAGGTTGAATTCAGTTAACTTCTGGGTGTTCACTTGAGATAAAATCATCAAGCTGCAGTCCTCCAGTATCCTAGGAGGCACTGCCCCCAGGTGAACTAGCTATCATCCAAGACTGGTTAACCTTAACAAAAATTAACATTCGTTAGAATTAGCATCTGCTAACTCTAAAGTGTAATCTCACCCCAAGATATCCCAGCTACATGGAACAAGGCCTTAGTATGTTTGTCTATCACTTACTTAATTCAAAGTTCAGCATAACTTCAATTGACTGTAATTTTAAAACCTGATCCTGCACTAGTGCATGTATTGTTTACTATTATTACAAGTCCTGTTAACTGAACTAGTGTCTTATATTTCCCAGTGTAAACTTTTTGTTGCCTTTATTTTTTTTGTTTATTTCCCCTATACAAAAGGCCAGATCCTCAGCTGGTGTAAATTGGTGTAGATCTACTAAACTGAGGACACAGCACCATTCATTCTTTTCTTCTTATATCTATATTTGATTTAGAAATGTTTACTTTGAACAGCATTTTTATCAGTTAATAGCTTGGGCTTAACCCTATAGCTTTCAAACACCATGGGGTTTTTAAATAATATTTGTAGACCAGTACCTATGAAGTACCTGAGACAGCTCCTAGTACTAAACTCAACTTGCACTGCTTAGGGTTTGTGTGGTCCAGTCTTACTCATGAACTTGTCCTGACAGGACTTTGTCTATACCATAACCTACATTAATAGTACTAGATACATTTTCAGCATTCAAATGATAAAAAACAACACTGCACATATCATAAGTCATAGCTCCAAACTTTATTCAAGTTTCATAGTTTCATAGTTAGTAGGGTCAGAAGGGACCTGAGCAGATCATCAAGTTCAACCCGCCGCCATGGCAGGAAAGAGTACTGGGGTCAAATGACCCCAGCAAGGTGTTTGTC
>NW_017729033.1:26804067-26806358 GCF_001723915.1 Gavialis gangeticus
ATGTCCACTGCTACCCCTTCATCTAAGGATTTGGTGACCTGGTCATAGAAGGCCACCAGGTTGGTCTGACAGGACCTGCTGCTAATGAACCCGTGTTGGTTGCCCCTAAGCATAGTCTCCCCTGCTGGCCTCTCGTGGACACGTGCCAGAATAATTCTCTCAAAAAGCTTACCCAGGATCAAGGTAAGACTAACTGGCCTATAGTTCCCTGGGTCCTCCTTCCTCCCCTTTTTGAAGATGGAAACCACATTGGCCCTCTTCCAGTCCTCTGGCACCACACCAGAGCACCATGAGTGCTTGTCCAGCCGTGCCAGGGGTCCCGCAATGACCGCAGCTACACTCAGGGGTGGAGATCGTCCGGACCAGCTGATTTAAGTACGTCCAGTCCCTCCAGAAGTTTCCTGACTAGATCCTCCCTGACCCTTGGCCTGGGTACGCCTCCCCTGGGGCCTGAGGGGGGCCCGGTGGGGGGGCTGATCCAGTCCCTGCTCAGAAAAATGGAGGCACAGAAGTAATTAAATAGGTAAGCTTTGTTGTCTGGTGTGACGACCAAATTTCCTAGCATGTCTTGCAGGGGTCCCACGGTACCCGGTACCTTCTTTTTGCCCTCTATGTATTTAATAAAGGACTTCTTGTTGTCCTTGATCCGGGAAGCTAGTCCCAGTCCCATCTCCGCCTTGGCCTTCCTGACTGCCCCTGCAGCCCCGAGCAACCCCGGTGCAGTCCTCCCTGGTGATGGCCCCTCCCTGCCATTGGGTGTGGGCCTCCTTTTTAGCTAGGAGACATTCCTGGATGCTTTTGGTGAGCCATGGGGGCTTTTGTGCCCTCCTGCCCCCTTTGATCCATGTTGGGATTACCTCCCTTTGGGCTTGGAGGATCGTATCCTTAAGGAGCAAACACTCTTCTTGGACACCTGGCTCCCCTCCCCTCCAGGAGCTCAGTTCTTCCCTGACTATTCTCCTTAGCTCATTGAAGTCCGCCCTCCTGAAATCTAGGGTTGCTGCCTTGCTGCAGGCCTTTGCCACCTTGCACTGGAGCTTCAAACCTGTTCCAAAAGATATTAAATGACTGAACTGAATTATATTCAAGGCCTTTTTCTCCAATTAATAAAGCTCAATAGAAAAAATATATCTGAAAAAGACCCATGGAACCCTACCTTTCTATTGGGCACTTTTCTATAATTCCATAAAAATCATTCTGTATTACAGTAATGAGACATAGAAGAGCATCTTCACAGCCATTTATAAACACTCTGGCATTTGCTCACCACTCAGTTATACCAATTTTATATCACTGGACCTCCATAGTAGTGAGTCACACTCATTGTCTTCATTTTTCTCCTTTGGTTACTGTCTGCACTGTATGCTTTCTAATATTTTTAGTGCTGTTGTAGAGGCAAAAAAAATGCAACTTCAGTCCTTAAATGTAATGTAACTGCTTTATTCTAGTCTACTCAGTATAACATCTGTGCAATCAGTGCAGTACAGCATCCATTGTCTGTGGGGAAGACTGGGTGTTTTCACTGGTAAAACTACAGTTATTTAAAGGTCCAACACAACATGATGACCAATTAAAGGATATTGTAAAAGCAACTTGGTAGTTCTGAGTTGTTCTGTCCTTCTACATTGATTTCTCTGTTCTTATATGTGTATGTATGTCTTTCTTCCTCTCTATCCCTCTACATGTATTGTTGTATGCTTGTCACTCTAGTGCGTAGTATGTTCATTGTGTTCTCTCTCAAACTGTGTGGTTCTCTGCTTATCTATCATTATGCAGGAGAACTTTGGGGTATTTTTTATGTTGGGTTTTGTATTTCACTTGCAAAAAGATCAGTTAAAATAGAGTGACATTACTTGCTAGGTAAGTACCTAACTAGTACATGTAAGGGTGGCGTTACCTTTAAAGTATCCTAAAGGCACTTAAAATGGGAGTGTCCAGGTATTCAAAGTTACAAATCTGTGCTAACTACCCTCTGAGGGTATATGCAGACGTTACACTTTAGATCAACCAAGCTAAGGTTAGGTCAGTCTGTGGGCTTATCTGTACTGATGTTTGGGAAGTTAGATCGAGCCAAAAATGACCAGCCCAGTCTAACTTAGTTCACCTGAGAGGTTCATTATGTTAGATCAGACATGAGCTAGCTCAATCTACTGAATGTCCTTATATGTTCGGAGAACAGCCTCAGGGATTGGAAAACCCAGCCACTCACCCCAGACCCAGGGCTGCATTTTTTCTACCCCCCCACCCCTGGGCCATTTTTTGCTCCCCAACCCTCCCACCCTCATCATGAC
>NW_017729033.1:26811358-26812722 GCF_001723915.1 Gavialis gangeticus
TACCTTTAAAGTATCCTAAAGGCACTTAAAATGGGAGTGTCCAGGTATTCAAAGTTACAAATCTGTGCTAACTACCCTCTGAGGGTATATGCAGACGTTACACTTTAGATCAACCAAGCTAAGGTTAGGTCAGTCTGTGGGCTTATCTGTACTGATGTTTGGGAAGTTAGATCGAGCCAAAAATGACCAGCCCAGTCTAACTTAGTTCACCTGAGAGGTTCATTATGTTAGATCAGACATGAGCTAGCTCAATCTACTGAATGTCCTTATATGTTCGGAGAACAGCCTCAGGGATTGGAAAACCCAGCCACTCACCCCAGACCCAGGGCTGCATTTTTTCTACCCCCCCACCCCTGGGCCATTTTTTGCTCCCCAATCCTCCCACCCTCAGACAGATAGCCTCCTTGCAGACCCACTGACCCCCACCTGCACTGCAGACCAGCCAATCACTCCCACTCTGGCAAAGGCTCCCAGAGCAGGGTGGGAGCACCACTTTATTTCTCTCCCCCCCTGCCCAAATATACTGCTTAGTGAGGTGCTATGACAATTTATACTACCTGAGGGTCCAAACCTAGACATTTGTTCAGTTTTACTATTATAGCTTCAGCATCTAATAACCACACATGAGCTGAGTGTAATCATTCACTAGGCCTGTGCGAAGTGGCTAGTATTTGCTTCAGATTTGGATTCGGCTGATTCAAGGGACAGTGATTCGATTTGGTGATTGGAATCACTGTCCCAAATTGATTCAGCTGAATCTGATTCAGAGATGTGGCTGCTGCTGAATCGTCCGACTCCGAATCAAACAGGCCCCATCTCCCTCCCACTCTCCCAGCCCCGTCCATGGCTGTCCCACCTGGCCCCAGCTCCTGGCTCTTCAAAACAAAACAAAACAAAAGCTCAGTACTCACCAGTTCCTGGCAGGTGAGGGGTGATCCCTGCTGCCCTCCACTGCCCCATGCTCCATGGTGGAGTGAGCCCCCAGAAGCCCGAATGGCCACTGCAGCAGCGGGACTTCTTTTTAAATATTTTTTTTAAAGAACAAGGAGCTGGGGCCAGGCGGGGCAGCCATAGGAGGGCTGGGAGAGCAGGCAGGGGATGGGGGCTCATGGCAGAGCCCCCCACACAGCATGGGGCAGTGGGGGGGTAGTAGGGATTGACCCTCTGCCTGGCAGGAGCCAGTGAGTGGGGGCTTCTTTTTTTTTTTTAAGAACCGGGAGCTGGGGCTTGGTGGGGCAGCTTTTGTTGGGGGGGTGCTGGGAGAGTGGGTGGGGGAGCAGGCAGGGTATGGGGCCTGGCAGGGGTCCCCCCATGGTGCCCTCCCCCCTCCTCCAGCACCCCCCCGCTACTTACCAGCATGTAGT
>NW_017729033.1:26817722-26819814 GCF_001723915.1 Gavialis gangeticus
GTCCAGCTCCCTGCAGCAGTGAGTGGGGACTGCCCAAATCTCTGAAGCTCTCCAAATCTTTGCCAAATCGATTCAGAGAACTTTGGATCAATTCAGAACTTTTTTTTGGACTCCCAATTCAATTTGGATTCAGAGATTTGACCACTGAATTGAGCTGAATCTCCTCCAAATTGAATCAACACCCAAAGCTTCTCACAGCCCTAGTAATCAGTAACTTAGTACCTTGCCTGATCAACGTAAGGTTCAAAAAGAGATACTAGTTAATTAGGATTATGTAACAGTTGTAGGAGATCTACTTAACTCTCAGTGTAGGAAACAGATGCTTTAATGCCAGTGTCAGTCACACAAGGTGGCTGAATGACCCCTAAAGTCTTGTTTCTAAGAAGCTATTCTTAGGAATAGACCTTTACCCGATGGCTGAAGAGGGGAAAACTCCATTTATATTCTATTTTGTGCAAACTCTAACTCTACCGACATGAAATAACTTAAAGCTCAGGTTAAATATTGTCATCTGTCAAAAACAATATGCTTTTATTACCAAAGAAGAAAAACAATCTAGAGCTTCTTAAAATAAATTAAAAAAAACCCTTCCAGTCTGCAGTTAATAAAAGCTAATATATTACTCACAGTTCTATAGTTGCAACCTCTAGCATTTCTGACACTTCTTAGTAATCACTTGAATTGGAGGAGATAGTTATTTGAATTTAGTTTTTTGGGTTTCATTTCTGTCTTTTGTTGTTTTAACTGTCCACAAAAACTTTCCTAATAAAAAAACTATTAAAATAAGTAAGAGATAGATGGGCAGCAAACTGTTTCTTCACTCAGATGCTCCTCAGAGAAAGATTATTTTCCTGTCTAAAATATATTAGGTCATCTTGAAATATGAGTGCTTTTTCTTTGCAACCATCTTCCCAAAAGGCTTTTCTGAGCCTATTTTCTACTATTCAGAGAGTACAACATTGCTGTTCTTAAGGTGATTTTCAGTGACTCAGATTTATCTTTAAAGGTAGACTAGGTTGGCCAGATCTACAGCTGGTCTAAATGAGAACATCTCCATCGATGTCACTGATCTGCACTAGCAGAGGAGTGCACTCTGTATTTCTTACCTGTTTTTTGATTAAATGTATAATAGTCAGGGCACTTCATGTTATAATATAGATTGCAATTTGAGCCACCGATCTGTTTCACCACACTAATTTAACAGCTTCTTCTTATGTTTTTACTTCTCAGACCTTACATTCCCTTCTGCTATGCAGGGCAAGGGGAACAAAAATATGAAATACAGAAGATAAAAGGAGGAAAACAAAAGAAGAAAGTTAAAAAAATGACACTGTCCCTTTTTAGCCTGGTGGAATGGGAAAATGACCATGAATATTTTTTCTGGATGACATCTTCAACTCCCTGTATGGAATATTTTGCATGTAATAAAATATAATTAGCTGGCATGATGATTTTCAGAGTCTCATTGTAACATGTATATTAGGATAATGTTTCAGGGTCCAATCCTCAAATGAATGGAACTCCTCATATGAAAAAGGGCCACAGTACTGGGCCCTTAATTTATAGGCTCTTTAGGACCTAAGAACTTTGTGAGAGGAATTACGTGGGTTGGAGACCTCTGATGGCTGTTATGCCTACAAGAAACAATGAGAGTTTCTCTATGATATCAGTGGGCACGTTTGCATGTGCAATTATTGTGCCTGAATTTTCTTCGCAGAAAATTCAGGGGCATTAAATTGTGCCCCCGCATGCATCTAAACATATGTCCATCAGGAGCAAAAATGCTGGCAAAGGGAACAGTTCACTCCAGGACTGCTTCTGCCCTGCTTGCCCCCCTTCAGCACCCAAGGGGAGCTCCACACTCTTCTGGGTACCAGCCTGGGGCTGGCAGGGGGCATGAGGGCAGGTCCCAATCTCCATAGGATAGGGAAGAGCTATCCCAGCAGCTATGACTGCTGTGTCTCAGCCAGTCCTGACCCAATATCCATGTGGCTGGGATGCAGCAGTTCTGGCTGCCAGGACAGTTCTCCTGGCCATGTGGGGAATGGGATGCATCCTGATCTCCATGTGGCAGGGAGACAGCTGCCCCTGC
>NW_017729033.1:26819931-26840670 GCF_001723915.1 Gavialis gangeticus
GGCATCAGGATTTAGCCAGGCAGCAGCAGGCCCCTTGCTGCCTAGGCTGACCAGCACCAAATTGCTCCTGGTCAGTATCTACATGTGCACTACTCCGTAGTAGCTAATGTGCTGTTAATCTAGTACAGGAGTGGGCAAAATGTGGGCCATGGGCCAGATGTAGCCCACCAGGCCATTCTATCTGGCCTGTGGGGGCCCTAAAAAATTTAGAAAAATAATATTTTTCTGCCCCTGGCTGCCTGACATGAGGCCCTCGATGGCTTGCCAAAACTCAGTAAGCAGCCCTCCATCCAAAATAATTGCCCGGTACCCTGATCTAGTACCTGTATTTCCTGGTACCAGCAAACATCCCACTAGCTTAATTTACTGTGCGGTAAGTCCTATGCACATGTAGACAGTGATGCTTTATTGCACATTAGGTTAATTTAATACACAGTATATAAAGCATCTCATGTAGACGTGCCTACTGACATGTAAAATGAAGGTCTGATTCTAACTGAGTTTGGATAACAGTCTTTACAGTACAGGTCAAAAAGAAAAACACTTTACTGATTTAAATACCATTCTCTAAATTCAGACCAATGAGTTATCTCTCTGTAATCTTCAGACATGCTTATGCTTAACACAATCTGAAGATTTATCACATCTCAGTATCTGAATGCAAGTTACTAGATCTTAGCATGATTAGAAATGTCTGCTTTTTACTGAAATTGCCCATGTCTGTATTCTATCATCCTTTTGATGTGAAATATTTAAGAGGATATTGTACTTTAATTCCAAATAACAGATATTAAAGGAGGTTTGGAAGAGAGGTATTCAGGCAGTTGGAAGGGAGACGAGACCTATTAACATGGTATAAATTAGGTATTCATTATTATTGCTGATGATTTGTCTTGAAGTGCTCTATAGGACTTACCCACAGCACACATACAAAAAGGATGGTCAAGTAGTGAGGGTGTTAGTTTAGCACTTGGGCTCAGTTCTTTGCCTGGCCAGAAACAATCTGCATGACTTGGGGTTAAGTCCATAAAAGGATTTAAGCACCAAATACCTTCCTAACTCCCAAACTGCAATGCCCACAGTGCTGCATCTGCTGCCATATAAAATTCCCAAGTTACTTAATTTTTACTAACAAAGATTTCCAGGTGTCAAAGGCCTGCTTCTGGGCATGCCCAAATTTCCTCAGTCTTGATAATGTCAAGCAGCTATTTTATTAACTCATAGCTAAGCCCTGTGAAGATTCACAAATCAACACTTTTTCTGTGTATGTTGCATGCAGGTCATAATCTGATGATGCTCTCTGGAGGATGCTTTTTATCCAAAAGCTCAGTGGATAAAGTGCTGGAGACCTGCTTTGAATTCCCATCTCTAGCTGACATGATTCAAAGCCTGCTCCTTCCTCTGAGGAGAGTGCCCAGACTACCACGCAATAGGCAGTACTGGGGTGTGACCACATGCAAATTTCAAACCTTCCTGGTGAAGTTGGTTAACTTTATATGGAATTATTAAATATTCTATGGACCAAAAATAAAGAGCACAAGTGTTTGGCCTAGCCTAGATGGCTCAAACACTTACCTAGATATGGGGAGACTCAGTTCCTGATCTGTTTAAATATCTGATCTAATGAAAATTTAATATAAACTATTTAAGCGGTCTTGGGAGCAGGGACTGGAATCCAAGTCTACCCCTTCATAGAGTGTCAAGCACTCTCTTGCTCACTCTCTCTCATCCAATGAATATTTAATTTATGCAAAATGCAACAGCTTCAAACAGGAGAGATTAATGGGTATGGGTTTCCACATCCACCTCATCAGAATCTGTTGCCTGGTGGTAGGGATGTCCCTTAAGGAGAGGGCAGGAAATATGCATCTGAATCCCTTCTGTAAAGGACAGCCATGAGTCCTGATCATCCACTTCCTAGCACTTCTGGTGCGTAAAAGACACTTCCTCTTCCTCTGGCCCCTACTAGTTTTTTAAAAGACTTAGAGAGCATCTACCCATGCTATACCACACTGAATGCATGGTGCACAGTTATTTTTAGCAGCTACTTTGCCGTAGCGGTGCGGTATAACAGGGGGGCATGTTGCTATGGAGCAGTAGCTGCTGGCCACATGTAGATGCCCTCAGATGCTATGTCACTGCACCACATTGCTATGACAACATATAGAAATGCCCTTAGGCACCAAAATCAGTGCGGGTTCCTGACTATAATCCACCATAATGCAAATCATAACGAGTACCAGGTAGCTCAGAACAAATGCCTAAGAGCCAGTTGGAGGGGAATTTAAGACACAGTTCTCTGTTGCACATGCAGTGACTACAAAATGGATGGCCCAGTAGCAAAGGTACCAGCCTAGAACCCAGGAGACTCAGATCCCATTCCCAGTTCTGTCACTGACATTCTGTGCAACTGTGAGTGACTCTTCCTTCCTCTATGGCACTAATGATAAGTGTGGTCCTTGTAGGTTCTACCAGATTACCAGTAATCTGTGATTCTCCAGCACCTTCTCTATCAACTTTATGCTATGGTGACAATGGGCTCGGAATAAACAGAGAACTGTAACAATACTCATAATTAACTGACTGAAGTCAATGCAACTAACTGAAATGATCAAGGACTAAATGTATGAATGGGGTTTGCCGTATGAACCCTAAAATAAGCAATAATTTGCATGATGTGCCTTCTATAAAATAAGGGCCCAGTTCTGTGGCCTTTCTTCATATGAGAAGTCCCTTTTATTTGAGGATTGGACCCTGAAACATTATCTCACCATTCTCTCTATTATTAGCTACATCAACAATGTGTCTGGTTCACTTTGACAGTATTTGGCACAATATATCAAGACGATACTGCCTTTGAACAGTCAACTCTTTCCTTTACTTTTCTCCTTTCATTTTTTTTAAAGCCTTTAGTTTAGAGGTTATTCCCTGTGCACATATGCAACAAGAGCAGAAAAGAGGTATGCTACAAAAAGGATAAAGTATATCAAGGAAAATGAATGCAGGCAGGTGAAAGCCTATGAAAGGTTTTAAAGCAGATGCACATGTAAAAGATTAAATGAGGCCACTGGAAGATAATCAAGACCAACAGTGAAAATTTGAAGCAGAATTATGCATTGGTTGAAAGAGAAATTCTTAATCCATGAGGATTGTCTCTATTTGGAGTTCAAGATTCCTTTTTCCTAAGATGAGACACTTTTATTGAAATGCCCTGGAAGAAATCCCAAACAAGAGAAAAAAACTGCATCCCAGAATATACTACCATCTTATTTTTATTAACTATTTTGTATACTGCAAATAAATCACCCCTAAAAATACTTTATTAGAAAATATTAGTGGTTCGTCACATTTTAGAAAAGATGACAAACATTAATTATACATTGCAAATTTTAAGCTTACTAAATTTAGGTAGGCATGCTTATTTTTGTTCAATGCAGATCTTCTCTGAAAACTGACTTTTTAAAACTGGCATTGCAGGGTTTCATGTTAGTTGTTGCTGAATCATTCCATATCAAATGCTCTTAGTTTATAATTAATTTTTCCCTAATGTAATCCTGATACTCAGTCTGGCATACAAATTAATCTAGGATATTTTCTTCCTGCACATTGGCCATAAAAACAGATTTCACAGGCTAGTTCTTCCCTTAGTGACTGCCACTTGTGCAGCTCCCTTAACTTTGACAAAAACTGACTGAAGCTTAGTAAATAATTCTGTAGATCACTAGTTATGAACTTCTTCTGGGTTTCCATTCAGGTGTAAGGGAAGAGCAGAGTGGATTTGCCTTCAAGTACCTCTCTGTGACCTCAAGTTTGAGAACATATCTCTTAGAGCAGTGGTTCTTAACCCATGGGTCATGACTCAAAAATGGGTCACAAGAATATATGAAAGTGTGGCGAACAAACTTTAAAAATGGATTCTCCTTTAAAGGAGTCAAATGTGGGGAAACCATGGCTTTTCCCTTGCAGGCTGGCAGAGATCCAGCCTGCAAGGGACTGCTTGGGGACCCCCATACCCCACAGAACCCCCCCTGCTCCATACACCCACCCCCCGCCCCACACTTTGGGGGGCTGGGGCTGGGGGACAGAGAGTCAGGAGTGAGGGGCACTGGGTCAAGACTGGCCAGATGGGTCTTGCTACAGAAAAGGTTGAGAACCACTGTCTTAGAGCATAGATCTGAAACCTATAGCAGAGGTTGGGGGGAATCAGCAGCACAATCCAGCTAGAGCAGCAGAGGGCCCTACCACCTGCCTTTCTCCATCTAGGCCCTACTCAGCATCTGCTACTTGCCAAGGTATGCAAACCTGGATTGCTAGCAGCAACCCATGGTAGCTAAAGATTTTCAGCTAGATGATGCAAGAGAAGGAAGCAATCTTAGTCTACTCCTTCTGAGTTACACTGATGCCCCATGACCATGCAAGGAACAATTCTTTTCGTTAAGTGGATCACTTTTTCCATAGGTTTTTTCTGACTTAAACCATGCTTTAAGGTAATCATGTTAAGCTACTATCCTCCTCAAATTGGAAGGGTGGTAGTTATGCCCTGTTCTTTGTCTCACTACAACCTGGTGGAATGAGCAGAGTTAAACAAACGTGGAGGCACTAAGAAACATTTTATGCATACCATCATTTCCCCCTTCCAATTACAGTATGTAAGAAAATAATTTTGACACTATACAGGTCACTATTCTGAGATTATTTTGCATGCATTACAAAGAAGTCTAGAGCATTCAGTAAAAGCCTATTTTAGAGTTACAGGAAGGCAGGTTATTGAATTCAAGTGTTTTCATCATTTTCCTGATCTCTGTCTCTGTCCCTCTGCTAAATTGCTGTTTTTCCTAGTATCTTTTTCTTTAGCCAAAGCTGCAATTTTAAAATTCAGGGCTGAGTAGTCTGTAAAGATAGCTTCTCACATAGTAGCTTCTCTAGGGACAGAATGCCTGTGGAAAGCAAGTGGATCTGTGGTCTGACTCAAATTTAATGTTGCTGGCTCTTTATCTGTCAAGGTTCACATCCATGACCTAGTACTAGGTTCAAATAATTGCCATTTATTTAGACTCTGTTGGCTGAAAGACTTCTAGATGAAAGAAACATAAATATTGAAAAAAAGTTCAATGAATTAATTTTCATAGTAAACTGATAATTATATTCCTTAACCCTTTAGAAATAAAAAAAAATTTACCAGCAGAAATGCTACCAAATTAAATATAAAAGCAAGCCACAAAGGGCATGTCTACATGTGCAATTAATTTGAATGAATAAACTCCAGTACATATGCGCCGGAGTTCATTGCTCCCAGGCACACTGTTCGAACATATGCTCAGGACTAAAGCATATTGAGCCAAGTTGCAGCAGTCCTGGCTGGAAGGGAGCCTGCAGGGGTAAGCCTGCCAGCCTGGGGCCACTCCAACCGGGCTCAATGTGCTATGGAGGATCTGGCTGGGGCATGAGAGTGCTCCAGTGCGGAGCTGGCTGGCAGGCCACCCCCGCACTGAAGCACCCTCATGCCCCAGCGAGCCCCATCACGGTCCACATGTGCACTGTTGCACTCTAAATAACCCCGCCATAGGATAGTATTTGTATTGACAAGTATTATCCTACTGTAGCGATTATTAGTTTACTGCACCGTAGTATGTGCTCATGTTTCGATGCTAAGACTTTACTGCAGAGCGAATTAGACAACTGCAGTCATCTCATGTAGACGTGCCCAAAGTGTCTCACTATCTCACCTAAAAGCAAAATATTGTTACCTAAGGTAATTACATAGCTTCTTATACTCCCACCTTCCATAATAAATTGTGCTAACTGGGTGTGTCTACATGTGATGCTACATTGCCATAGCAATGCACTACGGTGATATAGCATCAGCAAGCACAAACTGTGATGCTGCAGCTACATTAGTGTAGCAACACACTTCATAGTGTGTTGCTATGGTGACGTAGCAGCTAAAAATAGCCATGTGCTGCCGGCATGGCGCACTATGGGCTGCTATTGCTCCGTCATTTAGTACTTCCAAAAGTACCTCCAAAAGTACTAAATGATGGCACAGTAACAACAGCACCATGGGGGCATGTTTAGACATGCCCACCTAGACTTACAGTTTCATTTTTCAAGATCGGAAAGCAAACTATAGCTTGCTATTTGCGGGGGGAAATAAAACATACCAATTTTATATTCCAAATCCTTGGAATCTCCTAGCAAGAATATTAAATACTTAAAAAACAACTAACAAGTTAGGAAGAAAAGAGAGAGGAAGAATTTATAATACAGTAGTAACAACTTTCTACTTCCTTCTTGCCACTCAACGACACTAGGGAGAACATTATAAACATAAAATTAAGAGTATTCAGTATTACAATCACTGGTCAGAAGAGAGGAAAGGGAAGAGACAGAAAACAACAAAAGTCTAATATCTATATGGTGCCTTGGTGCCTTACCTCCAAAATATCTATCAGGACATTCTCTTCTGGCTGTTTAGTGCTCCTGACATTCTCTAGTAAAATAGAGTAGTACACACCCTGTGGATCAGACTGGTATAAGTTATAGGTGTCTGTCTGGTACCATTCCTGAACAGCCACAAACACTTGGTTCTCATCAGTACTGATAATCTGTAAATCCTGTAGAAAAAAAAGATATGAAATGATGCACAGTTTCATCAAGAGTGTAAGTGACAAATTAGTCATGAATGGCAAGTGTCAAATTAAATTTATGTGATACCTAATTGCAATTTCTCTCAGTCTAGGTATTAAGGAATTTACTGCAACCTGCTACTCTAGATTTCTGATAATGGGGTATCAAACCTTTCAGCTCTAAGTCACCCTTGACAATGCAGACCAGGTAAGTAGAGATCAAATTTGCTAATATCTGAGAGCTGTGCTTACTTTCTTACGGTAAAATGGGTGGTAGAGCATGGGGAGGAGAATTATTCAATTCCCAGCTGAGAGCTATCAACATCCCAAAACTGTTGTCACCACTGCCACTTGAAAGAGAAAGGCCAAAGACTGAACAGGCAAAAATGTGAATTAGTCTCCCAGAATTTAGATTAGAGCATAAGAAACCCCTCTATAATCAAACCGACCATGGAGGACAGAAATGCAGTCCAAAATGAGCCAGAGTAGGTGTGTCTACATGTGGGTAATTAATACACATTAGCCCAATTTAAGCTGCATTAAGGGCATGCATCTACATGTATGCGCCCTTAATGCACCTTAAAAATGGTGATTTTTGGCTAATCCAGCCTAAATGATATATCTGCATAAAGCAAGTACCATATTTAGGTGCGATAAGGTAAGCACATTAACACACATGTAGATGCATCAATGCACATTAACACAGGACCCTCAGTGCCATGTCTGCTGAGATACTAGAGGGCTGGTCAGAGCTGAGCTCCAGAGATCCTGGCTGGTCACCTTTCCTGCTCCAGGGCTCAGCTGCTTTCTGGCAGCCCCTACCTCCAGGCTATAAAAGCCTCCAGCCATTTTGTGCCTTGGGACACATACACCAGGAGCTTGGACAAGCCTATTGGTGTGCTCAGGAGTCCACCAGGCCCCATGTGCCACCCTCAGCAGGACCCTGGCAGCTTATGCCTGTCCTATCCCCTAGCTGGAGCTGCTCCTTGGCCACAGGAGGGTATTGCAAATGGTTACAGACTGCTGCGTCCCTTGCCCAGCCCTGAGATTCCTCCTAGGTCTGCTGGCCCTGCTCTCTATGGCAGCAGGGCCAGCACCTGCTTCCTGCTCCTGCCCACCCCCAGCTCTGTCTCTTTGCAGGTACTGTGGTGAAGTGCCTCTGCTATGTGTCTCCCCATCCCTGGCCATGCCCCTGTCCTGGGTGCTGCTGGCAGTCCTCCTGGGCCAGCATTGCAGGGACAGCTGCACAAGGGCCCAGGTAGCCAGCATGGGGAGCATGTCCAGCACATCATCCCTGTTGAGGCCTGGCCCCACCCACATGCCCATGCCCATACCTCACAGCACTCTAGGGAGGGGCCAACATTCAGAGGCATTTTGCACAGGGGGGGATGCTTGAATGCCCACATTTTTTAGGCCATTTCAGCTGGGGTACTTGCATGAGGCTACTCCCAGATGGTGCAGCAATGCTGCGTGAAGGCCAAGGTCTTGTGGTCACAGTGGGTAGCCATGACCAAGTTCAATCATCAGCCCAGTCCTGCTGGTAAGACTATGCCCTTCATAGGGACCTGACCCATATTTTGGCAACCTGGGAGACAGGCCACAACCCTGCAAGTGTCACCCACAGGAGCAGCCTGTCCTTGCCTCTATCCTGCCCTGATACCTCCAGTGACATGTCACTGGAAGAAGTGAACTTGGACCTTGATTGCCATGCTTTGCCCACCTCCCTGGCTGCTGCATCCACTGGCAGCTCAGGGAGCCCTGGCCAGCAGCTGCCGTGCCCTCAGCTCAGCCCCACACCACACCATAAGGAACAGCCAGCCAGCTCCTGCCTGGTGGAAGTCCTGGCTGGGTGCTAGCCTGCTGCTCACCGCAGGCCATGGACACAGCTGGACACCATTGCTGATAGAGACCCCCATGCCAAGCCACCATCATTGCCAGCCCTGGACACACGGTAAGCCCTGCACCGGGGGAGGGCCCTCCTAGTCCCTGGTCCTGCCCCTGCCCCCACAACCTTCCTGGCCTTGCCACACTCTCCTGGCCCCAGGTTCCCACCCCCACAGCACACAGAGAGGCAGGACAGTTCAAAACTTTATTGAGCAGTCTGTGTCCCCACAGCTGTACAAGCACAAGACTATCATGTCAAGGAAGGCATTAATGCCGGCAGTGATGTCCTCCTCAGAAGCAGGGGTGAGGGAAGTGTAGTGCTATGACAGGTAGTCCTCCAGGTGGTGGTGGAGGTTGTCCCCCATGCCATTGTAGCTCAGGGTCCTGAGCCAGAAGTGCAGGTTTGCCTGGGGCTCCAGCAGGGTCATCAGCAGCAGGGCATAGTGATTTGGGTAGCCCTTTGCCTGCACAAACAGCCGATAATGCACTGCCTGGGGCAAACCAGGGGCATTCTTGGGGCATAGCAGCACCGGGAGGGTGGGGATAGTCCCAGGGCACCTCCCCAGAGAGGCCCCCTGTAGGGAAGGTGGGGGCAAGGCCAGCCTCTCACCACAGTTGTCCAGGAGCCCCATGTACCCCAAAGCCCTAGGCAGCAGTGCACCAGAGTTATTGGCCACCAGGGAGAGGGAGTGGAGAGTGGGGTCTGGTGCTACCAGCAGCCTGGCCTGAACTGCCCTGTGAAGGGAGCAGGGGAGGCAGACTGCAGCTGGGCAGTGAGGGTCCCGATGTAGAGTATCTTATCTGTGCAATGTTGCAAACTTGCACAAAGCCTTCTGTCTCTTGCCTCTGAGGGGTCAACATCTGTATGCAGCGGAGAGACTACAGGGCTCTGTGGGAGTGCTGTAGCAGGGTCACTGCCACCAGCTGCTGGAGCTGCTTAGATGTGCTGTCTGCACAAGTGGTGCACCAGGGACTAGATCCAACTGCTCCAGCGGCTGGTAGAAGCAGTTGAGAACTGGGTAGTGCAGAAGCAGGGATGGCAGCAGGTTCGGCAGGTGCAGGAGATGGCCTGGTGGGATGAGGACATCACTCAGGAGACCGCCTGAGAGGAGGCACGGGGCCAGCCATAGCAGGTGCACTGGGCCCAGCTGGAGGCCCAGGAGCAGTGTTGTGTGGAGCTGCTCCAGCAGCAGCTGGCCAGGCAGGGCCCTGGGTCCTGCCTGCTGCTCCACAGCAGGCACCTGCCCCTTGCCCTCAGGAGCCCCTGGCATTTGAACAGGTGTGGCAGGAGCAGAGTACGCATATGCTACCTGTGTCTGTGCCACACTGTGCTCTGACACAGAAAGTGTCAGGGTGTGCTTTCAAGATGGCTGCTGGGTGCTGGCAGCTGAGCCTGACTTCAACATGGCTTGCAAGTGCTGGCAGCTGTGCCTGGAGGCTTGAGCTCCCCCCAGTGGCCACCGGGTTTCATGGCAGGGCTGCACTGACCTGGGACTAAATGCAGTCCCAATTCCACCATGTGTAGACACCTGCCAAAAAACACTTAATGTGTATTAGCTTAATGTGCATCAAATTTAAGCCTGCTTAAATTCATGTGTAGACGTGCCCAGTAAAAGGAACAAATTCTTTGGGATGGGGTCAATGTCCTTCCATTAGTTTACAAAGCACTTATTACAGAAGGATCAGATCCTGCCTGGGCCCTCTGACTATTATTCTAATATGTGTATACACATACACACCCATATATAGATTTATTTTATTGTCATATACACAACAACATGAGATTCAATGTCCCAAATTCATTATTCCAATATTTTGTGTTTGCAACACCATCCTTCCTGGTTTTCCTGGTTGCTGCTTTCAATTTTTTCATGCAAAATGAAGGCTAGTTCACCAGGAGAAAATAGCTCAGCAAGCAAATATTCAATTGGAAGAAGAAACCAGGAAGTAGCAACACTGAAATAGACAGTGATAATAGAATGAAAATGGAACCTAAGTTTAAAATAGGATATAGCAGCAAAAAATGGTGACTGTCATTTTGGGCTCCTTGGAAAGGGACATCAGGCCAGGGGATAAAAAGTGTATTATCTCTCCTTATACAACTTTGTTGTGAACCACTGCATTCAGTTCTGGTGTTGTTATTATTGGAAAGGTACTGACAAACTAGAAATTCAAAAAAGAGCTCACAAAAATGATTAGGTAGCAGGAGGGAACATAAAAGGAAATATGTAAAAAAAAAACCCAAACAAAAACAAACACTCTTCCTTATGCTTCCACTTCTTTACATAGAATTAGCTCGATTAGGCATGGCAGAGGAGGAGACAAGGCTGTGAATATCTTACGCTGCATGACCAGTATCACTTTGTAAGATATCTTTTGATATGCCTACAAAATTAAGATAACACGATATTAACCTACAAGAAAAACTAGATGAAAAGCATTTTTGTAGTTAAAAGGTGGTTATTGAAATGCTTCACTGAATCAAACTCACTACTCTACATTATTTTTAAAATCTCTGCCATCTAATAATGCAAATTAACCTGTGAGAAAGTCTTCTATAAATTTTCTTATTAACTTGTGATTTCAGTGCCATTCCCCAAAACCTGGCAGGAAAAATTATGTACTGAAGTAAAAGTAGATTTTGCTTTGAATCCTATTAATGTGTCTTTCTGTTGCGTGGTTCAGAAATCACTCAAAGCAAAGGCATTTGATAGAACACTGCTCCATTTAGGGTGCATACAAATGGCTGCACCCTGTCTACAGTCACCCACCTTAAAGTAAGCCATATGATCATACACCAGAAGCAGCATTTACAGATGTTTGCCAGTGCCAGGAGCCACAAGAGAAACCTGAAGTAAATAACTCAGGGTGGAAAAGGATTGGGTAGGATCAGGAGAGGAAGCTGCTGGTGGGTATGGGGAGAGGCACTGGGAAGGATTGTGGGGGCTGGTGGGTCCACAGGCCGTGGGGGATTGTCCATCTGGGAATGGGGGGGAAGTGACTAAACATATCTCAGTCAGGGTCTGAGGTAGGAAGAGCATCGCCCTGAGATTAGGGTGAATGGTTGGGCTTTCCCAGCTCCAAACCCATGCAGATATTCATAGGTGACTTGTAAGGGGTGCACGGCCTCCCCCCACCCCGACGGAGCTAGTCCCCCCCCCCCCGCAACAGCCGGGCCCGATGCTGTCAGTAGGGCTGGTTCCCCCTCTGCCATTAGCAGCTTCTACGGGTGCCCCCCCAGATTCAGGAGGCACCAGTCACTCATGCAGATATTTGCTACTCAGGTGAATCCAATTGCAGCTCCTTGAATGCTGCATAAATGGGCAGTTAGATCTATCTAAATCTTTCCTTTGTGTGCTACCTCAAATTACTGGCACTACTCATCAAGTTAATAAGGGAGTCACAGGCTGGTAGTCAACTGTAATCCATGACTAACATATTTGTCTGTCTGAAACAGCCTAAGAATAGCTACCTTACCTAGCAAATAAATGAGGATGGAGCTGAAAGGAAGCCACTAGCAATGTTAAATAGTTTTGATCAATGAGAAGTTCTAAACATCCCTTGAGGTGTTGTCACAACTATTAACAGCCCTTCAGCAGAATTATCAATTTTATTATTATGTTAAAACAGTTGTACAAGGCCGTAAATGCAGGCAATGCTCAGTCTACAGAAAACAGATAACACTCTTTTCTTCAAGTTCTTAGATTTTAAATAAAATGTGACAAAGCAACTCTAGGATGACATGTAAGAAAACATAGCAAAAAAGAGTGCCTTTTGGCACTACTGCAGTTGACAATATATAGAACTGGCCATCTAAAGAGGTAGCTTTTAAGGAAAGACTTAGAGATGTAGGGCAGTTGACCAGGGGCCTGCTGAAAGGCAGGGTGGCCAGACTAGAAGAATTCATAGTACTGTATTTACACCAAATCTAAGTCGACCCTGAATTTAAGATGCCCTGCCCCCCAATTACATTCTATATATGGGAATTTTATAAATGTGTTATCATTCTCCAGGTATAGAAATATAATTGTTGGAGGGTTGGCTTAAATTCCCACCCCCCACTATAGTAGGGAAAGCAGCAGCCAGGGAGGTAACATAGCCCCCTTGCCCTCTGCCCCCATCACTTCTTCTCCTTGCAGCCTTCCTGCCCTGCCAGCACTGGCAACCCCCACCCCCCGCTCCCCACAGCCTCTGCCCTACCCCTCCCACTCCCCATAATCTCTGCCCTTTCCCCCATTTCCCCAGTTTCTGCCTGTCCTTTCTCTTACTCTCAGATGCTGTTGGGTTCTGCTCCCTGGAGCACAACACATGGAAGAGCAGCCCCTGCCGGCCCTGTCACAGTGTCAGAGCTGTTGACTGGCCAAGCAGGGACCATGCAGCAGTTCTGGTGCTGCTGATTGGCTGGGCAGGGGGCAGAGTTTCCATGTGATCTGCGCCTGGGAGGGAATCTAGCCCAAGCCAGAGCTGAGCAGTTTCTGACAGTAAAGGGAGGAAGAGGAGGGGGGTAGAAGCTGCAGAGGGCAAGCAGACGGGGGTAGGCAAGCAGTTTCTAGGGGTCTGACTCTGGCCTCAACCCAGGCTTAGGGCCAGAGTAAGGGCCACAGCAGCCACCTGCTCCCTCCTGCTTTGTATACAAATCTAAGATGAGGGGTCTTTCCCCGCCATGCTGACTAGGGAGCGGAAAACCCTCACCTTAGAATTGAGTAAATACAGTAATAACTTATTTTTGTTAGCTCTTCTCTGCTATATTGAAAACAAGCTACATCTACTCATCATGTTCGCTTCCTTGGGCAGGAATTGAGGTACTGGTATTTATCAAACCTGTCCTCCACCCTTCTGAGGCGGGGGGTTTCCATTAAAAGTCTCCATTTTCACACTCCCATCTTTCAGTCAGGCTTACCGTTATCCTTTTAGCAGTGACTGTTTCAGTTTATTTTGTCAAGCAGTAACAGCCCTGTGTTTGATTACCTTCCCTTCAACAGTCTTGCAGAATAGTACCTGCCTAAATATTTGGGTCTGGAAAATTTACCTGAAATAAGGAAAGCTGCAAGTTTCACAGCTGACTAAAACTTTGTTTAAACTGAACAGAACGTGGATGGTGCAATTCAAGCCAAAATAAAGTTAAAAACATGTTCCCTACTTGCAAAGTTTGATCTATGTGACAGAAATGGCAATTAAGAAAAAGAGCTTGACGCATGCAATTTTGTGAGATGTTAAGCACTCTCCATTCCAGTGGGCGACAATGTCTGGCCGTGTTCAGACCGCTGCAGCCATGGGTCTGTGCTCTGAACAGATCTCATCCTTGCTCTGCCCACCCAAGTTCAAAGGAGCGCTCTAAATCCAGCTGCCCTGGCCTTGTCCTCAGTGGCTACTCTCAGGCCTATCGGAGACTAGCCTGTAGCAGCGGTTTAGACAAATCCAGAGAAGACATTTTGCACTTTGCAAAACTGGGCCATTATCAAAGTTTGCTAAGCAAGATATATCCTGTAAGTTAAAAAAGGGGTTAACCAGTAAAATAGAATGGGAAGAGAAAAATATCTTGATGTAGAGGAAACAATTTGTGCTGCTGTATCTAAATTATGCCCATAGACATACTACCTCAGGCTGTGATCTCAGCAGATCCTATAAGCAATGCATTCATTTCTTGATTACTTCATGCTTGGCCTATTGTAATAGCCTTCATGCTGTTGCATAAATTGCTAATTTTGTCCCCTGGAGGCTAGTCCAATTCACGTCAAGAAGAGAGTCACACTTTCAGGCTGGGTCCAACTCTATTTTATTGCTTGCAAGCAGGCCGACAGAGGAGCTTGTTGCTCAGATCAGTGTCGACCCTAAACAAAGAGCGTGTGCGGCTTTTATTGAGCTAGCATTTTTTTCAGTTGACGTGTTACATTTTGATTGGTCATTACAAAACAAAACCTGAGCAACCTATAAGACATGCGTAGTGGGCTATCCTGTACCATGTGGGTGGAAAATTACAGAATGCAGGGGTTGACACTAAAACAAGGAACAAAGAAACATAGAGAAAAGTATCTATTTTTGCTACAATGCCAGACTCTTTTTCCCCATCCCTACTTTCTTCAGGCTGTTCAAAGTCATGCTGTTTGCTTAATTTTTCCAGCAATCTTGCTAATCATTCATTACTTATTCAATTGCATTAGTACATAACCCTTTAGCTAATTTGAAAGATCTTAAAGACTTAGAATACTCTCTAGTGTCACAAACCAGCTTTTGTGTCTTCTCCAGTAACATTTTACACTCTTAAAATAATTGATCGCTGTTTCTTTGTTTTCCTAATTCAAATGAAGGCATTTCTGCCCCCATGAAGAATTCTGTAGTTAAAATAATCTTCCGTGCTTGCCACTCCGACCAGGGCATCCCCTCTAACAGTGATTTCTCCATTGCATTCCCATCTCACTCACCTTTCAGCTCATACCATGTTTGGTCCAGCTATTCATCCTGCCTTCCTCCTCCTCCCTATGATCTGTCTCCCTTTATTATCCTCATGCAAATTTCCATGTTGCCTCTCCTGCCAGAAATACTCCCAGTCTCACTGCAACGATTATCTGGATCTCTTCTCTACATCTCTCTCTCTCTCTACATTACTTCTACCAAACTCAACAATGGTAATAATCTGCAGCTGGAAAGTCAGCCATTAAAAGTGTGATGCTTCCAAGAGGTAAGGGTATTTGTGATATCTTTTACTAGACCAACCATACAAGACCATTCAAAAGAGGGAAGGTTCAGTAAAATACCAAGAGGCTGGCCGATATAAAAGTTAGACTGTAATGAGGTCATTCTGGTCAGCTAGAATATTTTGTGTCTTCTTGTTCTTTGGGATTTTTTTTCTTTATAGTTTCTAATCTATCAGAGCTAGCCACTAGCCAATTTGTTTCGGAGCTTCCATTTCTATTCAGATTCAGTGTTTTGGGTGCCAAAACGGCCCGAAACACCTAAAAAATGAAACGGCTGCCAAAATTTCACACAACCCTAGTAATTACCATGCCCCAGCAGACTTGATTAATTGAGTCTTCTCCAACTCACTGTAATTACAGCATGTGGTAGCAGCTTTGCTGCTCATGTATAAGCATTCCTCATGTCCACATTGAAAATCCACTGGATCGCTGAAGGGTTAGGACTAGTGAATTTTATTGCAGGGTAGGAATATAATAGCAAAACACCTCAGTGATAATGACAATAAAGTGCTGCAAAATGCATTAAGCCAAAAACTGTGAAATAGCTCAACAGGTTTCATCAAAAATGCAGATTTCCTCTGTTTTGAAATATTCCACTGGGGTTGAAAAATATTACATATACTTAAAATGGAGCATATTATGGGCAAAAGGTTGTGGAACTGAGGGTCAACTGGGCTCTTTAACCCTAGTCAGCAGCCAGTCTAGCCCTAAACAGATTATCTCCTGCTCCGGCAGCTCCAGCAGCTAAGCTGGTTGCAAACATACTAGCACCATCCTCTCCTTTGGATTAAATTAGCAAGACCAAGAGGGGGGCACAGGTGTGTGGGCAACTCAGGGTGCTAACAGAAGTTGCAGAATGGCACCTCGATCACATTGTAACTTTCTGTGCTTTACACAAAGCGGTTAAAGTTACAGTGTCATGAAACTAACAGACGTTCGACATTTGATGGTGGGGGCTGGATACCTCCATGCACTAGCCAAGGCCAGGACATAGGGGTGCTCTAGCCTTCTGTGGAAGCTGACCAGCCCAGTTGCAACCCAGCTTCTCCCCTTCCCTCACCTGCTGGGAAACAGCCACCTAGCAGGAAAGAGCTGGCCAGCACTCATTCCCTCGTGAGGGGAGGAGGGGCAGTGTGAGGGAAACTCAGGAACTGTGCTGGAGGGGACCCTCTCCCACCTCCCCACATGGGCAATGAATGCTGGCTTTCTGGTTTGGCTCCTTCCAGGTGGGTGGGGAGCATATGTGCTCTCCTCCTCCCTCCTTCACTGCACAGGGAGGAGACTCTCTGCTTCCTCCCTATGTCAGACCAGGGACATGGCATTTAACCCTCACAGGGAATTATACAGAAGTTGCCTAAGGCCCTTTACTTTAGAGCATCTTCATTTACTACCCAATTTTACAAGGGTTAATTTTTTGCATGATCAGACATTTTAAAAGCGTTCTGCAGCCATGTACATGTGTTATCACATGGCTGCAGAGGGCTTTCAGGAGCCAGATCATGCAAAGAATGTAACTTGGTCTGCACCCTCCATGCCTCTATGTACATTGCCTAGGCTCTTGTGCCCTAGAAAGGTCACTCCAGCTTCACTTTATCTTTCAAGTAAGGATTCAACATAGGTGTTAAGAGTTACAAGATTCAGCAGTTAAGAGTTTTAAGTCCAGCTCATTTGAAGAGAGGGACGATACGGGTTGCCTCTGCTGGTGGGAGACATTATTGTATCTCACTGATCAGCTATCACCCACCTAAAGCTGAGCAGCCCCCAGACAGTAAGGTGCTGATCCACCATGGTCAGCCTGCTCTAATAGGTGCTTGGAGCCAAAACTCAAAAAGCAGATTGCATTATTGCACCAGAGAAAAAGAAAAAGAGAAAATCCATATCCTGTATTTCAACATGGAATATAAGGACCATGTATACTGACCTGACTGACAACCTTGTGAATATTTCTGATGCTCATATGACAGCAGTGACAGATATGGAATTAAACAAGTTGAATGCTGACACTGCAGCACGGCAAGAAACATGCCTGGCTTTGGATAGCTTCTTAAGAGAAAAATACTACACATTCTTCTGGCAAGGGAAAGCTCATTGCTCATAAACTACAATGTTAAATCACAAGAAGAATGCCTCAGATGGAACTCTGAAGGAACTGAGGCTGTCCAACAAACCTCACAATGCTGCACCAATGAATATGTGCTGCGACTGTGCAAGGAAATTCAATCCACATTTGACACTGGTAGCTTTAGAGGCATGTATGGTGGAATCAAGAAGGCAATAGGTCCAGCTGAAAAGAAGTCAGTTACATTAAAGACAGCATCAGGAGACATCGTAACAGATCAAAAGAAACAGATGGAAAGATGGGCAAAACACTATCTTGAACTCTATTCAAGGGAAAACGATGTCACTGACAACGCCCTTAATTTTATTGAGAGTCTATCTGTCCTTGAACAACTCAATGATATTCTAATTGTTGAGGATCTAATTAAGGCCATAGAGAATCTGGCCATTGATATGACACCTGGAAGAGATCGCATTCCTGCAGAAGTGATCAAGTGCAGGAAACCTATGCTTTTCCACCACTTATACCATCTTCTTATTCACTGCTGGGCAGTAGGGATAGCTCCACGAGATATGCGAGATGCCACTCTGTACAAGAATAAAGGTGACCACAGTTACTGGAACAACTATCATAGCATTTCATTACTAAGTATTGTTGGAAAGATCATCACTCAGGTGGCGCTCAGAAGACTTCAGGTCCTTGCTGATTGTATTTACCCTAAGTCAGAGCTAGCAGAGCCACCATAGATATGAATTTTTCACTTCTACAAATCCAAAAAATATGTAAGGAACAAAGGAGACCCCTCTACATTGTGTTCATTGACCTAAGGCCTTCGACCTTTTCATCAGAAAAGACCTCTTCCAATTATTGGAAAAAGATTTGACAGCCCACCATAACTCATCAGCATAATCTGCTCTTTCCATGACGGAACATGGGGAACAGTCATCTAGGATGGATCGACATCTGAGACTTCTCAGATTTGGAGTGGTGGGATTTTCTTTTCTCTTATTCTGGGATATGCTTTTAGGACTGCCACCAAAGGAATTTATATATGTACATACTCAGATGGTCACATTCTATGTGGGCTATCAGTGCAGCAGCATCAGCAAATAGCAGTTGACAAATCAAAACTTTCTACATAATAGTTTTTACTTTAAAGCATGGGAGGTTGAATAATTTAAAGCATGTGAGGTTGAACATCCATTCTCTTCTTAGCCAGCATCAGCTTCAACTGTTTGGTTATAGGCAGAAAAGGGATGATGCCTGTATACCTAAGAATGTCTTGTATGGACAACTCTTTATGGGAAGAAGACCACGTGTGCCCTTATTTCCAGTTCAAAGATGTTTGCAAGACAGATATGAAAACAATGAACATCAAGCCAAATGACTGGCAGAAAACTGCTGAGGCTCAAAGTGCTTGGAAACTGTCTATTAAGTATGGAATGAATGCTTTTGAAGAAAGGCAAGTCCAACTTGCAAAAGAAAGAAGAAACCTCAGGGAGAGCCCCACACTGCATTCATGATTATTTGATATGAACTTCAAATGTGGTAAGTGCAGAAAAGATTGTAACACAAGAACTGGGCTCTACAGCCACACTCGCAGATGCTCAGTGAGCTGACTCCTCACTCAGCACAATTCTATTGTCTTGTTAGACAGAGAAATGCCTAGCTACCTACTACCTAATACTACCAACAGCCATCTTTTGAAATGGCAGGAGCTTTCCTTCTTTAAGCACAGACATTGTAACTTCTTTCAGCTAGACAATTCTGTGGTGTTACTCTTTGCTGTACAGAGAATAACATTTGCAGACAGAAATGTGAATTTCATCTTGATAGGGTCCCTTTAATCTTGCACACTCACTGAGCTGATCAGAATTAAAGTGCTGAGGCTGAATGATGCAAAACAAAATCTTCCAAGTGATCAGAGACTTTTCATAGACAAAAAACCTGATGTGATTAAACAAGGAATCCAGCAAACTTTGCAGGTATGTAGTTATGTCACTCCTGTTCCCTCATGGTGACTTCCAAGCTGGATTGCTTTTCCTATATCTGACAGTACTGGCAGATAAGCACATCACTCAAATTATATGGAAGAGAGCTCAAAGCAAAACTGGCAGTGGTTGCATTTACATCCAATAGGCTCAGTCCTGTAAAGGGAAGCACACCATCACCATTCTATTCAGTACTTGGCAGGAAGTTGGTAAGGTCTGACTGGATCCAGTCCATTAAATATGGTGAGAGTGAATAGGTGTGCACCATAATTAAACTACAGAATGCTTACATCCATGGAATGGGGAACAGACACCAGGAACTTTACCAGTCTTCTGCAGTAAAGATCTAATCTCTACAATTTCCTGACAAATGTCCATCATCTACTAACTTTTTACTTTCTGCCTACATTAAAATACTGAAGTGACCCAGCTGAAGCATTACCAATGTTTTCTTCTTTCAGTGCTAGTGAAGTAATTGACTGCTGGCATTCATAGACTGGTGGAGTTAAGGTATAAGCAATATTGGACCATTTTCACTACTGTTAAATATGACCTTCCAGGAGACTATGGCTGGGTCCACACAAACAAGGGCATGCCTTTTCAGCTGCGCAAATAGTAGTGGCACAAATCTGTGCCACTAGTTTGTGTTGCAGTGCCCTCCCCTGCCTGTGTGCTTTGCAGTGGGACACAGTGTCCCACTGCTCCATGTGCTGCAGGGCAAAGGCTGGCTGGGGCACAGGGTGCCTCAGCAGGGCCTAGCCATCCCACGTGCTGAGGCATCCTGTGCCTTGGCCAGCCAGGGAGCAGAACATGGATATGAGGGAGCAGGAAGCACAGGGCTGCCTGACCCCCGCCATCTCCACATGCTGTGAAGCCCCTGCACTGAGGCACACTGTGTCCCAGCCAGCTGCTCCCTGCCTGGCTGGGGTGCAGTGTGCCTCAAGGCGGGGGAGCAGGCATCCTTGGGCTGTCTGTTCCCTTGTCTGCATGTACCTTAGTGTGGAGGCTCCACTGCAGAGCCCCTGCGCTGAGGTACGTGGAGCTCCCACATTGAAGCACACTGCACCCCAGCCACCCACAGAGCAGCTGGCTGGGGTGCCGTGGGCCTCAAGATGGGGCAGCAGGTCTGCTGCCCTGTCTCTGTATTTGTCCTGGGGTCTGCTACTTTGGCATGATTTACGCTGGCTTTTTTTTCTGGGCGGGTTTTATTTGCTGCAAGGAAATCCTGGTAACAAATTTTGCTGCGGTGCTGTTAATTTGTAGTGCCAGGCACTGATTAATGTGCAACTTGTGCAGTTTGTGGCACTGCAAAGAGGCTTGCATTGCCACAAACCACACGTGCCTGCACATCTGGATCTAGCCTATATGACCCATTAGAAACATAATACAGAAACCAAAGTGGGAGTATGGATTTTTTGATTTAGCTTTATGATATGCATTTTCAGTAACTGACACATCAACTATAATAAAATTAGCATTTTATA
>NW_017729033.1:26845670-26846051 GCF_001723915.1 Gavialis gangeticus
AATACAGAAACCAAAGTGGGAGTATGGATTTTTTGATTTAGCTTTATGATATGCATTTTCAGTAACTGACACATCAACTATAATAAAATTAGCATTTTATACCATACTAGCAAATTGCCCATCAAGAATAATGGGTGGGTGGCAGGGACAGAGCTCCACATCCAGCCCCATGCTCTACCTTCTCCCCTTTTGCTCCTCATCTGACCCTGCTGTCCCCCTCCCCTCACTGCTTCAGATCTAACCCCACTCCACCCCCTGTCCCTCCCCCACTTCAGGTCCGATCCCACTCCCCCCCACACCCGCAGCTTCAGGTCCGACTGTGCCGCACCTCACCTCCCCCTGCCACTTTGGGTCCGACCCTGCTCTTCCCTTCCCCACCAC
>NW_017729033.1:26846226-26847744 GCF_001723915.1 Gavialis gangeticus
ACCCCACTCCCCCCTCCCCCCCCCATGGCTTCAGGTCCAACCCCGCTGCACTCCTAGCCCCCTGCCCCACTCCCCACTTCTTCAGGTCTGCCTGGCATCCACCTGCCTCCCTGCTCCCCTCCCTCCCTCCCTCCTTACCTGCTGCCTCCCCCTCCCTGCCAGCTGTTTTGGGGGGTGCCACCACTGTGATTCCCCCCCCTTCGCCCTCAGGGAGGGAGGCAGGGGGGAAGCCCCGCTGCTGGGATGTCCAGGGCGTGTTTCCCACCGCCAAACTTCCCTGGCAGCAGCTCAAACTTGGGCCCACTTGGCCCGGGCTGCCCAGCCAATTGCCACCCACCGTCTCAGCGGCACATGCACAGCTGGCCAGAAGGATTACAGACAGACAGACAGACAAACTAATCCTTTTATTACATTAGAATAATATACAAGGATCTCAACCTGGTATGCAAAATTATCAAATCTAAGACCATGCTCTGGCACTACACCTAGGATTCAGATGAAGAAGGAAGAATTAGCTAGCCGCTATTGCACTGTATTAGCAGAGTGTGCTGACAACAGTCAAATGGAGAATGGCATTCAAGGAAGACAGCAACTGCTGAAAAAGCTGTTATTGCTACTGTCAAGTCTATTTGCTCTGCCACAAATTCAATAACCCCTGAATTTCAAGACACAATACTCCAAGCTTTTCACAACTCAAGGAAGGCAGACTATATGTTTGCCAGTAAATATTAGTGCAAAAGATAGCTGCTGCTAGTTGCAGCCTGCTTTCAAATACAAGAACTGGAATAAATTGCCTTATGAGCAAAAACATAACCCACATGAACAGCACTAGAATCAGATATACTGCAACATATTCCTCTTAAATCAATATTGCAAACTTATAGCAAGTCTTGTGATACATGATGTTTTTCTTAAGAGGTCTGTTCCTGTAGCCATGTAATTAGGGGAAATATTTAAATGTTAATCAAGCTTACATTTAAATATTATATAAGTTTCTAGACTATGTTGTTCTGGAGTAAAGCTTAAATACAGCAACCCAAATGGACCTACACTGGAAGGCAACTAAAAAGGTCCCCCCCAATAGTTTTTAAGCCAATGTTATGGTAATGGCAGTCTGGCTCATGACTCTGTAATGTTTAAGGCTGGAAATACTGTTAATTTGAAACTAGGAAAAAAATTAAGTTGAATCATTTCAGGAATAACATTCTCAACTCCTGTAATACAAAAGGATGCCCAAATCTGTTAGTGGTTCAGCTGATGTCTCCCTACATACGCACCACTTCCAACACCCTCCAACCCTTGCAACCAAGATCAGTGCAAGATTTGTGACATGTCCCAAAGAACATCTCACAAATCTCTCCCAAGAATCCTAGGGATGGCTAGTGCAATGTTATGAGGACAATGGACAGGAGCCAGTTACACTTGGAAGAGGAAATTTCCAGAGTTCACCTGAAAGTGTCAATGCCAGTATCAACCATCAGAAGTGGGCGGATCTGAACAGGATGCGGTTCAACAAGG
>NW_017729033.1:26847755-26868925 GCF_001723915.1 Gavialis gangeticus
GGTCGGACTAGGTCCCTTCTGACTCATTGATTCTATGATCTCAGGGAAGGGACTAAGGAAGCAGTTGTTAATGCAGGCAGTCGACATACCATGGGAACTCCTGCACCCAAATACCTCTCAGGCAAGAGCTAAAGCACTGCTATTACTGCTAGCAGTAAAAGCTTCATTACACCCTCTTGCTACAACCATTACTACTGTGAGGAACCAAAAAACCTGTACCCTCTGATAAGCCTCCAAGAGGTGTTTGAAGAAGGATGAATCAAGGAAAAGTGGATGAATTATGGGAAACTTAGATTAAACTGATTGGAGGCATAATTAGCAGGATTTGCACTCTGGGTAAAACCTTGTGAGGGTACTGGGGTGAAGTCTGAGCTAAATCCTTTTGGGATGGAGAGTGGGCTTGGGGAGATTCAACGTTACTTGCCCAGTACACTCAAAAGTCAAGTTCCCAGCAGCTACAGGCACAAAGCAGTTTGCCCAGTCATGGTTGTTGCTGTTACTGCTCCAGCAGTGGAGTGGGGTCCGTGAATCAGGCCTCTGCTGCTGCTATAGCCACAGTTCATAGGTGTAGGGTCAGAGGGGAACTGAGAAGATCATCAAGTCCGACCCCCTGCCCTGGGCAGGAATGAATACTGGGCTCATATGACCCCTGGTAAATTTAAGCTCATATGACCCCAGCTAGGCAATTATCAAGCGCCTCCTGATGTCTAGTCTGAACCTACTCTCAATCAACTTGTGGCCATTATTCCTTGTTACTCTGGGAGGTGCTTGGGGGAACAGGGTCTCACCCATTCCCCTCTGGTTCCCCCTGGTAAGTTTATAGATGGCCACCAGGCCCCCCCTCAGCCTTCTCTTGTGAAGGCTGAACAGGTTCAGGTCCCGTAGCCTCTCCTCATAGAGTCTGTCCTGCTGCCCCCTGATCATGTGAGTGGCCCTCCTCTGGACCCTCTCCATGTTGTCCACATCCCTCTTGAAGTGCGGCACCCAGAACTGGACGCAGTACTCCAGCTGTGGCCTGACCAGTGCCACATAGAGGGGGAGGATCACCTCCTTGGACCTGATTGTGATGCATCTGTGGATGCAGGACAAGGTGTGGTTAGCTTTCCTGACCATGTCCCCACATTGTCGGCCCATGTTCATCTTGGAATCAATAATGACTCCAAGATCTCTTTCTGCCACAGTGCTTTTGAGAAGTGAGTTCCCCAGCCTGTAGGTATGCTGCTGTTTCTTTCTGCCCAAGTGCTGTACCCTGCACTTGTCAGTATTGAATCCCATCCTATTCACATTTGCCCACCCCTGTAATCTGTCCAGATCCAGTTGTATCCTGTCCCTCCCTTCTAACGTGCCCACCTCGCCCCAAATTTTTGTGTCATCAGTGAATTTGAACAGGGTGCTTTTCACTGCCTCGTCCAAGCTGCTAATAAAGAAATTGAACAGTGTGGGCCTGAGGACCGGGCCGTGGGGGACTCCACCGCCAACATCCCTCCAGGTCGAATATGACCCATCCAACACTCTCTGGGTGCAGCCCCCCAGCCAATTTGCGACCCATCTGACTGTGTAGGCATCAGTATCGCAGTCGTCTAGCTTTTAATGAGGATGGGGTGGGAGACAGTGTCAATGGCCTTCCTGAAGTCCAGAAGGGCTACATCTACTGCAACACCTGCGTCCAATGATTTTGTAACCTGAGCATAGAAGGCAACCAGGTAGGTCTGACAGGAGCTGCCCCTAATGGTTGCCCTTGAGCATCATCTCCCCTGCTGGTCCCTCACAGATGTGCTCCTGGATAATTTTCTCAAAGAGCTTCCCTAGGACTGAAGTAAGACTAATTGGCCTATATTTGCCAGGATCCGCCCTCCTCCCTTTTTGGAAAAGGGGGACCTCATTGGCCTTCTTCCAGTCTTCTGGCACCTGGCCAGAGAACCATAAGTGCTCGTGAAGCCATGCCAGGGACCCCCCCGATGACCCCTGCCAATTCCCTCAGCACCCTGGGGTGGAGAGCATCTGGACCTGCTGATTGGAACACATCCAGCCCCTACAGAAGATCCCTAACTCAGTCCTCCCTAACCCTAAGCCTGGCAGAGTCTCTCCTGAGCCTGTCCTGAATCCCGATGGGGGAGATGTCCTGGTCTCTGCTCAGAAAAATGGAGGCAATGAACTTGTTTAAAAGGTCTGCTTTTTGATCTGGTGCAACCACCAGATTGCCAAGCATATCCTGAAGGGGCCTCACGTTGCCTGGTGCCTTCTTTTTACTCCCTGTGTATTTAAAAAAGGAATTTTGGTTGTCCTTGATACTTGTTGCTAGCCCTAGTTCCATCTCCGCCTTAGCCTTCCTAACAGCCTCCCTATAGACTCAAGCGATGGAGGTATAATCCTCTTTGGTGATAGCCCCTCCCTTCCACTGGAGGTACACCTCCTCTTTGGCTTTCAGGCATTTCTGAATGCCTTTGGCGAGCCAAGGGGGCTTTTGAGCACAAGCATGAGCTGCAGCACCATGGACTCTACAGAACTGCCATTTCAGTGTCTCTAAATGGGCGTCCAGATGCCCCACTCACTTACCCCAAATTATGCGACTAAAACTGATGCCTCATTATCAGGGGAAAAAAAGATCATTTCACCCCAGAGTGTCACTGGCTGATGGAGATAAGACTGGAGAAGGCCCTCATTAAAACTTGGCAGCACATAATTGAGATGCATGGAAGGTGTGGGTCTATTGAAAGCCTCTTGGAAGAAGATGCATTCAGAATTACATGCGACTATATGCATAAGAAAGGAAGGCAATGGACATTCCTTGTTCAATAACTTTGTGCCAAACTACTGTTTAGAAGAGTACAGCTTTGTTTTTCTAATCCATTCTTTGTTTGCAGCCCAATTAATCTAAGTTTTTATTGACAGGAAAATCCCAGGTAATAGCCAAATACAAAGAACATATACTGCTGCCAAGGCACACATAAGAAAGACATGTACAACCACAAAAAGGTAACCAAGAAGGGGCTATTTCTGAAGCAATAACATTTGTTTTGTTATTTCCAATTCTCTTTTACCCTGGTTTCCATTACTTGGACACTTATTTTATTGTCCATTTGGAAATGTAGCCCATATACATGAAAAGCAAAACACATAATAGAAGCTTTCCTTCACAATATTTCCACACCATTATCTTTTAGAGCCCAATATTTTGCTTTTCTAAATAGCATCTGGGAATAAGTGAGAATGTTGGCTTTACATTAACTTGGAATAAGTGAATGCAAGGCCAGTGAATGCAGCACCAGGAGTTTAAAAAGAGCTTCTTTCATCAATAAGGGTTAATTAGAGAGGTGAGAAGGGGTTAGAATTCCAAAGATCTTCAGAGGTTCAACAATTAAACTGGAAAAGCAGATAGAAAAATGCTTCATTTGCTCAATATTTTTGTTAACCTATTATGACTAGTAATTGGTCTTACAGTACCAGAGTAAATTAGCATGCATTTTATTATTACTGATTATTTGTAATACAATAACTCTTAGGAGACTTAATGACAGGCCAATACAGGATCCCGCTCCCTAAGCATTTATATTCTAATTTATAAACATGTCTGCAGCAAATAACTAGAGAGCTGGCTTATAAATGGAACAGAGAGTCAGTCCCTCAAGATGGGGGAGCAGGCCTGCTGCCCTGTCTCTCCATTTGTCCCAGTGCCCACCACTTTGGTGTGGTTTGTGACATTTTTTTCTGGGGGTTTCAGAAGGGTGGGATCAGATTTTCAAAACCTTTTCCAGTCTGGGCAGTATACTGGGTAGCATACAGCATCTGTTAATACTGAAATAAGTGGGCATGCAGGTCAGAAATCTAACTGGTGAGGAAACATCCATATTCTTTCTGTAAAATGCAGGGATCAACTGTGTGAATCATGAAGCAACTAGATCAAGAAGCCTTTACAATAAAACGGGTGGACAGTGTCTGAACCCTGTAGATTCTGGAGAGAGGCAAAATCACTTGGCCATGTTTTTTTCCTGGCCAAGATGAGTTTAGTGTGTATGGACCAGCCTCCCTCTACTGAGAATGTGTCTACACTAGATGTTTTACTGCACAGTAGCATGCTTACTGTACAGTGAACTTTGTTACTTATCAGTAAATCTGGTACGTGCAAATGCAAGTAGCAAATTTACTTGTGAGTAGTTACTACGTGGTAGTAACACCAACTGGGATCAAAATTGCTCCTGGTCAGCCCTGCACTAGGTGGCCAGCCTGAGCTCAACCCCAGGGCTGGGAGTCTCTTCTGCACCAGGGCTGGGCCACCTCTATGGCAGCCCCAGCCATAGGCCATTTAAAAGCTTGCAGCTATTTTGCTCCCTGGGGCACAAGAGCAAAGAGCCTGGGGTGACTGTTGGCCTCTGCTGTCCCTGTACAAGCCACAGGATACCTGTGGCAGCCTGCCTGCACCCTGGTGCCACTCTCTAGCACTGCAATAGTGCACGGCTGTCTGGGCCACACTACCCAGGCCTGCAGGGTGCTGCCAGGCGTGCCAGTACCTGGGTCCAGCCACAGGCAACTCCTGGCCACCAAGGCCAGCTCCAGCTGCCCGCAGCCAACTTCCAGCAGCCTGCCTGGAGCCTGCAGGTGGTTGTGGGGCAATGCCTTACCACGCAGCTCCTAGTCTTGTGCTGTGCCCCTGTGCTGGGCACTGCAGGCAGCTGCCCTGGCCCAGCAGCACAGAGACAGTCATGCAGAGACCTGGACAGCTGGCACAGGAGGCCCAATGGCATCCTCACCTATGCCACATGCTGCCACCTGGGGCCCCAACTGGTCCATGGAGGAGATTGGTGACTTCATGGTACTGTGGGACAAGGCAGGAGGTGCAGCTGCAGTTCACGCAAGGATAATGCTCCAACGTGCATGTCTACGAGGGGCTGTCAGGCCAGATGCGGGAGCCCCCATCCCATTAACTCTCTACCTCTACCTCCCAGCTTCATGTTCCGCTCTGCCCCCCCACACCCCACAAACCCATCTCTCACACACCTCCACCTACAGCAGGGACAGAAGTCAGTTCTGGCTCCCAGCCCTATAGTGGTGACACAGCTGTAGCTCCTAGTCAGGCACCTGCTCACCAGCCCTCTAGTGGCAAATCAGAAGATGTGCAGGTGGGGGAGAGTTAGAGAAAGTTTTCCTCTTTAAGGTGTGACTGACAGATCCAAACTCGATCCAGTTCTAACACCAATGAACAATTGAGCAGCTCAAAGTGCAACATGTAACAAGGCCCTATATCTCCATGGGAAAACTTTAGCTTTGAAAAAGTATTTTCAAATTAATCAGTATAAAAATATTAATTCAGGATTCTATACAAAAACACATTGCGATACATTTGCACTGCCAAAAAGTATGACTGAAATGAAGAGCCAAATTTTTTTCCCCCAAGGCTACACATAAGGACTGAGGTACGTGCAGACATTTGTCACGCTCAGTTTATGATCATGCAGCTTCCTTTAAGCTGCATGATCATAGTTCAGGCACAGCTTATACATATTTGCTGGTGCTAGGAGCTGTATAGGGGACACAAGGCGCGTCTACAGATGATGGTATGTCGCCGTAGCAATATGCTATGGCAATGTAGTGTCTATGGACCTCTACATATGACCAGCAGCTACTTCACCATAGCATTGTGCTCCCCTGGTATAGCACACCGCAACAGCAAAGCAGCTGCTAAAAATAACCATGCGCTGCATGTATAGGGCAATACAGGCTGTTACTGCGCCATGATTTGGTACTTCCAAAAGGAAGTACTAAATCACAGCGCAGTAACAACATCGCCATAGCGACATATGTAGACCCTCCCACAACGCACGTAACTTGGGGTGGGAGGAAGGGGGGATAGGATTGGAGTGGAGCTAGCAGGTCTGCAAGGGGATTGGTGGGTCTGTGGTAGGTGGTTGTCCATCTGCGGGTGGGGGTGGAGGAGCTAAAAATAGCCTGGTCAGGGTTGGTGGGTGCAGGATAGGAAGAGCACAGCCCCAAGGCTGGGGCAAACAGCTGGACGCTCTGCCCCAGGGCTGCACTCCAAACATGTGCAGACACCTCATAGATTAGGCTAACCATTCCCAGTATAAATTAGTTCACCTCCTGGAGTACACATCTGGAGTACTGTGTTCAGTTTTGGGTCCCCCTCTACAAAAAGGATGTGGACAAATTGGAAAGAGTGTAACAGAGGGTGACAAAAATTGTGAGGTGGCTGGGGCACATGATTTATAAGGAAAGACTAAGAAAACTGGGCTTATTTAGTCTAGATACTGAGAGGAGACTTAATAGCAGTCTTCAACTACCTGAAGCGGGGTCCAAAAGAGGATGGAGCTAGGACTGTTTTCAGTGGTGGCAGATGACAGATCAAGGAGCAACAGTCTCAAGTTGCAGCAAGGAAAGTTTAGGTTAGATATTAGGAAGAATTTTATCACTAGGAAGATAGTAAAACACTGGAACAAGTTACCCGGAGAGGTGGTGGAAGCTCCATCCTTGGGGGAGTTTCCAAACCTGGCTAGACAAAGCCTTGGCTGGGATGATCTAGTTGGGGAAGGTCCTGCTTTGAGCAGGGGGTTGGACTAGATGACCTCCTGAGGTCCCTTCCAACCCTCATTTTCTATGATTCTATGATTCCTCAAGTGAACTAATTTAGGTCTGGCCAGCCGTTTTTGCACAATCTAACTTCCCCAACCATTTGCACATATCAGCCCTTAGATCAACCTAGCCCTAGTTAGGTTGATTTAAATGTAACATCTGCACATACTCTGAAGCTTCAGTACACCTACTCTATGAATACCAGACAGATCAACTTTCCAAGCCTGTGGTACTCTCTGCTTGGCCCACAATCCCCTTTGCATGTAGAAAACCACTGTTAAACTCTGTCTATGATATTTATGGGGTAGCAAAGTCCACCTAAGACAAGACTCTGAGACTATATTCTGTTCCCTAGCAGAACAGAACACAGCATAGGAAAGCCCTGATATTGTGGAAAACTAAAACCCAGTTGTTTTTCAGTTCTGTAGGTTTCTGTTTATTTTAAAAAATAAGGTCCCATGTCTTCCTTCACAATCCTGTATCTCAGTCTCACCCTTGGAAGCGTATAACTAACAATAGTCCAGGGCTTGGGTCTTCAGAATACTGCTGATTTGCCACGAGCCCTAGAGGTAGTTTGTCTCTCTTTTACGTTACTGAATCTGTCATTTGTATAGGTATCAAATCTTTTTTATCCTACTGTTAAGACTGAACTGGATTGGAAAATGCATTTTTATTTCAGCCTGACGTTCCACATAAAAACAGTGCATGACTAAGAATTCAAAGAGAACAGAATATTCTGTTTTGTAATACTTGGTTGTTAAGATGCTCAGCATGAAATAAAGGTAGGTAAACCACTTTTCAAATGTCTTTCTCTGCTTTTACAAAAGAGGTCAAAGACCACTCATCTACAGTGCTGTTCTAATGGATGTTTCAATTTCAAAAACCTTTAGTGGAATTTTTCAGCTTTATCTTGTGCAGACACCGATGAAACATTTCTCAGAGGCATCATCAACATGCTAAAGAGATGCAGTTTGTTTTGTTCCACTCACCGGTTACAGCCTGAACTAGCAACAACATAAAACCAACCTTTTCTAAATGAAACAGTCACCCTGTGCCTAACTAGACTATTGAAACTATCCAAGATGAAACCATTAGCTTGTAAATTTATTTATTCAGTCAAGCCTGGAGTTAATCTTTTTAGTGGTAAAATAACAAACAAACAAAGAACACATTTTCCAAGACACAGAACTTTGCATCCTGTACCATTTCAAATAACCCAAGCTACAAATGAAACAAATCTAAATGGAATTTTTTCTATATGCAAGAATTGTAAGTCTCCTATTACTCGCTTGATAATATCATTCTCTTAGTAAACCATTTTCATATGTTTTAAGATCAGAAGGGACCATTAGATCATCTAGTTTGACCTCCTGAGTAATATATACCAGAGAATTTCAAATGATTACTCTGGTATTGTGCCCAGTACCTTGTTCTTATTTTGTTACTGTAAATCTTCCATAAAGGCATCCAATCTTGATCTAAAGATTTCAAGAACTAAATTATCCACTACTTTTTTCATGATTCATTCCAATAATTATTTTCCCACACTGCTAACAATGTTTTCCTTTCTAATTTGAACTTGTCTGGCTTCCACTCCCAGTCAGTGGTAAGCTACTCGCGAGTAAATGCTCCGAGGCAGGTGTCTATACCTGTACAGAAGCAGGAGCAGATTTGCTGCTAATGGCCGCAAACTGCTTTCACTTCCTGGAGCCCTGCAATGGGCTTTTGCTGCTACCAGGGGGAGCTCTAGGCTCTCCCTGGGCACTAGCACAGGGGCTAGCAGGGCACACCTGTCTCCTGGCCCCAGCTGTAACATCAAAGGGGTGGAAGGAAAGCTTGGAGCTCTCTGCTGCCAGGGCAGGGGGACATGGTCCCTGCCTGGGCTCCAATGGTGGAGCCCACCCCAGCAGTAAGCAGCTCTTTGGGGCAGGAAGCAATCTCTTGCACCCTGGTGGCCAGCTGATGGGGAGCAGATTTGCTCCCAGTCAGGTGTCTACATGAGTGCTTCTGCATGGTTAGTAATTGCTAGTAAACTTGCTACTTGCATTTGCAGGTAGTAAATTTACTCACAATTAGTGGGGTTTACTGCACTAAGTATGTGCACGTGCAGTAAACTATGCTACTTCATAGGAAACTGTGTCATGTAGACACACCCTGTAAGTACTATGATGATATTGAAACATTAACTATTGTAAGGAAATCACCTCTGCATCTTTTTTTTCCGATAAGCTAAACAAACTAAACTCTTTAAGGTTCCACTGGGCACATCTGCATAAGATGTCTGCTGAAGAGTAGACTAATTAGCTCTGCAATAAAGTTTCAGCATCTACACGTATGGCTGTATTAGGCTGCAGCGAGCATTAACTGTAGGTTAGCAGCAATGCCAACTGCTGCAAAACCATTGCAAGACTCAGGATTTCAAAGTTAAAATAACTCAGAATCAGGATCTCCCAATCCAACCCTCAGATCTCTGGATTTCCCAGCTGGTAAGTGAAGGGAAAGGGGCAGGGGGAGAGGGAGGGGACAGGGAGGAGATTGAGGCCCCTGCAGTGAGGGAAGGAGTGGGGGTGGGGTAGGTCATCCAGAGGTGTTGGGGGGGGCAGCTCCCCACAGCAGTGCAAACCCCTGGGGGAGACATGGGGGAATGTACCCCCCGCAAGGCAAAGGCAGAGGCAGAGGCAGAGGCAGGCTGCCAGTTGTGGGCTTGGAGCTCTGTGCCCTGATGCCTTTCCCTGGGAGCTCAGCCATGCGACCCCAGTATGTCTCCTGCTGCTGGGTGGGTAGGGGTTGTGCTGTGCGGCCAGCACATCCCATGTCCCCTGTACACCCAGCGAGCGGCAATGGTGTTGCATGGCCAAATTCCTGGGGCAAGGCAGCAGGGTGCAGAACTCTAGCCCACACAGCAGCCCACCTCTGCCCCGCAGGTGGCACATGCCCCCATGCCTGCCCTGGGGGTGTGCACTGCTGTGGGGGGGCTGTGCCCCTCCCCCGTGCCTCTGGACAACCCACCCCAGCCTCAGGGCCCCATTCATCCCAACCCCTGCTCCTGCTCCACTCCGTCCCTCACTGTGGAGGCCCTGATCTGCCACCCCTCCATGCCTCTACCCTCTCCCCCAACCCTTTTCCCTCCACTTACCAGCTGGGTGCTGTCTCTGCATCTGTCAGTGTCTCTGTATCTCTGTCTGTCTGCTCTTCACTCCCAAGCCACAGCCTGCCCAGCCCTGCTGCTGCTTCTCACTCCTGACCCACAGTACCCCACATCCTGCCAAGATGGGTAGGCTCCAAACCCCACACACACATCCACAGCCCCCAACGCCTTCACAGATACTACCCCCATACACTTCAAAAATAGCATCTCATGATTTACATGCCAATCTCTTGATTTTTTAAGAGTGCGTCTCATGATTTTTGGCATGGTGGGGTTGGCAATTCTGTGTTAGTAGTTGGAAACACAAATACAGTCCTACAGCAGCATTCCTTAATGCACAGCAACATGTTTATAGATACTGATGGAGTTGGCTGGGGTATGAGGGTGCTTCAGTGCGTGGCTGCTTGCCGGCTAGCCCCACACTGAAGCACCCTTGTGTTCCAACCAGCCCCTACACAGGTTGGAGCAGCCCTGGGCTACCAGGCTAACTTCCCCCGGGCCTCCTACCAGCCAAGGCTGCTTTGATCCAGCTCAACATGCTAAAGTCCCAGATACATGTGTAAGTGGAGTGCCCAGGAACAATAAACTCCAGCACAGTATGTGCCAGAGTTCATTGCATCACATTAATTTCACATGTAGATGTACCCACTGTGAAGTAAATATTTGTTGCTTCCTTTGCCACCCTCTCAATGCTCTCAACATATTTTAAAATATGGACCAGGACTGGTCTCAATATTCTAGGATTCCTCTTATCCAGTAGTGATCTCTGCTAATCCCCATTTGAAGAACTCTAATTTGTGGATGATTTCCCATTGATGAGTACTTCTGAGATCCATCAGGTAACCAGTTCTTAATCCATGTAATGCTTTTTTTACTGATGTTATATTATGTTGGGTTTTTCTCATAAGAATGTCATATAACACTAAGCTTAATGCCATACAAACTCCAAAATGAATTATATCTACCTTTAACAAGCAAACCTGTAATCCCTGCAAAAAAATAAAATCAGGTTTGTTCAACAAAAGGACTAAATACTACTACCAGCCTTGCCCATTTTCAAGGGGCCTAAGCCAAGCTGTAAAAGTGTGACTAAGCCCCAGAGCCTGTTTCTGAGTGACCGTAGCATGAACCTTTGCAGATGTGGCAGCAAGCTTGATCAGCAAAGTAAAGGAAGCTATCCACATGTCTAACTAAACACAATTAAATAAAGACAAGGCCTGAAGGTAGACATTAATAAGAGACGGCCATACATTAAATAATCCAAATATGGTATAACATAGCTTTATCTTAAAATATTAGTAGCAGTGATTGATGTAACCAAATGTATTAGATATATTTTTTGTTAAGATTCTTAGATAATTTGTAAAAACACAAGCAGCCTTGTCAGAGAAGACCATCAACTAAGGTAAAGAAGAAATAAGCCAGTGTTGAACAGCATTTCAAAATGGGGAAGGAAAGGAAATAAGGAACCCTCCCTTTTAGTTTCCCCAAGGATATAAATTCCAACTAACTGCATCTTCAAAGTCCACAAGAGATCTGGTTCAGTGCAGGTCCAAAAGTTTCAGTGAAACCAAGAAATTTAAATAAAACAAATCAGAGATCCTTTATTAGAATTAAAACCAGCCATACATAAATATTGGGCATAGGCTGGAGGGAAATTTGGATAATTCAGATTTAAGAAGACTGGCTGATAATCTGTGCGCTACCCTCCTCCTACCTCTCTGGTTTCCCCAGCAGGTATAGGTGAGAATCTGTTGTGTTGTCCCAGGTTGTCAGATAGATTTTGGGATAAATGGTTGTTTTTACATTTTGAAGTGCAAGCAAATACAAGGTTGGGCTGTAGCCCTGTTTTGCCTGTTTTATCTGTAGCCTACCCACAAGGTTAGCTGTAATCTGGATAACAGTACTAAGAAGGTTAAAGCTTGCACATCCATTTTATTACAAGCAAAAGTCATGAATTAAAGAAGTCAGTATCCTGAAAGCTTTAAATATTTGTATGCTGATGGAATATTAATAATATTTTATATGCTAACAACAACAGCTTGTCCTTATCTAGGATCACTTATAACAAAGCCTCTAGGTAAACATCAGAACAGAGCACCCAGCCATGCAGATAAATATTTTACACAAAAGCAATCTAAGACGGGCTGTAGGCCTGGTCATGTGCACAAAACAGCAGGTGACTATACATGATGATGAAGGCCTAACATAATGGCAGAGATTCTTGCACTGGTTCCCTACAGGCAAAAAGAAGACTCCTCACTGAATCACCTTATTGACAAATCAAGGGTTTGCCATTATTAAATATTACATTAATATACTCAGAATGACTAAAAATGAAGAATAAACAGAAGCCCAAGCAAAGCTAAATAAAACCAATCAACTAAGAGTTCTGATGAGATGAGGCATTTAGAGGAATGGACAGAAAACTGTATAATTTATTTCAGAAATAGCATTTCTGTCAAATTATACCCTCCCATTTTATTTATATGAAGTACACATTAAACTGTCTGTAAAATGGTACAGAATCCTTTGATTTTGGCATTTAGAACTTTATGTTCTCTTATTGTTTTCCTAATTACAGATTACCCAAGAGACCATAAAAACTGCTTCGAAGCCATTTCGAATAATCCAGTAAAAGTCATATTGATTTGCATATGACTAGCTATGCATTTTAAAACTAACATGCATGGTAGTAGAAGGCAGCTCCACATTCTTGTTCAGATAATATCTGATGGTCTGATTTGAGGGTTTTGTTGTTATGCTACATATTTACCATAAAAAAACCACAGGACATCAGAAAAGTTAAAAAAAAAAAATCAAAGTTGGGAAAAAAGTCCTTTAAGGATATTCTTTGCTTTTAAAAAAAGACATATGAGGAAACAGAGTACAGTTCCCCACCTATAAACAGGAAGGTAGTGATCTAAACCTACAACAGTCACAAAATGCAATTGTTAGTTTCTCCTGTAATTAACTAAGCCATTTTTCTTAAGAATTACAGAAGCCTCCCAGCTATCCATAAAGTTATGCAACATGCTGTGTACCACAAAACCTCAGTCGCATCAATTAGACTGCATGCAAATATATGCCTCTACTTTACTGCTAGAGTACTATGCTAATATAGCAGCCCTGAAAAGCATGCCACGCTGCAGGAATTTCAGCTAGCTCTGCCACCCACATCACCCTGATAGGTAACTAGGAGCCCTCAGGTTTTTTTCAGTGATAGAGAGTAGGCTGGTACAATTCCCTTATACTTCCATTCATGCTTGTGGAAGATATTCACCATATGAAATTTAAACTGTAAGTGATTCTTGAAAAAATATTCACTCAGTATCAATGACCACTTGTCATTGGTCCTGGAGGGTTGCTTCTTGGGAACAAAGCTGGAGAGCTATTGCAATAACCTTTGCTCTCCATGCCTGTGGGCACATCTACACAAGATGCTAATTGCACGGTAGCCTAATTCTACTGTGAGGTAGCATGCAGGGCAAAAACTATGATAGTATTAGGTTACTGCTCAGTAAGCATCTCTAAAAATCCACGCGCCGGCACTATTGCGCAGTAGCACTAGTTACTGTGCATTGATTCAGTGCTTGGTTATACAAGTACTAAACTTAACGAGCAGTAACTACGGCACTTTAATGAATGTGTAGGCATGCCCCGTAAATTGCAATGAGAGCTGCTATATGCCCAAAAAATATATAATGCAAGCAGTATTTAGTAAAATAATCTGATGCCTCATAGGAACAAGTTCTCATGTCAGAATACTGAGGATTAAAAAGCACAGAACCCACCTGCACTGGGTCAAAAATGGAATAAAGGAAAACATTTCCATGGAAAGAACAATATAATGTCCACACTCACCTTTGGCAATGCATATTTTGGCAGTTTCATCTGTACAAAGCTATTACGACGGTAAGAAACGTAATATTTTGTCCGATTGGCTGATGTTGTCTGTGGAAACAAAAATGGTAAATCCACAATTAGTTGGCTATTAAATCTGAGAGTCTGTAAGGACAGAACTAGATATAATTCAAACATACATACAATATTACTTACTAAATTGTATTCATAGCTATAATACCATAACAACATAGCAATTATGCACCCCATATCATTGATTAAAGACTAGATGGAGAATTTACCCTAAAAGCAAAGAGTAGTCCCTAAAGTCACACTTTTCTTCTTTGTTCTCCTCCTCTCCTAGAAGGAGAAGTAATCCACTTCTGCCTCTCTCTGGATCATCCCTGCTGGCTAATGTATTGACATTACATCCTTTCCTCTACCTCAGTCCTCCTGCACAGGACAGAGTGTGACAGCTTCATGATGCTGCTCTGCCTTCTACAATGTGGCCGTGTCTACATGAGATGCTGACTGCACAGTTGTTGCAGCACAGTCATTTACTACTTTTTTTTATACAAGTATAAACAAGTACTAAATGACTGTGCAGTAACCAGAGTTACTGCGCAGTAGCACCACTGAGCAGCTTTTTCATGACTCTGACTGCACAGTAGCCCAAAACTACTGCACAGTAGTGTTACGTCACTCTCTGCCATGTGACGCTACTGCACGGTAGTCATGGGCTACTGCACAGTCAGCATCTTGTACAGACACGGCCTGTTTCTCACAATGTGAATAGTCAATGGTTCTGCCCTGTCAGTTCCCTGCATGGGTTTATAGGGCAAGAAACAGTCTCATCTTACAGAGGAAGAGAAAAATATAAACTAACAGTGAAAACCAGCATCCCATAGAACTGTACATGCTATTTTAAGTGCACTTTGAATAGGAATGTAAGAAGCTAACTAAGTCAAAGTGAGTCTCTGAACAGCAGAGACTTCCTATACCTGAAGAAGGGTGACTGCACCCGAAAGCTTGCAAAGAACCTTTTTCCAAACCCTCAGTTGGTTTAATAAAAGATATCACATTTACCCAAAGAACCTTGTCTGCCTAAGGTCATATAAAGCATTCTGAGTCACTATAAAACTGTCATTTTATACCTGAGAAAGGGTACTGTGGTACCTGAAACTTTGCCTATGTCCCTTCCAAGTACATAGCTGGTCCAATAGCAGAGATCACTCACAAAAGTCCTTGCCCCTACCTACAATAAAACATTTTCTGGTGTAAGACATAGACATGTGCCATGTTGGGTGACAATGCAATGTTGAAGCCATTTGGGAAGTGAACATCCACAAAAGAGCTAGTTAACTATATCTTATAGGTCCAATTCTATTTTCATTCCCATTGGTTTCAGTAGGCCTTTTACTTATGTAATACAGGGTGGAATTAGTCTCTATATCAGCAATTCCACAGCAGTGAGATTTCTGCCCACTGGGAACATCAACCATGGGCAGGTAGTGAATGAAAAATTAGTGTAGAGATTTAATACTGTTTCCCTGCCTTGTGCTATATCAAACACAATGGTAAGTGAAAGCCTTTCCAAGCAGACACTAGCATAATAATACAAAAAAGTTACATATAACTGCTGAGTTAAGAAAAGACTAACACACTGTGGTATACTTTCAGAACTTCAAATTATTATGGGTTTAGGGACATATTTTTTTGTTGGTGTAAACTGGCACAGCTCCACTGAAGCCTCCGGAGCTCCCATACACTGCAATATCAGAGAGATCAATGTTTAATGATATTTCACATTTTCCAAAATACTTTCCTGGAATGCTAGCTGATACCCTGGCTTCTCCCCCAAGATAACAGCCACAAAAAGTAGCTGCTTTATAAAATAACAGCAAAAGACTTATCTAAAAAATTAACTTGAAATACACAAATCTGTTTACTGTTTTATCACCATGCCACACAAGTCAATTTGTGAAGCAGGAGTCCCAAAAGCATAAAATTCCTGCTTTTAATTAAAAAATATGCCTAATCTACATCCTCTTGTCTTGCTGCTTTTCTCCAGCTCCACAAAAGATGAGATATTCATCCAGAGAAGACTGGGACCCTTTATTAAGCACAATCCTTTTTACTGAAAAATTGTTTAAATCCTTTTTCTCTCTCAAATCTTACCTCCTCCTTTTGTAGAGAAGTGCACACCATAATTTTGGCAGTGACATGATTTTAATTTTCTTATTTCCCAGAAAATGTAACATCTCGTTCAAGCAGCCAAATGAAGCTTGACTAAGATGGAAGATACTTTATGATGCAGTAGCAGAAGCTTGCATAAAAGGCTAACATTTAGTGAACCCTTTTACCACCCAGTCATGCCTAACTCAGCTGTCTCAAATAAGCTACCATAGAGCAAAAGAAGAGGCAAAGACTGGAAATAATATCAAGTGAGGGTTAAAAGAAAGACCACCATCAAGTCAGTGTCATTTATGAAGGAAAGTCTTAACATATACCAGCCCCATTAGATAAGTTATATGTAAAATAATAAATAAATGACAAAGCACATGTTTAGGAGTATATAGTGTGTGTGTGAGTGGGAGGGGGAGGCGGGTTACATAGGCAAAATGACTATTAAAATCTACCGGCATTTGCCAGAGTGAAAATTGATTTAGAAGCCCAGAATTTGGCTATAGGGCATCACATACTCAAAGTGCTTTGTGTTTCAAAAATAAACTGATTGAAAAGACAACTTTCACTGAAACATGCAAATTTGACCTTTGCTTGGTAAAAATAGTGCTGATGCATGACGGCAGATCTACCTGCTTGAATATTTTACACGTATCAAAGAATGTAACACTGGAGTCCTTTCTATGCCTTTTTCATGCCAATTTTCTTCTTTGTAGCAAAACAAATGTGATGTCTTTAGAAATCTGATTTTTAAATTGATGGATTAAAGCAAACCTCCCCCGTTTTTTATTTTTTATTTATTTGTAAATGTCAGTCTTATCTGTCACATCCAACAGTAATAAATAAAAGTGAGACTGGGTTCTTTTGTCTTGTGGTAAGTACCATGGAGAAGCCAAAAGCTGGGGAAACCTCTGAAAATATCTAGTCCAAGCAATTAAAGAGGATTCAACGGCTTCCTCATTTAAAGGAGTATGCTCCTTGCACAGTGTTGGGGAAACAACAGTTTTCTATACTGTACTTGATATACTGTACTGTGATAGTATCAGAATATACTGGCAGTTGACAAATAGAGGTCTGGGAGGCTTCCATTTGATTTTATCTTCTAATGTTAGTGGCTGAAATAAGCCAGACATGATCAGCCAGAGGTATCAGTTTTAGTGACTTTTTGTATCACTCCACTGCAGCATTCGCTTAGAAAAAAATGCCTTGTGTTCTAAAGCCTTCCCTTTTCCATGTCCTCAGTGTCCGACTCGCCCATATCAGACAGGGAATAGAATCATAGAAAGTTAGAGTTGGAAGGGAGCTCAGGAGGTCATCTATTCCAACCCCCTGCTCAAAGCAGGACCAGCTAGATCATCCCAGCCAAGGCTTTGCCTAGTTAGGTTTAGAAAACCTCCAAGGATGGATCTTCCACAACCTCTCTGCGTAACCTGTTCCAGTGTTTTACTACCCTCCTGGTGAGAAAATTCTTCCTAATATCTAACCTAAACTTCCCTTGCTGCAACTTGAGACCATTGCTCCTTGTTCTGTCATCTGGCACCACTGAAAACAGTCCTAGCTCCATCCTCTTTTGAACCCCGCTTCAGTTAGTTGAAGACTCCTATTATATCCCCTCTCAGTCTCTGCTCTAGACTAAAGAAGCCCAGTTCCCTCATAAGTCATGTCCCCCAGCCTCCTCACCATTTTTGTCACCCACCACTGGACTGTCTCCAGTTTGTGCGCATCCTTACTGTAGTGGGAGGCCCAAAACTGAAAACAGTACTCCAGATGTGGCCTTACTAGCGCTGAATCGAGGGGAATAATCACTTGCCTTGACTTTCTGGCAACATACCTACCAATGCATCCCAGTATGCCATTAGTCTTCTTAGCAACAAGGGCACACTGCTGGCTCATATTCAGCTTATTGTCCACTGTAACCCCAGGTCCTTTTCTGCAGAGCTGGTGCCCAGCCAGTCAGTCCCAAGCCTGTACTGGTGCATGGGATTGTTCCATCCTAAGTGCAGGACTTTGCACTTGTCCTTATTGAGCCTCATGAGATTCATTGTGGGATAAAGGAGGACAGAGTGCCAGAATATGAGATGAGAGATGAAAGAGACCTCAGAAAGATGAAGAAGGGAGATTAATTCTAACATCTTCCATGCTGCTACAGCAGCACACCCTACAAGGGGCTGGCAACTTTCATGCATTAGTAGGTGCATGAACAGGTCCAGGGACGTGATGCTTCCCCTCTATGTGGCACTGGTCAGGCCACAGCTGGAGTACCACATCTAATTTTGGGCAATGCAATTCAAGAGGGATGTGGACAACCATGAGAGGGTTCAGAGGAGGGCCATTCATATGGTTAGAGGCCTGCAGGGCCTTATGAGGAGAGACTGAGGGATCTGGACCTTTCCAGCCTCCAGAAGAGAAGGCTGAGGGGGGTTCTTATAGCAATAATACTGCCTACAACTATGTAGAATGTCTTAACAGAACATAGATACTTGAAAATAAATCTGTTTTGCTGATCACAGTAGTTTGGAGGTTCACAAGGTGAGAAGCATTTCTCACCATCTACAAACGTTGAAATGGATTTTAAGATGTGCCTGTTGGGAGGCAAAAGTAATATCACCATTGAGCAAAATGGCACCTGCTAGTGCTAGGCATGGTATACAAACTCACTGGGGGAGGGCGGGGGGAGCAGCAGGGAATAGGAGAACTATTCACATGGCTGGGGTAACATGACCCCAGCACTTTTTCCTGCCATGGGCAGGGGGTTGGACTTGATGATCCACTGAGGTCCCTTCTGCCTCTAGCATCTATGAATCTATGAACTTGTCTTTACGTGCTTCCACTTCAGCACTTTGATCCAGGGTGAACTGCAGCACTGATCCTCTTTCCAATAGGGAACCATGAGGCAGGAAGGAAGGGAAGGGAATGAGAAGACAATGGGAGTCCAGAACTGTACACAAGCATTCAAATAAACCAGTGGAAATTCAGTAGCTTAGTTTGAGCAGTTAAAAATCCTACCATTTCTACAATGGAAAAGCATTCAAAGGCCATCTGCTTTCTATGCAGCCAGACTGCATTGCAGAGGGCACCCAGGGGGTGCTTGTCTGCAGGCTCCCCAGTCTGCCTAAAGGCAGGTGACAGTAGCCAAGGGCACAGGTCAGAGCAGATTGGCTGGCAGCCCCAGGGAACGATGTCCCTCCCCAATCCTTCCCCAGCTATCTCAGTTTGGTCCAGAAACTGGCAAACACAAGCTGGGGAGCATCAGTATTATGGGCATCAGCACTGGCCCTTGCATACTCCGTAGCCATGTACTGTGCACCGGTATCACCCAGAAGCAGTCACACTTGACTTGTTGATATCCAACTGAATTCTGCAATGTGGTGCATTGTGGGAACCCTCAAGTCAGCTCAAACACCTTGGCTGCCCATGCTGTCACACATCACTCCTCCACCCATTCATTTTGATGCAGCAACTCTACAGGAAATCCAGTGAATTAAGGAAAACAAGTGTCTCCCCATCCACCAGGACCTCAACAATGCTCCTCACTGGGCATATCTACATGTGCTTTTATGCATGCCTAAAATTAATGCGCATTTGCCTAATGCACATTAAGGAGACTTAGGTGTGTCTACACATGCACATGCTAATGCACATTAACACAGTACACAGACTGACTTGGGACTAAAGTTAGTCCCAAGTCAGTCAACATGCACAGAGTTAATGTGCTTTAGCGTGTCTACATGCGTGTTAAGGCGCTTTAGCTATTTGCATCTAAATTTGATATCTGATGCCCCATTATTCATTGTGTAGTCATTTTGAATCTACTCTGCAAAAGGGAAAAGTGAAGAGGCTTGCCAACCTCTCCTGTAGAGTATGTGCACTTCTATTCTACTAGCACCATTAAGGGTCACATTCACAGTGCAATGAAAGTAAATAGTCAAGAGCTGAACTCTACTGGTAGTAGTCTTCTCTTGCCATTCAACTGTTATGTGCAAGTTTCCAAATCATTTTTATGTTATGGGTCTCTGCAACAGTAGTGTAACTGAGGGGAAGTGGCTGGGGCAGCAGCCCCAGGTGCCACCTTTGTTGGCAGACACAAAAGCAGCCATTACCACAGTGGTGGCTGATTGTACTGCCTCAATCAGCATGGCAGGAGCCAGTTCTGTCCCAGACATGAAGCTGTGTTACTATACCTCTGCTTTCCGAGCCTGGTAGCAGAACAAGACAATAATACTGCCTACAACTATGTAGAATGTCTTAACAGAACATAGATACTTGAAAATAAATCTGTTTTGCTGATCACAGTAGTTTGGAGGTTCACAAGGTGAGAAGCATTTCTCACCATCTACAAACGTTGAAATGGATTTTAAGATGTGCCTGTTGGGAGGCAAAAGTAATATCACCTTTGAGCAAAATGGCACCTGCCAGTGCTAGGCATGGGATGCAAAATGCCCATTATAATTCAAAATTTCATTTCCAAATCTATTTTGCACCTTGTTTGTAGTGCTAAATGTTTCATGCCACGTGAACCTCCAGACTGCTATGCTCTGTGTTAATTTGCAAATCCCTTGGAAAGGAACAAGTCATAAAAGCTGTGAAAAAGCTAATCTAATGCACGTCAAAGCAGTGGAGTAGAGAGGGCCGCTGTCACCATTTTAGAAAACACAAAATTGCTTACCTTAAAGAGACAAAACACAAACCTTGCAATAAACACCCAACTTGTAAGTAAGGACCAAACTGTGGCTTTTCACTGCATGTCCAAATAGGGAACAGGGTATAAAAACTGTCCTATGAAGATTTTTGGGTTGGAATGGGCAGCCTACGTGCTGCTCTAACTTGCTGAAGTGGTTCCAGAGAGACACAGCAATCATTCTACTGACTGAGGACTGGCTGTGGTGCTGCTTGCTTCAGCATCATTGTCAATATCCATCTGTGCCAGAAACAGGTGATGGAAGAGTTGGCCACACTGACTTTTAGATAGCCAAAGATTTCCTTGGGTAGTTTTCTGGCCAATTTGTGCTAAGGATGTAGTGAAAGAAAGACAAAATAGAGCCCAAGGAACTGACCCCAAGGCTAAATTCTGACTAATTTACCAGAGTGTTAATGGAATAAAATTTGGCCCATAGAGCATCTTTACACATGCTCCAGGGATTGGGGGGAAAAGGGGGGAGAGCTTTAATTAAAGTTGCTCTTGGGAGCACTTTAAGTAAATAAAGCACCTTGAGCATCTCATGTATTCAGCATCCCACACTTTAAAATGGCAGAGGGGGCCCTATAACTAAAGTTTGTTCAACGAGCTTTAGTTAAACCACCTGTGATGGCCAGAACCAAAAGGGTTAACAAGCAAAAAGAAAATGCTTATAGCAAAAAGAAAATGCTTTTTGAAGATATCTGAAATAGAGCTTATGAAACTGTTTCCTGTCTG
>NW_017729033.1:26873925-26892775 GCF_001723915.1 Gavialis gangeticus
TTTCCTGTCTGTCTGGAGTATAACCCGTAAAAATGATATATAGCTGTTTGCACTAATCTTGAGACAGCATGAGTTTTAAAAAGCAGAACTAAAAAATAAAACTGCAAACCTAGCTGATTTAATAATTTGTGCTTAGAGTCAGTAAAATTAACGGACCTAACCACAAGGTATAATTAACATAGTGGGTTGAACTTGGGAGGGGGCATGTTAATCTCAGACCCCAAAGTGATGTGGTGTGATTTGCTTATTGGGTAAACCCAAGCTTAGGCAGTAACTTATTATAATGATTTCTAACACCTTTTAACCCCATAGGATAACAGCTATAAAATAAGATTATAAATTCTGTATAGCCAACAGATTAACATAGACAAGATATAAAAGAACACGCACGTTAAGTGACCCTCTTAAAGGATGGAACAGAAGGGTCACTGCTGTCCCATGCCCCCAGATCTCTTACTCCCTGTGTGAACGAGGACCAGATCCTGAATGAGGGACCTTCCCCCGGTATCGCCCTCCGACAGCATGGATCAGGGATGCCCAACTTCACTGAATCAACTTGACGTGTACCTGACACTGAGGGACTATCAATAAGTTACTAACCAAGTGGGAACTCTTGGTTGATTTCTCTGTTTGTTTTTTTATTATCACTGCCAATTTTAACTTGTATTGTTGTGTTGTCTGTTTATTAGCTTAACCTTTTTATTAACTGTTATATGTGTAAACTATATTTTTTGTTGTTATAAGTAAAATTTATTCTAAGTTAAACTTGTCATTGCTTTCCTCCCAACATCACCTCCTCGATCCCAAACCAAAAAACCCAGTGGCTAATATAAGTTGCAGTACTTGGTCAACCTGCAACTAAATTGATATACTCACAATACCCAGCTGGCCTGTGACAAACACCCCCCCCCACCACCATTTGGAAGCATGGGGACGCTGAATACATGTGACTCTAAGGCTGCTGGAGCATGCTAATTAGTACACTCCAGCAGACTTGATTAATTAAGTCTGATCCAATGCACATGTAGAATGCACATGTATAGGTGCCCGTACTGTCCAAATTAATACCTGAGAAATGAAACGGCATGTAATTATATCAGATTCTAAGGAGATACAAGAACATGGTTTGTTGTAGCTCAAACACACTGTTTTGGATAGGATTGCTGCAGAATGCCAGGAATTATATCAAGATTCATAAGCTATGTTTACAATGTAATTCTTTGGGACCTCACTCCACTCTTTTGTTGTAGGATTTAAAACATCACAATTTCTGAGTTGAAGTTGGAATTGCCTCTTCAGTAGGGGACATTACCTGAAGGAATATGTAGTCATCCTGCACAGTCAGGGAATCCTGGTCAATGCTGCCAGTAAACAAGACTGTCATTGTTTTATCAGAACAATTCTGAATTTGACAGGTGATGTAACAATAACCTGAAGATGGAGAGAGAGACATATTTATAGGCTTTTCAAAATAAAAGAAGCAAACATTTTGAAATCCTGTTCTTATGGAAAAAGTATCACCCTTATATTCCGTTGAGAATAATTAAACTTAACCCTCCTATAAAATTTTAATCTCTTAATCCTCACTCCATTCCTGAGAAGTAGGCAGGTATTCTTCTCATCTCAGAGGCAGGGAAACTGAGGCCCAAAGAACTTAACAACTAATTGTTCACTGGTTACTGTAGAGGCATACATAAGTGAAGGCCAGGAAAAGAGCTTCTCTCCTTGCTTGACCTGCATACGGGGCCAAATTTATTATCAGCAGTGCAAATTTAAAATACTGTTAATGATAGTAAAGGAGTTCCTCTAGTGTAAGACTGAGTAAATTAGAAGAATAAGGCCTGCCTAATGGGTGAAATATCCCTGCTCTAGAATTATGAAGGTCGTTTTCAAAATTCTGATGAGATTGTATAATTCCATATTAAATGCTGTAGAATTCTTCTAATTCCATATGCTGTATGATTCTTATAATTCCTTATTAAATGCTGTAGGATACAACCTGCCCAGCCGCTTCTATCCCCGAGGCTCAACACCATGCACTTGCAGCTCCACACTCACAGAGGAGAAGCCCCGCACTGGACTCCACTGGGAAGCAGGGGGCAGGACTCTCTCCAATCCCAGCACAGTGCTGGGACCTGCATGGCAGGGAGCAGGGGATGCAGCTGGCTCCAATGCAGTGCTTCCCCCACTGCAAGTGCTGGAGCTGCAGGCTCAGGAAGCAGAGTTGTGGAGATAAAGCAGGCTCCACTCTCTCCCTGCCCACAGCACTGGCTGGAGACGCACCTGCACTGGGCACGAGCACCCTGATCTCCCTGCCTGCTGCTGCTGCCAGGCAGTGGGGCAGGGGCTGCATGCGCTGGGGGGAGTGTGAGGGTCCCTACACCCCCCACCCTCCATCACACCCCCCACAGCCACACCCTGCCCAGCTGAGCTCCGTACTCCTGCTGCCCCTCTGAGGGAAGGAAGAAGAGGGGGAAGAGTTCCTCCCAGCATGGAACAGAGCCTCCCCCTGCTCTGGTGGGGGGGGTGCAGAAGAGTGGGTAGAAGAGTGCCCCGCTGGGGCTGGACAGCATCCCATAGAGACTTCCCTCCCCTCCTTGTAGCAATGGGGGAGAAGCAGGGGGAAGAGTCCACTTCTGGGTCCAGGCAGCCTCACAGAGCCCCCCCACTTCCACTCCACTGCAGGGTGGGGGCAGGAGGAGGGAGAAGAACCCGACAGCACTGAACAGGGCCCCCCTCCTGGCCCCGTGGTGGTGGGGGAGAGGAAGGAGGGGGAAGAGTTCCCCTCCGAGGCTGAGCAGCCATGTGTCCCGGGAATCCTGGCTGTCAGGGAGCCACTGGGGTGGGCCCACTAGGGCCTGGCCATGCCCCCACCCCCCAGCTTAGCTTCCCTGTGGAAGGGAGGGCTACTCTAGCACCCCCAGGCTTCTGGCTTTAGCCACTGCAGGCATGTGCCAAACACCTATCCACTTACAAACTGGTACACTCTCTGCAGGTTAGACTAACCTGCAAAGACTGAATCAATTCAGACTCAGGCTTCATAGCTCCCCAAGCCCCACCTAGCACCACCACTGCTTGCCCTGCACAAGGGTGGGGGCACAGCTGGCATGGCTCCCTTATGTGAGCAGGCAGGGAGGGGGCTTATTCTGCTGCTCACCCTGTGCAGAGAGCAATTGGTGGCGGCTAGAGTCAGTCGCCCAGGGGCTGCTGTGGCAGTGAGGGGATGCACCAGGTGGATCCCTGCTTGGATCTGTGGGACATGGAGGCAGGAATTAAACCCCCTGCTTGGCCAGTTCACTTCAGGCTACCGCAGCTTCCCTGCAGCTGAGGGCTGCTCTAGTGCCTTCCGGCTCCTGGCCTGAGCCACTGCTGGCATGTGCCCACATTTCCTCAGTCCAGAGGGAGTGTCTGTTCACTTGCAAATTGGTTCAATCTAGGCAGGTTAGATTAATCTGCAAAGATTGGATCAATTCAGTCTTGGGCTTTTTGAATGTCTGCCCCTAGCTTTGGGGTTTTCAAATTCAAAATCTACATGTGGATATGAATTTTGAAAATGGCTACTATCATTATCATGTCTGCATGCATGTATAGAGAGAAGGTTAGCCAAGTTAGTCTGAAGTCAAGCAGAAGGTAGGGCAAGGTAATACCCTAGAAATTAATTGGGTTAGAGAGGCATGAACTTTCATGAGCTACCTACTTTATCAGAGGCTACGGCATCATGAGCATGAAAGCTCATGCGCCTCCGAATTTGTTAATCTCTAAGGTGCCACCCTGCTCTACCTTCTTCCTGAAATCATACAGAAGTATTAACTGAACTGCCCAGCATAGCTCATGTCTAATTTAAACCAAGCAAAATAAAAGGGCAAATGATGCCTTTTTTTAAAAAAACTGTGGAGAGCCCTAGAAGTAACTGGAATTTTTCTCCTGAAGGAAAAAAGAGGCTTTGCCAGGGTCCTTTTCAGGTTTATGCCAGTATCTTAAGAAGTAGTAATGTCACCACACCAAAGAGTTGTAAGATACAGTAGGTTTGGGGGGAACAAATGAATTTTCTGCTATATGGATTCACTAGTCATCATTCTTGGTTGCCTTTCACCTACTCAGCCACCTGCAGGTGGCTGCTCATTGTGCCAGGCAGATGGAGTGGGGGTGGAAGGTGGCCAGGAGAGAGAGCTGGAGCCCCATGTACTGAAACAGGAGCCCCCTGGCTGCAGCTTCCCCTGCCCTGAGCGGCGTAACAAGGGTAGGGTTACCATACATCTGGGTTTTCCAGACATGTCCTCTTTTTTGGACACATGTGCTGTGTCTGGGTGGGTTTCTGAAATAATGTCTGGGTTTTCTGCTCTCCTAGGCTGGCTGCTTGGGGCTGGGAACAGCGGGCAAGATGATGGTTTGCTGCGGGTCATGTGCTCCCTATGTGGACTCTGGCAACCAGGTAGAGAGAGAGGGTGCATGCACAATGGGGAGCTGCTTGTGCAGCAAGCCTGGGGGGGCAGAGATCTGCAGGTCGGGAGTAAGGGGCATCAGCAGGGCTGGGCGGCAGGGCAAGGGGCTGCAGGTTGGGAGTGAGGGGCACTGGCAGCCCTGGGAGGGGCAAAGGGGGCTGTGGATCAGGAGTGAGGGGCCCAGGGGATGGGATGAGTGACTGTGGGTTGGGTGTGCAGGACACTGGCAGCACCAGGGGGCTGCAGATCAGGAGAGAGGGGGACCAACAAGGGGTTGGGGGCAGGGTACTGCAGTTTGGGAGAGAGGAGCACTGGCAGGGCTGGGGTCAGTGAGGGGCAGCAGAATGGGTGGGAATGGGCAGGAGCAGGGCACTGGCATGCCACTGCCCCCCATTATCATATTCCCCTTGCCACCCCACAGGTGTCCTCTTTTTTGGACCTGGAAATATGGTAACCCTAACTGCAGAGACAGGGGAAGAAGGAGCTGCTGGAGGCAGGCAGAGCTGAGCAGTACCCGGGCAGCTGCAGCCACACTGGGAGCAGCCCTGCTGGGAGGCTGTACACACTGGCTGGGGCCAGGGACTGCAGGTGGGAGCACGGTGTGGGCTGCCTGAGCTGGAGCAGGCAGGGCTCAGGCCCATGTGGAACGCTGTGGGAGCAGCTGCGGGCCAGTTCCAATCAACTGTTTGGCACCGGCCCATGGACCAGATCCAATCAATTGGTGGGATGGATGTGTCCTACAGGCCATATTTTTGCCCACCCTTGCTCTAGATGCACATAAGGCTGCCTTTTGAGAGAACTGAGAAATTATGCACCTTCCCAGATGGAATAAGTTCACTTTCCTGAGGTAAGAAGCATACTTTTTAGTCCAGGAGGCCACATATGCTTAGGCATCTGGCAAAATAGACAGACAGGTGCATTTTGGAAATTCAGGCTCTACCTCTTTAACAATTATAATTGTATGTAGGATGATAATTTAAGGAATTAAATAACCTTTCCTGGATGTAATTCCTAAGAAGAGTCACCTAAACTTTGTGATTGTGGTATCCACTTGGTATAACATGTTCTGGCTGCTAATCTATATTTAAAAACCCCAGACAAATTATGCTGAATTTGCAACACAAGCAATTTCTGGGGAAAGATGGTTAGTTCAGTAGAAATGACATATGCAGGGATTCATTCTAACAGACACTCACCCAGCACTACATTGCACCGCCAGCTCTATTTGCAAATCAGGAAAAAATGTTCAATGTTTAAGTGCCAGAACAAATTGCACTATTAATGGACTTTTTCACTGGAGCATATCATCTTGACTTCAATTTGCCTCAGAGTGGAAAACAAGTAAATTTTAAATTATACTACATTTCTATATAACAGGACAGCTTTGCAGAATACAGATAAACACAGCAAGAATCTGAGATGTGGAAAATGCATCTTCCCACCAGTTTTAAGTGTCTATAAAAAGTATTCTTTAAAATAAAAAGAAGCAACAATATATTAGGATACCATTGCTAACACTGTCATTTGCATACCTCCACTGGGGTCCTGAATTTCCATATGAACCAAATCAGGATCTCCATCAACTCCAGCAACAGCCCTGTAAACATAATATAATCAAGTTATGTTGGGTCAACTACAGAATAGTAATTACACAGACGGAAAAACAGAAGGATTTCATACAACATTTTTCCAGGCTTCTTATTTGGCAATTTAAAATAAAAGCCATTTATAATTTTTATGGAAAAGACATATTTTCTGTTCTTCACATTATATCTGTCTTTATCTTTTCTTAGTAGAATCCCCATCTTTACAACATTCATACAGAGTATATACTAATTTCAATTGGAGAAAGGAACAGAATATACGTGCAACTCCTGACCAAATGGGTTCTTATTGATACAATCCTAATTTAATCCATTTTAATCACGCATTTGATACACAAGTGCACACATCTGCCATGCTGAATAAATAGCACATCTTTTTTTAACTAGATTTGGCATTAAGGACCCTAGGGTCAGATTCACAGCTAACAAATATTTGGGATTATTTCCATATTATAAACATTGTAAACCTGATGCACAATTCCCATAGCTAATCAATATATTTTTTTTTAGGTATATTCACTGGAATCAGTTTCAACTTGAACAAATGAATTTAAGAATGAAGATTAATTTTCAGGAAGAATCTTTGAATAAAATTCAGTCAGAACTCATCACTATGTAGTTTAACTTAGACAAGGTATAATAGTGATCCAGCCTGACTCTGTCTGAATGCTTCCAGTATCAGATTCACTCAGTCAGAAGATGATTTTCTAATCCTCAGGGCTTCCGTCTCAATCTAGGATTAGAAAAATGAATCTGTGCTCTTCCTGGCTGTTATAATCATTAGTAAGAAAGATTCTGCATGGAAACTTAGGTGAAAGTTTTGTTGTCACAAAGCAAAACTGAATCCAGACCACATGCTCATAGTCACATTAACTCTGCATTGTGCATGCAGGTTAAAAAAAAACCAAACAGGACTCCATATGGAAAGTAGATATGACTTAAAAACATGCTGAGCAGAATCTAAGCAGATAAACTGAGTGACAAAGTACAATCTGGATATCATCAGTCTTTTTAAGCCATTAAATTACTTGGAATAAATCAGGCTCTTGGTCGTTATTAACAATAAAATGCAAAAGGGTTATACACTCTGTTGAACTTACATCACTTTGATTAATGGCACTGATAAGACTGATTTATGAGGAAAGATTAGGGGTCAGATTCTAAGTGGCTTGTCCAGGGGTGCATACAAAAGGGAAATCTTTTCTAGGCTTGACGTCAATCAGAAACAGCAACACGGCCTTCTCTCCCTCGACACCCTCAAGGTGAGGAACAAGCTAGAAAGGGTGGGCACAGGTCCTTCTGCACAAGTCAGCAAGGCCACTCACATAGCCAGTGGGTAACACATGAGGACCTCTACAAGAGATCTACCTCCCTGATTCAGAATTCCTTCCTACACTCCCCTGAATCCAGTCAGTCTTCAGCTCTGCACAACACCCAGGATCCAATGTGTGATGACTAAACTCTATTAGAGCTATTGTAAATGAGTGGTGTTCACCCTGTGCTGAGGGCCAGCCCAAAAACCATGCCCTCGATACAGATTTTTTAAAGTCACCTGCAGGAGGCCGAGTTTAGGATGCAGTACAATGGTTTGGAGAGGAAAATAAGTGAAGGTGGTAAGTGAAGGAGTTGAGCTCCATGTAAGTGTAGATGACAAATCTGTTACCACCCTTCTGCCATGTACAGAATCCTGAAACATTCAAGAATAAATTGACACTTGGAGCTGTGTGTGCACAGGCTGAGGCTATCTCCTCCCAGCAGAAATTTAGGGAATAGCTGGACCCCTGGCTCCATCCCATGATGTGCTGGCTAGCCACAGTCATATGCCAAATGCAAATTAATATCTTCCCCCTTCCCCCACCCTGAGGCAAAAGGGAAAATAAAAACACAGTTCCTCTCATATACTGCTTCTAGGTTGGTCCAAGCTATGTGCTGCCCCATATATAGAAGTCTTGCAGAAAAGCTATAATCTGGTCTTTAAGAAACAGAGAATATTATGGCAGAAAGATGTTATTTGCAGCATGGCTGTGTCTGAAATAAATGGGTAGAATTATGTGATGTGAGAGAAAGTGATAAGTCAAGTCAGGAAATTATTAAGCCTTAAACAAGAAAAAAGTCTTACTTCTGCTGTGAAATTAATCTAACACAAAATATATTCTGGTATACTGAGGACAACATACCACGCACGACAAGACAGTTTAATGATGGAATAGCTTTTTAAGGGTGCATATGAATAGAGGGGAGAATCCTCCAACATTTTCACTGGGAAGACCAATTTTATTTCTGCAAATATTCACAGCATACCAAATCAACCATGATATCACTTCAGTAGCTGCTGTTCATGGAAAAAGGAAGACGTTTGTTGAATATTTTAGTTTTTAACTGGACCCCATGCAGCTGGGCAGAGAACTAGCGGAAACTTCAAGAGCTGAAATCTTCCAAGACTTAACTAGAGATACCAATCATCATCAATAATGCAAAGATTGCTTTTCAGGGCACTTTTAAAATAAACTCTTGTATCCATAATTTATCACCTATGGTTTTAAAAGCACAGTTGGAAATGTTTGTTAATACTGTTAGCCTTTTCAAACTCCTTTGAATGTCCCAAAATTACTAGAAGTCTCCTGATGACTTAGTTCCTCCTAAGTAAAATAAAGTTTATATCTGTACTGTCTGTTTTCACTTCCATTGTAACCCTTTAATGCCAAAATCTGTGACTGATCTGTTTTAATATGGACTGAACAGACATTTAAAGTATAAGTTCTCATCCCAGAAGCTCCTCCCACCTTTTAACATTTCATTTGAACAGATACGGATGTGAATCGAAGTATCTATTTTAGATTAGACAGTAAAACTAGCTTTCTTTCGTTTGTTTTTTTGGTTTAGACACTTTTCTTGAACACTTCCAACAAAACCACCCTTCTTTAATTACACAGAGCCAATAAGCATGGATTTGGTCCTATTAACATGAAAACAATGGACTAGATTAATTAAGCTTAATAAGTAAACCAAATATTTGTGTGTAAAATAATGAATACACCTTTGGTGTGTATACATAATATGTTACAGTATTATAGCTTGTAGAATATGTAAAGAACAACATCCAGCTGACACTAATTTACCTTAGCCTGACCAAAGGCATGCTCCCTTTAGGTTCACTGATAAAAGTGTAGCCTTTATGCCATCAGGATTAGTTTTCAGTTTCAGTTACACTAAAAGAGAGCATTCATTTTCCAAAGCATAGAGAGCTCTCATTTGGCCTGGTGGGTCATTGACAGACCTCAGAACTGACCTCCAAATCATCCGATTTCATCTTAGAAAAATTTGGTCATTATGGTTGCAAAGAAAACCATTCAAACATGTAATATAAATAACACATAGTACTTGCCTAAATTTCCAGGAAGCCAGGAACAATACGTCGTAAGAGTCAAATGCTGCAAACATTTTAATGCAGAGATCAGTTGCCTACAGCCCACGGTCTGCAGCAGACCTACAAAGGGATTAGATCCAGCCTGAAAAGGTCCAGTTCCATCTGTTTTTTTCTAGGGGCGCACCAATTCCCTTAGTTTGATCCAATCTCATCCACAATTTGCTAATGGCTGGCCTATCTGCTCTAGGCAGCTGTTACTGCCCATGTGGAAGACTGCTGTTCTTCCTCAGCACAGCCTCTGCTCCCTGTCATTGGAGCAGCCGAAGGGAAATGGTACCAGATGGGTTGCAAAATTTCTAGTAATGAAAAAGCCTTTGGCACAAGCTGATTCAGTAGTGCATAGCCCAACCAGCTATTTTCAGAGACATCTGATGCCAGCCATTGAAGGTGAATATAGAGATCTTGAGAGACAACTTCAAGGTGTGTGTGGCTTTGATCGTAGCATGCAACATGGTATGGTACATGGAGTTAAACTCTACGGAGCTTGATTTCCCAATGGCACACACCTGGCAGAATGTAGCTGGTTAAATATTCATCACCAAAACTTTTTTTTTTCCAAATGGAAAAAATGGGTTTTCAGTAAAGCATAATGGGTTTTCTCATAAAGCATCTGCCTTCCTCATTTAAAAAATGTTATTATTATTTATTTGTCCATCAGAAGTCTAAAAAACCAAAAAGGGGGCGGGAAAGGCTTGTAGCGGTTTTTGGTTGAAAGTTTCCATTATTCAGCTGGTTTTCCCCCCTGCACTTTTGTTTTTTTGTTTATGATGCTTAGTTCCCTTTTTTCGGTTTTGAAGTTTCATAGTTTCAAAGTAGCTAGGGTCAGAAGGGACCTGAACAGATCATCTAGCCTGACCCCCTGCCACAGGCAGGAATGAATGCTGGGTTCACAAGATCCCAGACAGATGATCGTCCAACCTCCTCTTGAATTTGCCCAAGGTAGGAGCAAGGACCACTTCCCTGGGATGTTGGTTCCAGATTTTGGCCACCCGAACAGTAAAATATTGCCTTCTGTTCTCTAATCTAAACCTATTCGCCATCAGCTTATTACCATTGTTCCTCATCACCCCAGGTGGTGCTGGGGAGAAAAGGGCTCTACCTACTTGCTGTTGATTTCCCCTGATGAGTTTGTAGGCAGCCACCAGGTCCCCCCTCAGCCTCCTCTTTCAAGGAGGGGATTGCTCAGAAGTCTAGAAGTTTTCAAGGACAGGATTGCTTAGAAATCTAGCTTTTCCATGAAATGTCGGGGCATTTTGTTTGTTTGTCTCTGTGGAAGTTTTAAACAGGAAAAATAAATCTTTCTGAGAGAGGGAGAGGTATCGGATCTCGGGAATTCCCAGGGAACAAACCCCTGACCCAAGCCCTCTCTCTCCATACTTAACTCGGAGGAAGAAAGGAACAGCCAGCAGCCTCATGTCAGGGGTGCATGCCAGCTCGAGATGGGATCACGCAGCATGGGAAGAGGAACTGTCAGTTTGAGACCCCAGTTTGAATCCTGGAGAGGCAAGATGGAGGCAGAGGGGCGAAGCATACCCGAGGTTCCCCCGGTTTGAATCGGGGGGAGAAAAGAGAGACGTGGAGGGGCAGGGTATGCCTGGGAGTACCCTGCTCAGAGCCAGAGAGAGAGAGAACAGGACCCAAAGGGGTGGGGCATGCTCAGAGAGCCCCAGCCCAGGGTCAGAAAGAGTGAGAGAGAAAAAGAGGGGTGAGACGGACCCAAACTTCTGCAGCTGGAAGCTGGAAGAGGACAGCTGGAAGTGGAGAGGTGAGACACACCTGGAGAAGCCCAACTGGAAAACAGAGAGAAAGAACTAGTGGGGGAGAGGCACGGTAAGCCTGGTGATACCCTACTGGGAGCTAGAGGGAGAGATCTGCACATGGAAGGGCATTGTGCACAGTCTCCACCCTGAACCAGTGAGGGAGAGAGAAAGGGTGGAACCAAAGGCTGGGAAGTTTACAGTCTTTGGGGATAGGGGGAGAAAGAAATGCAGCAAAACAGAGAAAAGAGAACAAAGAATTAAGAAGTTTTGTTGAAGCTGCAAAAAAAACGGTCAGGAACTGTATATTCTCATTTTGTTTAACTTTTCTTGAACTCTAAGTTTTACCCTAAAGAGATTCTCAGGGTTAAAGTGGTGTAAGGAAGGGGTGCGGGGAATGGTGGAGCCCCATATTTCCAAATAGTCACATGTTGCGGTGCTGTGCCTGTGAGAGCACATTTCTTCCGTTTGTCTTCTTGTGGAACATCATCCCAGAAATATTAAAAATCATTATTAAATATAAAAGTCATGGCAGGTGAGATATTTTCATCTGGGAGGGAGTAAAAAGGGGTAACAGAAGCCCCCTTTTCCCCTACAAAGCAGAAGAGGAAGATGTCATCATGTAAGGGCCATAAGCTCTATAGCACCTACAGTCAACAATTTCCTACACGGCTCTACTGTGTAGTTTCCTAGACATGGTAAAATATACAAAATGTTACCAATATCAGAAAAGTACCAGTGCTTACATAATCATAATTTGATCTACAGGAATTAATTCAGATCAAGAATTACAAGCAGTTCACTCGGCGCAACACAAATGGGAATCAATCTGTGACAAATGATACCATCCAAGATGATGTTGCCTTTGGATACTATACCCACACAGATAGTACTTCTGTATTTTAAGAGCTTTGGGTTAATTTTTGCAGAGAAAGGCAGAGTTACTTTGTTTGTTAAACTGATTTTATTCAAGTGAAGCAGAAACCAGGTAGCTAGTCAGGTGGAATTTGTTATGGATATTCAGTTTACCTTCTCTAATTAGGTCCCTCAAAAAAGCCAGATTCGTATCAAATACTATTAAATATTTTATACAATTCATTTTGATAATGAAATAATAAAATGAATATTTCATTTTGATAATGAAATAATGAAATTGTCTGATCATGAAAAAAAGATCCTTCAGTATGCCATTCCTAACACTATAAATAAAAAAACACGCCTGTTACATCAGGACCCTAAAAAGGCCCACTGAAAATTAGCAAGTCTTTTCTGCCTGTCCTGTGTTAATTTTAAGCTTATCAGAACATTAGTAGGTTCTAAATTTGGAATGTAAACTGATTTTCAGTAATTCATACTGTCAGCTCAAGGGCAAAGCCCTACTTAGAAATCCAGTCAAAACAGCATTATTCATGGCTTACTATAGGACTGCCAGATCAAAAACTATTGTTACTAAATACCATACCAGAGGGATTTTTTTTTTAAACTGTGTTGCAATGTCTATTCTGATTAGCTTTAAAGGATAAAGGCTTCTGGCAATCTGAGTTACTTGGAGAGACGAAAAGAATAATTTGATTTACACAAGTTAATTATATGTTTCAGTTATAACCAATTTTATGTTTCAGACCCAGCAAGTAGAATTCTTTATGTCATCTTTTAAAGTCCTCCTGTCAACTACTCATTCAATGATCTATCCAGCCAATCCCTCGGCTGTACCTTTTATGCTTCCCATGCCTAAATGCTTTGAAATGAAAATATTCTCTCAGTCCATCACACCTAAATACCAACGCTAGAGCTCGCTGTCATATTCATCATCAAACCAAAAAAATATATATATTGCCTTAATTGATCAAGTCAAATGTAAGAATGACCGTCCATTCCAATTCTTGGCTTAATGCACAAATGCTTTTCATGCAAAATTCAGTGTTAAAGAGTCAGTGAAATCCTCTTTCCATTTTCTTCCCCTTCAGGGCATAACATCTCTGAAATCCACTCTTGCACCTGGCACTTGAATAGCCAGGAACTCACTACATTTGACATTAATGACTACAGCTATGATTGATTACTCATATGGGATTTCATGCTCAGAACTGAACTTTGGTCTCTAAACTGCAACAGCACTACACAAATCAAGCCATCATTTTTTTATTTATTTTTTTTACCACTCATGACAATAAAGAACCTTTTTTCTAAAAAAAAATCTATCACATAGGATCCACATATTCCAACAAGATTAAGAAAATAATTCTTTTGGGCTCTGGATATAGTCACAAAGAAATGTTTTTTCCTGCTTCTAACAGAAAATGTAATGGGCCTAATTTTGTAGCCAGTGATTACAGATCTTGCTTGGGTGAAGTCAGTCTTTTTGTAGAGAGAGTTCACAGGCTGTGCAGTATTTCTGTTACTTAAACTCTATTTTAGGAATGTTCAAGGAACTGACTCATTACATGCAGAAAATTTGCTGCCCCTTCTGCCTGGGGTGAATATCACGCATTGTGAGCGAGGACTGCAGAACCAACTCCAATGTATGGCAAACAAGTGAAAGGAATCACAAACCACAACATTCCTGCCTCTGAGGAAAAAATATTATTTACTTTTGTTTTTGAGATATTGAATTCTATGGGAATGGAGGATGCTTAGACTCTTGCAGAATCAAGCCCAGGGCATGCACTCAGTGCCACTCTAAGGTAGCCTGACTTCCTTATTTCTAGGAGTTGGGCTGTGTAGAATGGGATCAGTGTAGACATATCCTCAGTTCCATGTTTATTACCTTCTCTTCTCTTCCCTTCCCTCATACCTCCTTTTTTCTTCTCTCTTTTTGCCCTCAGTGGGCACAGAGTTATTACTCTGGAGTTTATTGCTCCCAAGCATGTTGTTTGAAAGGCTCAACATGCTGCAGAGAGGCTGGCTCGGGCACAAGGATGCTTTAGTGCAGGGCGAGCTGGCAGGCAGCCCCTTGCTGACACACTCTCATGCCCCCGCCAGCTAGGGCTGCTACATGCACACTGCTGCAGAGTAAAAAACTCTGCAATAGGATAATACTTTATTTACTGCTACTATCTTGCTGCAGACTTGCAATTAGTTTACTTTAACCTAAGAGGGGCACACATGCAGATGTGCAATGTGTATTGAGGAGCTAATTGGTAAACACTTTGTGTAGATGCATCCAGTGAGTGATATTAATTCTTCTACACAGATACTTTGTAGTATTTCTTCATCCCTGTTAACGGTTCAGGGGCAGAAGCAGACAGGACCATCCCTGGGGGAGGCACAAACTGAGACCACCACCGCAGGCCCCACAATTTGGGGGGCCCCGCAGAGCCAACTGTAGGGCCTGCCTAGTGCTGGTGACTCCACACTGCTGCTGACTTTATGTCCAGCCGCTCGACCCCCCTGCGGCTTCTTTGTGTCTGGGCCCAGCAGAGGCTGATTTGCCCTGGGCCCTGGACCCTGCTAGGATCCTCCCTGGAAGCAGAGTTGTCTGCCCATGGTGGGTGGGGGCTGAACTGCTTTGAAGGACCCAGCAGGTTCTTTTGCCTCTTCGGCTCTTGCTAGGCTTTTCCTGATATTTCTTACTGAGCAGTAAAGCTTCTTGGAGAACAGAACATCTGTGTGCAGAAACTGTGATATTCTGACTTTTTCCCCCCCTAGAGTCAGGTAAAGAGTCAAAATACAGAAAAATATAGAATGAAAAGTTACAGAAACAGATTAGTTTGGAGATACTGGGTGCATCTACACGTGAAGTTATGTCACTGTAGCAACGCGCTACAGCAATGTAGTGTTGGCGGGCACAAACCATGATGCTGTAGCTATGTTGCCATAGCAACATGCTCCCTCAGTACAGCACATTGCTACGGCAATGTAGCAGTTTAAAATAACCGTGAACCACCGCATGGTGTAGTCTGGTCTGTTACTGTGCTGTTGCTTAGTACTTCCAAAAGTACTAAATAATGGCACAGTAACAATGGCACTGTAGGGGCATGTGCAGATGTGCCCACTGAAAAGTAAAACTGACATTTTTTAGGGTTACCATACTTGCAGGTTTTCCCAGACATGTCCTCATTTTTGGCCCCCTGTCCTTTGTTTGGGCAGGTTTTTAAAATGCAAGCAAATGCTCAGGTTTTTGCTCTGCCTCTGCTTTTCCCTGGCACTTGAGGCTTGGCTGTTTGGGGCAGGGGGCAGAGGGGGAAGGTGGCTGGCTGTCAGGAGATCACGTGCTCTGCACATGGACCCTGGCAGCTGGTCGCAGGTAAGGGAGACAGAGAGACAGCATGTGCATGCGCACATGTGCTGCGTGGGCAGCAGGGCTGGGGGAGAAGGGGGCTACAGGCTGGGAGTAAGGGGCACTAGCAGGGCTGGGGGGGTAGGGAGTCAGGGTCAGGGCTGGGGTACAGTGAATCAGGAGTGAGAGGCAGCAGCCAATTTGGGGGCTTAGGACTGAGGGCAGAGACAGGACACAGGCACACCCCACAGGCACACCTCTTTTCCCTCGCCCCTCCTCCTTCCCCCCACAGGTATCCCCCATTTTTATACTGGAAATAGGGTAACCTTATTTTAACTGAAATGCGAAGTTTTAACATTCCAAAACAAAAGGTCAATATGAAATGGCAGTTTGAAATGAGTGCTAGCATGGCATGTTTAGTCAAAATAATGATTTAAAAAGAAACATTTAATATTAAATCAATATTTACAAATGGAACACTTCATGTATTTAAACATGATGCTTAAAAAAGCTAGAAGAATTTTTCAAAATTAGTTTTTCCTCTTGAAAAGTTTTAATTTTTTGTAAAAAACACCATGCTTTCCAAAGAATAAATTGATGTCAGAAAATGTTTGACCCTACTGCTAAAGAGAAACTCAAAATAGCCATGTCAGTTCTGTCCCAAACTGGATCTTTACTCTCATTCATTGGAAAAATAGATTCTAACCCTCTTTGCTTGGGGTGTGCTTAATAGGGCAAGTTCAGTGCAGCTCTTAAGCGGCATGCACAGAGCCTGAGCTAGTACATGAGGCATGCTCCACGGCAGAACTCCGGGGTCTGGCGCAGAGGTAGTGTATGTATGACCTTACAGTCCTAATAACTGTAATGTCTTTTGTTAACAAAATAAGTTGATGTGATTAATAAAGAAATGATCGGCTAAATTCTCTACTGGTCTAAATGGACCTAGTGCGACATGCCCAGACCCCAGAAGTAGGCTGGGTACATCTTTGAGACACACTCCCAGGGTACCTCCACACGATTGGGGTGCCCTTCTGTTCCAACACGGAGTCTGCTACCTGCTGCTTGATTACTGAGAATTAGCTGAGATGCACCAGAGGCCAGCTCCTTTGCCTGTGGTACCCTAGCCCTATCTATCTCACTGGGGCCTTGCCAGCCAGGGGATTTTGCTACCTAACAGGATCATACCCTTGTCTGGTCATTTGCTCATAGAATGACCAAGTCTGCAGAGTGAATACTCCGGAATCACAAGCATCACTGACAAGTAGTTTATAAAAATATAACGACTGGATTGATTATGAAAACAAAGGCAAACATTAGAGATCAGTAACCATATGCTGAGATATAAGAATAAACCAACAACAGAAAAGTATCGTAACCTGTTCTTACCCTGCACCTTAAATCCAAGGATGTAGACCCTAGCTAGGTCAAAAAAGCAGACCCTGCCACTGACCTTTTTGTCAGGGCCTCCTACAAGTTCTCCTGTCAGCTTCTTTACTCAGCCTCTGGGCTGATGGACTGCAGCCTACCCTGTGCCTAGGAAAACCGAAGACAAAGCCATGTTCTTGAAGCCGGCAAAGTAGTTTTCTCTCTGGCTATTCACATAAGTTACGCCTCATGAATTCTAACAGAGCAAACACCCTATGCATATAATTTCCTTGGTCCCACCTCCTCCCCTGCCAAAGGTACATGTTTCCTAGAGCAGAAATTTGTCCTGATCTAATTAGGACCAGGGGGATATATGCATCCTTTCAGGCATGGAGATTTGCTAATCCAATATACTGTCTCTCTTCCCCCCAGTAGCTTGGCTAGCCAGGTGTTATTTTTTATGGTCCCTTCTTTTAAAATGCAAATTCACCCTTGTCTGGCCAAAGCCTCAGAGCATGTCCCCATGGGTTGATAAACGATTCAAGGAAATTGTTAATTCCAAGCCATTACCTCTTCTAAGTGTGTACAGGTGAGGGTTACTTAAGTAAATCAGCATTGTAAGGATATATCAAAATTACATTTATAGCAAATACTACAATGTATGGAAACATAAAGAAGATAAGGTTAAATATAGTTTGACAATCCTTTACATAGAGACTATACATGCCACATTAGTAAAACAAACTCAGGAAAGCATGCCAGACACTCCACAGCCCCTTAGATTTGTGACACATAACTCTTATTGGTACCACTGGGGTTTAACCTATTTATACCATCAGAGAGTTTTAGCCCAATTTAATGAGAGAAAGTTCTATACCTGAGAGTCTACAAAGACATCTAAATGAATGTTGTAACTTCTGAGAGGCAGGTAGGTAGTGATCATGCATAGGGTGGGGGTCTGGGGGTGGAATTGAGTGAAATCCTTCAGAATACAGTATAAAACATGAAGAGTTATACTTGAAAGCAGTCAGCCCCTACTTTTTATGTTATCCCATAATGCAAGTACAAAAGGACACTTCATTAAATTCACAACATTCACATTTATAACTAAACAAAGGGCATGCTTCTTCATACAGTGGATGGTCAGCCAGAGATGTGGCCACTGCTGTAGTCACAGAATCACATACAGTAGAGAGATTTTGTTTATTTTTAAGAGCTCGAGAATATTATACCCCATTGTACTAGCAGTTACACATGCTAACAGAAGCATTTTTGGATTAAACTATCAGTGGGATAAATGGCATAGCTCTATTGACGTCAGAAGCTACACTTTATGAAGACCTGCCTAACCAAATCTACTGTTTTGTGGTCAAAGTAGCATGGTCCTGCATGATATTTTTGTCTTATACAATTAATTAGGGTTTATTTCACCTTCCTTTAAAATGCCAGACATTGGGTCCTGCCAGAAGCAGAATGCTGGATTAGATGTTTGATAGGGCTGTGAGAAGCCTCAGTCGCTGATTCGATTCTGAAGAGATTCACCAGCTGAATCTGTAACTGAATTGAATCGAGAGACCTATTAATCTAACCATATCGAATTGGAAGCCTCTGAATTGATTCAGAGAGATTCGATGATTCAGCCACAGACACAGGTTTGTATCCTTTTTCTACATATCTCAAGGTACCAGGCGCTGAGCTACGTAGAAAAAGCATACATGAATGCCGAGATGGTGGGGTGGATGGAGCATCCCATGGGAGCATGGAAGACTCTCCTGCGCACTTGGCAGAGGACCCAGAAGTGGACCAGAAGTACTTCCAGTCCACTTCCAGGTCTCCCATGGAGCATGTGGAGGAACCCCTGCCCCCGGGCTCAGCAACTGGTCTGGGGGGGCACCCAGGGTCTCCCCCCATGGCCGATCACCAAGCTGGGAGAGGTGTGGGGGGAGGGGGGCATTTGGCAGTGGACACAGAAGTGGAGTGGAAGTACTTTCAGTCCACCTCTGGGTCCATTGCCAAGCATGTGGGCCCCCCCCCCC
>NW_017729033.1:26892827-26932259 GCF_001723915.1 Gavialis gangeticus
GATGGGGGCCCCCCCCCCCCACTCCTGTGGGGACACTCCGTCTGCCCCACCATCCCAGCATTCACGGGCCATGCCTGGTACCTCAAGGCATATAGGAAAAACATATAAAGCTGTGTCTGTGGCCAAATCACCGATTCTCCAAAATCAGAATAGAATCCTCAGATTCGGCCGAATTGAATCAGGACAGTGATCCAAATCAGCAAATCAAATCACTGTCCCTCAAATCGAGCTGAATCCAAATCCAAATCCAAATTGAATACTGCCTGCTTTGCAGTCCCCTACTGTTTGATGAAAAGAGTATGGTAAAACCTCTACTCCAGCAATCTATACTATACTTCTAAAAACTGAAGAGAGATCACTGCCCCATGGCTCTTCCCCGCCACTGCCGCCACCACCAGTGCCACCTCCAGGCCACCCCAGGCCTGCAGGGCAGTGACAGCGGGGAGGAGCCGCAAAGCAGCCCTGGCATAAGCTCTGGGCAGCCACAGCCAGAAAGGCCCCAACCACAGCAAGCATGTCTGCCACCAGGTCCTGCTTCTTCCCGGTGCCCAGAACCAGCTGTTGTCACTCATTGTGGGTGGGAGGTGGGCAGAGCTGCCTCTCTCTGTCTCCCTCTCCCTGTTCTTTCCACCCCCACCTCCAACCCAACCCATCCCGCACCTATAGCACATCCAAGCAGCTTATACCTTCTCCTGGCCTGCGCACTGTAAGCAGTGCCAGGCAGGTGCCAGAATCAGCTGCAGATGCAGCCAGCAGGTTCCTGTTGGGGATTGAGGCATCTGCCCAAGCTCCCTCAATGGGGTAGAAGGGTGACCCAGAGGCAGTACTGGTGGCAGCAGGGGCCCTAGCTGAGTTGTACCCAATGAAGCTGCTGCCTATGTCCACCCCAGCTCCCCCCAACATAGGGAGATTTGGTGGACTGTTGGGAGTGGGATGGGTGGTGGTGGTGCTGACCCACCCAGCCTGCAACAGCTCACCAAAATTCCCTATATGACCCATGGGCCCAAATAATTCCCCACCCCTGGCTTAAATCCTGTGGCAGCCATCTGACTTGAATGTGAAAATGAAACCTATGAACAAATAAATCTGTAAAGGAACTGTAAAGGGACTTTGATGGCACTTCAAAGTCTCAGTATTTATATATACTGTGAGTCTGTTGCAGCAATGTAGGAAACCTACTTATTAAGGAAAACAGCTAAGTGCGCGCTTACCATTAAGCCGGTGTTTAAGTCCCACTAAATTTGTGAATGAGGCTACCTTCCTTAAATCAGGCCCCAAGTTACAAGAAATGCCATCCTATTATTTAAGAGCTAGACAAAATTCAGATTCATTTTTGTAATGTAGCATGGGTATTCACTTTGTCATAACATTATGGTGTTGAAGCAAAAATAAAGTCCCATTACTTTTTTTCCCCCTAATTGTTATAGAGCTTGATAGTAGCCAAAATATAAAATCAAAGTGGCAGACTGGTGAGGCCATTTTAAATATTTAATTAAAGACAATGAGCCAAATTCTCTCCAGATTTACACCCTAACCAGTCCTGGAGAAACATGGGGAATAACATGGGGAGGAAAGCCTGTCACCTTAGAACCAAGCATGAGCATGGTGGGGGACCAGGCAGCTGCTGTTGATGCCCCAGGTTTTAGTTGTGTAGGTGTTTTATGTAGTTAATATCCCTGAATTGCATTCCTGGGCACCTTACTTCATTTGCTTAAGGGATGTGCAGCATATTCAGCTGGTTATGGAAGGGCTGACCTTTCCACTTCTGTTCCAATTACCAAAACTAAGCAGGCACAGTGTGATTGGGATTTTGGAGGGATAGTGTGGAATGACTGACTTGCGGATATTACCTATATACCTAATGTGACTGTGTCTGTGGGTGGGTCTGTGGATCTGTGGCTGTAGAGTGCAAAGTGTGAGTCTAATGTTTCATTCAGAGTGCTTTCGAGTTAGAGAGAATGCGAGTGAGTGTGGTTGCCCAGCAATGGAACAGCACAGCACCATCTGGCAGTGGGACTCAACTTCTGTTCCTGAAGGATCACTACTGCGATTGCCTTGTGTCTTTACAGTCTCATCTCCCTTTGCTCTCAATAATAACCAGTTTTGTTTAATAACCTTCTGTGCATGTATAAATCATTTAATCTGCGGACTGGGCTTCTAGCTTGCTCTGAAGAGCCCAAAACCCAAAGCAAGTCAGCTTGGGCCAACAAGTACCCATAGGGTACATTCTATTCAGCCACCCCTTTTTCAAGAGAGGTTGTACTGCCTGCTGATTAAGGGCCTCACCCCAAGTGAAAATATTAATCAGCTGATTGAGACATGCCCCTCTCTGGTCAACATTGTGGCTCTGGCTTCAGCTCCCATCTGGGGTTGGGTCCTTAGCTGCTGCCTACAGCCACAGGAGCTGCCTGTCCCTGGTCCCCACTGCCATTCCTACAGCCTGTCATCTCTCCCCTGCAGCCTCTGCTCCCTGATTTGCCCCTCTCCCTCCCTCACCTACCTTTACTCCACACCAGCAGTCTCTGTCGATGCTGCAGCCTGAGGCACCGAGAATGGCTCCAGCCCAACCCCATAGCAGCCCACATGGCTGCAACAGGCTCTGGACTGGGGCTGTGCTCCTTGCCCCAGGCTAGAACAGGGACACAGCCTACTGGTGCAGAGCAAGGGGAAGGAGGGGAAGGGGGTTGGGGCATTGGAAAGTGGAGGAGCAGAGGTTGAAGGGGGAGGGAGAGAAAGGGGAGCAGAAGCAGAGGCGGAAGGGGGAGCCCACAGCAGCAGGGTTGGGGGGCAGGCAGGGGGCAGAGGGGCAGGCACAAGCAGGGGGCAAACTGCTTTACCCCCTGCACCCACACTGTCTGCCCCTTTGCAGCAGTGTGGGGCATTAATTAACAATGACCCTCCAATAATTAGATTCTGTACATGGAAAATTATAACAAATTTATACATTTTCCATGTACAGGTGTTTGTCTTAGATTCAAGTAAATACAGTATCTCTTATGTCTGAATGTCCCTGCTGCTACTAGTGAAACATGATATAACAAAATTTTGGAAGCACCATAAACTGTGCTGAAAACAGGGACCACCTTCTACAGGATCATAAATGCAGCAGGAGTCAGGTTATAACTCTGATGGTGCAGACAGAAGTTACATTTGTGCTATCTTCAGAAGGGGGGTGGGGAAGGGGAGGGAGCTCATTACATGAGGGTTCAGATGAATGTTCTCCAAAGTGGAGCACCTTTATTAACTTCTGTCAGCGTGCACCACCCCTGGTGCTGTCTTCACAATGGGAAGGGGAGAAGGAAGGGGAGGGAGTTCTGTCTGGGGTTTGCCCAGCCTGCACCGGAGTGTGGGGTGAGTGGATTGGAGCCTCCCCTACCCACCCCCCACCACAAGATGGGGGCTTCAATCCACGCTGCACACACACACCCCTAGAACAGGCTGGTTCAACCCCAGACAGAACTCCCTCCCCTTTCTTCCCCCCTCCCATTCTGAAGATGGCACCAGAGCTGGGAGGGGGGAGGGTGTGGGGTAGGACTAGGGGACAGCGGCTGCAGACACACAGCCACTCCAAACTGGAGCTTGATCCCTCAACCCGCAGACCCAACAGCAAATGTCCGTTAGGTCAGGGGTAATGCTGTAATTCATGGCACTTCATAAGAAGCACCACGAGTTACAGCAAGGAGCTGCACACAGAGGTACAATGTGCTTCCAACCAGATTTGGGGGGCAATACTTTTACACAGAGTGAATCTCTAGGCTCGATTGACAGGTTGCAATCTGGCCTTATTATTTCATATATGCATTCATTATAAGCTTGGCAGTTGTTGAGAGAATAGTCAAAATGAAATCTATTCAAGGACTAGCCACCCTTTGGCATGCGTATAATCTTGAAGAAAGTCACATGCCTTTCCACAAAGAAGGTATGTTCCACTGTAATCTACCCAGCACAGAATGCCAAAGAAAAAAATTAGACTTAGATCATAACGTCTTGGAGAAGTCTTCCTGTGTGTATGAACAGTGTCTAGCAATTTGTGGGTACTAGTGGAATATAAATAATGATAAACATTGCTAAATTATAACTTTATGAAGCTATATGTATTTTTTCCATTGAAGTTTTCTTTGAAAGATGAATTTTTCTATCTTTTTATTTTTTTCAACAGAAATAAAATACTTGGGCAAACATGAATGTAACCACTTTCATAACTGGCCACAATTTTATTTCCTGTTTGGCAACAGAAATAGGTCAATTTCTATTCTGGAACAAGTCACATTTTCAGAGATTAGCTATGTGATTTGCACAGAAAAGTAGCCATTTTTTTCCTACCCAACTTGTCATCCTCTGCTCTGCCCCACAGAACCTATTTTTCCATATGTATATAAAAACAGCAAAAGGTCTGGAGGGGCAGTCTGTATTTAACAAAAGCATGATTTTTTTACCAGTTTCCATAGCAGTACAAATTTTTTTATATAGCTCTAGTTAATATGCCATTTTCAACCTTTAAGATTATGGATTTTCTTTTTTCCTTCAGACAGATAAATCTGGTTTCTAGAGACCAATTTAATCTGTATAATGAAGTTCAATTTAAATGCACATTAAAATGAGGCCAGGTCACCAGAGGCCCAGTCCTGCAAAATCATGTATGTACCCTTTACAGGGAAACTTGTAGGGATAAGGAGTCTTCACAAGAGTATGAATTTGAAAATTATACCAAGGTAAAGAGAAGAATGGAACTGGGACCACACATGTTGTCAGGTTTCTTTTAATACCTTTGACCTATTTGAAGAAACACCTAGATTAATTACAATTCAATACTGTTGCTTCTGTTAGTTGCAGACTAACAATAATGCATGCTTCTTACCAAAAGATGTGGTCTTTTGACACTCGTTCCTGTAGAAGGGTCCATTTTTTCCCCAAGTCAGTAGATACATAGAGCTTCAAAGAAAAGAGGAGAGCAAACATTTTAGATCATAGGGAACTGCTAATAATGTACATTTTAAAAGACAGTGGTTAACCACAGGATCTTTATTCAGCTGTATTAAAAAACCACCAAATATGACAAATCAAAATGAATTTAAAGAAATAGCTTCACCACTTTCCACAGCCATAAGTGTTTGCATGTTCCTGTAAAATATCTATGAAGAGTAAAACCCTTCACCAATGGGCTGTTGTATGTCATGCAAGCAATCCATGATTTTGGTAAGAAGTCACATAAGTGGGAGGCCACATGGAAAATGTCTTTTCTTCTCACACAGGGACTAGTCAGGCACACAGGCAGGGCTGGTGAACTCAGACTGGTGGGGTGGTACAGCATCCCACAGGAGTGTGTGTGTGTGGCTGGGGGTTGTAGCCGGCTGGCAGTGGGGGGGGCGCGTTGCAGCCTCCCCGATACCGGCCAGGGTGCCCAGCTGGCTGCAAACCCCACCCCGCTCCTGGCCAGCTGCAAATCCCCACCCCCATGGGACGCTCCACTGCCCCACCAGTCTGAGTTCACCAGCTGTGCCTGAAGGCACAATTTCTACCCCTTGGTGTGCAAACAGAAGTGCAGCTCCCAGCTGTAACTCAGAATAATTTCTGCAAATTGTTCTGAGTTACAACAACATTACCCTAGACCGAATAGGAGTTCGCTGTTGGTTCCAGGGGGTAAGGGAATCTAGCTGGGGCTGCAGTCAGGTTCCCATAGCAATAGCCAGGGCTCTCTGGCATTATGTGCTGGTTTCAGAATAGGAAGGGGGAGAGGCAGCAGAGGGCGCTCGTTTTTGGAGTTCCCCAGCTGGTTCTGAAGGGTGGGGTGGGTGAATTGGAGCCTCCCTCCCATCTCAGGGGACTCAAATAAACCCTCCCCACCCTCCAGGGGCCGCTGAAAAGACCCCAGTGAACTCCCTTTCCCCCCTCCCCCTTCTGAAAACAGCAACAGGCAGGGAGCTCTGCAGATGCAAGTTACAAAAGACACTACATTTTGAAATGTCTGATACCTCACGCAATGAGGGTCAGATTTTCACCCTATTGACCATTTTTGAAGCTGTCTGCAGCTGTGCACTTGTGTTTGGTCACAGGTATAAACTGCTTTCTGTGGCCAGATTGGGTAGAATTGTCACTTCTGTCTGCACTTCTTAAGCCCCAACTCAGCAAAGGCATTAAGCTCATGCTGTCCATTAGGCTACACAAAGTCTCAAGTTGATTCTATGGAACATAAAACATCTGTTACAAGTTAAGCATATGCAAAAAAGCTTTGTTGAACAGCCATGAACTTAAGTGCTCATTTAACTGGAACCCCACAAAGCTCTCTACTCATACCCCACTGAGCAGTGGCTCAAACAGGTCAGGAAAAGACAGAAGATGGCAGAACAGGAATCTGTCCTTCTTCTAACACAGTCACAACTTTGGCTTCTTTTCCCACATTTTCTTCCAGTTTTCAGTTATGAATATGCTAACAATAGGCATTTAACAGAAAGATACACCTCAATAGCAGAGATACAATTCTTTGTTATACAGAATGGAATGGAGATTATAATTTAAACTTTATGATCCAAGCTACAATGTAAGCAACTACTAAAATTGAGGACACAAGCAGCTGATTTTACAGGCAGATTGTGGGACCAGCCAGCATTTTCACTGGCTTATTGTGGCAGGCCCTCCCTCCACCATTCGCCTGATTGCCTGAAGGGCCCTGGTGGCTACACCCCTCATTGCTGATTGGTTGAGATGGCTGTCTGGCATGCAGCCCCACCCCTTGCTACTCTGTCTATCAGCTGAGCCACAGTGGCTATGAGGATCACTCGATCCGACTGGGAAGCCAGTTTTGGGGGTGTTTTAATAAGTTATGTTTCTCCAGATTCTGCAGACATTCCCCAATTTTGCAATTGCTACAAAATCCGCAAAATCATGTATTGAGTAGGTCCCTAACTATATGATCTCCCTACATCAACACAAGACTTCTGCTTCTTCCCAAAGCCACTGATTTCAGTTTGTTTCCTTTTCTATGCTGATTCTGTGTGATGACTTCCATCTCATTGCCTATCCTTACACAACATGTATATGGATAACTCTCCCACTCTAGTCAACTGCAGATTTTCCTCAGACTAATCTTGTGTAAAGATTGTCTATTTACTTTTCTTTGGTTGACTGCTTTAATTACAAAACTAAGAGAGAGCAAAAATCAATTAGCTCACCTAATCAATGTCAAGAAATTGTTTCTAATATTCAATTGAAAATCTTCCTTCCATAGAACAAAATTCAGCCATGCACTTTTAACATTACACATTTGTTTTAAACATTGTTGAACTAAGTAACAATTATGCAGTTCCTACCCAATAAAACTTGCTTTCAACAGAAATTGGAGTGGGTTGTTAGGAAGCTTTTTAATTGAAAAAAGTGATAGAAGAAGTAGAAATAAGGATTTTTTTTTCAGTTAAGTGTTTATTTGCTGATAAAAGCAGAAAACTAAGAGGAAAGAGTGGACAATAGTGCCTCTCAAACACAGGTATAACAGGGAAGCTCTGTGCTTTGGGTGGCAGCAATGGAGCAGTACCAACTGCAGGGAAGTGCTAGTTATTTTGGTGGCCCCATCCCACCACAGGTGACCCCCAGGGGTCTGGGATTGGTGCCCCCTCCCTCCCTCCCCACCAGCTACACTATTGACTCTCACACAGACTCACTCATCCAGTCAGTAAGATGGTCACCTAGGGCAGGGGTTTTCAACCTTTTTTGATTAGTGTACCTTCAGTGGCTGGACACGGAGCAGTGTACCCCCAGTGATCAGATGCTGAGTGGGGGGGAAGAGGGTGAATGGCACACAGCAGGATGTGGAGTGGCAGCAGCCACTGTGTATGAGCTTCCTCCGCCTCAAGTCCAGCCACACACCTGCATGGCAGCATGGGAGGTGCATGGCAGCACTCCGCCCCTGCCTGCCCACCCATGCGTACCCCCTAGGGTCTTCTCAAGTACCTCCGACCTAGGCCATAAGATATGACAGGTCAAATCTTTTTGTTTGCTGATTCAGAGCAGGAATCTGAATTCAGGTACAACTTAGACATGAGAGACTGAAAAAGGCACATAGCAAATAACAAGGATACTGGCCCAAATGCCTGACTATCTAGGCCAGTACACTGTCTCTGAGAGAGGCCAGCTCCACACGCTTCAGAGGAACAGAAGCTTTCTTCTCAATGCTATTCATTATTTTATATACTATTATCAAACCTCTCCATATTGATCTGCTTTCTAAGGTAAGCAATCCTACTCTTGGCACTCTCTCTTTAAATATTTGAGTTTCCCATGTCCCCACCCTTCTTGTCCATCTTAGTTGAACTTCCATTAACTCTTCAACAGTCTTTTTTAAGATGAGGTGACCAGTATTGTCCACAGTATTCCAGACAAGGGCTTACCATTAATTTAAATAATGCCACTATACTTTTTCTATATTATTTGCCATCTGTTTTTTTACTGAGCTGATATCCTTAATCACAACCCAGTAAGCACACAAGAAGCTATTTTTTTTCCCAGCAAGCATGAATGACTTTCTAGTTAAGAACAGGAAATTCCATTTGCCATTGGATCACCTGTTCACTTAGCTTAGTTCCACTCAGAACTGGGTTCAGTCTCAGAGGACTAACTGGCCCACTATCTCTAGCAGATTCCATGAGAATCGAAAGTCAAACTGCAACTAAGCCACAGCTTTTGTGCAATAACTTTGATCATATACATTTTCTTGTTGCTGTGCAAATTTCAAAATTGTAATAATGTACTTAGGACCTAAAAATAAAATGAAAAATTATTTAAAATACTATGAAACTTGCTAGCATGACAGATAAGACTGAAATCTCACATATCTATCATGTTTTCTGAATCCGGTCTTGTTTGCAAAAGCCTGGAGAACATGAAGCACTGGTGATAAGATGAACAAATCTTTAGAATCATGTTCTGAAGGGCAGCTCAATGAAACTTCAGTGATGTCTGTATTTTGCTGCTGAATGAGTTCCACTCAAGCAATATCAACCTGCCAAGCATAACTGAGAAAGCTTAACATGGCTTGATTCTGAGTTCTCTTAACAGTACCTATAACAGGAGCAACAACAGAAGTATACCAGTGTAAAACTAGGCCTAGTAAAATCAGAATCAGGACCACAGTCTGTGATTTTATAGCCTGAGCTCTGGCACTGTAAAAATATTTCAGTTACATTTTTACTGGATTATGTGCTTACCAACAAGTTTATAACACATCCAAAAGTGTCATAAACCTTTCTAATTTAAGAATACATAATATCTGAATGCCATTCAAAGTCTACAAACAATTTGACATGGCTTCTCAAACTGTATGTGGTCTAAACACTTTAAGAATGGGGAAGGGTTATTCTACGTTTTTTACATATAAATTGCTTCCCTGAACCTCTATTCTGCTAACAACTAAATAAAAGTTTAATTTAATTTATTTTACAATCCAAGAAAGGCTTCTGAGATAGTATTTCAGCTCCATTAACTTTCTACTTACCTATAGATTAAAGAGCAATTGCTTATGGCTAATTTCTACGGGAAAATAAATTTTCAGGGTTGTACTTAACTATAATTATGCAGGATGATGAGTTATATTACTAGCATCAACAAGATATGCGAGAAATAAAACCATTATAAAACAATAATGGCTTTTGGAGATGGATATACCATATTTACTCAAATACAAAATAAGGTTTTTAACCCCAAGTCAGCATGGGGGGGAAGCTCCTTATCCTACATTTGCGTACAAGGAAACCTCATTAAATACCTTGGCCAACATGGTGAATAACTATAAAACATATTACCCGCATTGGGCAAACATTCTGATGGTGTGTGTCTGTGCCCATCTATCCCTTAAATGGGTAGGTGCTCCAGCCACAGGGAACTGGCAAACTTTCAATAATTAGATTCCATACCTGGAAGATTATAGCAAATGTATACATTTTCCAGATGTAGATTCTAGTTATTGGGGGGTCATCTTATATGTGAGTAAATACTGTAATTAACTGAAACAAACAAAAATGCATCTCTATAATATGGTGTTGCCCACTCTTAGGCAAGTCATGTCATAAATACTAATCAGCAGATCCTTACAATTTCATTGCGTTTATATCTCATACAAGTCAACAACATGGTTATTATTAGATTTACCTTGCCTTCCTTGGTGTAAGCAAGCACCTTGTCTTCTTCTTTTGGGTGAAAAAGCAGGGTTTCCACAAAGAAAGTAATAGGCTGTTTTTGAAATGTGGCTCCTTCATCCATGCTTATGAATAGGCTCTGGTCCCGGTCATTATGCGATGAACTTACAAGGATTATCTGTAACATAAAAAGGGTAATAAGGTATAAAAACCTGGCTTTTACATAAAGTATTTCTGTCAGCAAAACATGATAAGCTAACATATCATTTCTATTGCATAAACGTAGACTTGAATTGCATAAATGCAGGTATAAATTAAGTTTCCAAATCAAACCAAGTTAAGCCCTTAGTCCAAAATGTCTAATACGAATATTAAGTTACATCTTCTCATATTACTTTTGTCCTTGTCCTGGGATTCATAACATCACATGAAGAAGCTCAAAAGTAATGTGGGAGGATTAATATTACAACATTTTGTTTAAATTGATCATTAAAATAAGTAACCCTTTTAAATAAGGCTTTATTTATATAGAGCATTTGTTTAATCACTGCTATCCTAAAGCTGCTATTAATAGTCACATAGGGACGGAATGTGTCTCTAATATCCTTATATGGCTGAACCATGCTTTTCTCTGTTGACATACTGTGAATCAGATAGCAAGTTCCCTTTGATGATCTGCAAAATTAAATGCCAGGCAATCATCTGCATTTCCTTTTAATTTCAGGGAATTATATTGACCTAAACATAAAGAAGTTGCAGCTGCTGCTTGTTTCCTTGTACAGACTTCATGTCAAGGTTTCAACAACAAAGAAATATTCTCCTTTTAGTATTAATAAGAGCCAAACTCCTTTTAGCTTCTTCACCAACAAAGCCTGCCAGAGCCTTATAGTGCAGTTTGTAAAGTGGTACTGTGCAGTTCTGTTTTTATTGTCTCTCCAGATCAAACAGACTCAATTTGCGAGCAAAAAGATGCTTTCACCAATTGCTTTCCCTGTAATCGTAACATGGAATTTTGACGTCCAGCTGGGTTCTTTCTGGCTCCTGCTTAGACTGTAATAAAGATTCTGCAATCAAAACACAGTTAAAATATTCAGCTGATGATGCACAAGCCACCATAGAACCCTGATCGTTTCCCCCAAATGTGGTGGCTCTTCAGTACTAGCAGGAGTAAATGGCAGCCAGTAATGTAAACAGTAATTACAAAGAATGCACACATAGGAAGCAAGCCTATTAAGCAAGATGGTTCTATTTTTATTTAGTTGCTTTTAGGAATAGAATTGTAACTTAAAAAAACCCAGCTCCCTGGAAAACTTGAAGAGAGATGAGAAGTGGGTTGAAACTGGACTGTATTGGTTCCCTAGGAAAACAATATGTAAATAAGACACATGCATAAGTTCTGATGCATTATGGTATTTAAATACATGCTTAACTTTAAGCATGCACAGTCCCATAGATTTCTGCAGAGGCTTCCTATACTTAAAATGAAGTGCACATTTAAATGCTATGCTGAACAAAGACAGATTTTTTTCATATGCATAAAGCACTCTGCTGAATCAGGGTTTATCCTATACACACTGCTAGAGACCACATACTTAAATTTTCCCTCTGAATTGTACCACCATGTTTCAGCAGCAGTACGAAGCCAAAACCTGTTTATATTATTTAAGGGACTAGTCCATAAAACCTTGCAGGATTTACAGATATTCAAATTTTGAGTTTTTAAAATTGTTTTCACCAGAATGTAAGTTGGGCAGTTTTTATGGTGATGTCTGTATGAATGCCATCTTTATAAATTTCTTCTGTTATTCATGTCTCATCTTCACAACTTCCTTACCCCTGAAATTTTCAATAAGCTCTGTAAGGACACAACATTAAGATAAAATATATCTGATTTTTAAAAAGTGGTGTCGGCCAGAGTATAATCCATGGTCAAATACTGCCTCAGAAGCTTTAGGGACTGTGGCCATCGGGCTTCGACTATCCGCTCTTGGGCAGCCCTTGCCCATGAGATGGACGTTGGGCGTTCTCCAGGCTTGCCCTTTTGACTGAGCAGGTGTCCCTTCCACAACTTGCCTTCCCCGCTCTCTCCTGCCATGACTTGCTGGTTACTCAGTGGCCAGGGATGGCCATCGGATATACTCGGCGGCCCGTGGTTCACCCGACGGTCCTTCATGGGGCTCCGCCTCCCCTACACCCTGGCCTCACTCCCCCTCGTGCGCAATTGATTTTTGTTGGTCTCAGCCCATCCGTGGAGTTGCATTCCTTCCATTGGCCGCCCAGAGTGCCTGCCTGACAACAGGAAATCCGTCCTCTCGGCTCTGTCTCCACTCCACCTTCCTCCTTCCCTCTTGCCCCTTCTCTTGGGGAAACAAAAAAAGAAAAACCTCTGAGGTGCTCCCCTCAGCCCCGATGCATGGGGTAGCTCACAAGGCCATCCTCTCCTTAGCCTCTTCACAACCGGGGAAAAACAAAAGAAACTGGTCTTCCTAGTGACCCTATGCCCGAGCCTGCTCCTAGGCTAAACTACACCAGGCTCCCGCCCTGCTATATTAACTCCGGGTGCCTTTTAAATCCTCCCACACCTTTGGAGCTCTTCACCCTCTGCCGCTGACCCAGCCAGGAAGGGCAGCAATACCCTCCTCGATTGCGGCCATGCCGGGGTTCCTCTTGGAGTCCCTCCTGCCAGCGTGGGTCCCCGCTCACCCTGGTCACTCTGCCTTTCCCACCTGGGATCCTGCTGAGCCTCCCATCTGCTCCTGGATCCTTGATTGGGTCTGGGGTCCCTGCCGCCTGATGCCTTCCAGCCTCCAGCTCCTGGTGGTCCGCTGGGTTCAGTGGGGGCCGCGGTGAGGGTTTCTTCCCTTCCCGGGTCTAGCCAGGGTCTTCTCTCTCTCTCCTCTCTTCCTCCTCCCCCCTCTGCGGCATTGGCCGCCATTTTTATTCTTGCCAGCCGGCTTCTGGAGCTGACATCACTGGCTGGCCATAGCTGTATAAACAAGCAGCTGATGAGCCACACGGGTTCTCCCTGCCGCCTCTGCTGCTCCGTGCCTCCTGTTGCAGTATGTGTTTACTTGTACGTCCCTCCCTGGGACAGGGACTTTTTAAAGTCCCTAAAGCATGTAAGAACTCTCACCTCCCCCTCCATGCTCAAAGGCATGTTCCCTCCTCTCCACCCCCACTTCCACACCTGCTACTGCTTCTTTCCCCACTGTTCCAGTGGCAGGGAAGCTTCAAAGCCACTCCTGTCTTCCAGACAGGCTGCATGGTGGCTGCGCTTAGCTGAGAACATTGGCAGCAATGGCAATGGGCATGGTAGTGGGTTCCACCCCCCTGCCTGGTACCCACTGGGTGCAGGGACAGGGGATTGGGTGCATCCCTTCCCATTGCCACTGCTGCTGCTGTTCCCAGCTGAGCCCAGCCTCCACGCAGCCTTCCCGGAGCAGACAGGAGTGACTTTGATGCTTCCCCGACCCCTGGTACAGTGGAGAAAGTATCAGCAGCAGGCAAGGAAGGGGAGGAGAAGGGAAGGGAGAGAAAAGGACATGGCTTTGAGGACAGAGGGGAAGGTGGGGATTCTTACATTCTTACTTTTTTTCTTAAAAAAAAAGTCCCCAGAGGCTCACTATGGTGTGTACTCTGTGGGTGAATGGGAGGGAGGAGGGAAAGGAGACTGGGAGCAAGGGCTGGCTGCAGCCACCCTTGCAGCATGGGTGGCTGCTCCCATACTTGCCTTTATCAAAATCTAAATCCACCCCTGGTGAGGCCTCTATGACACAGAGGTCACTTGATGATGCAGAAGAGAGTGAGTGGATGATGACAATGATATTCTTGTCCAGCAAAGTTTTTAGTCAGTTGAAGCACTGGCAATCCCCAAAATTGGAATTTCAGAAATTCCCAGGTCTAAAATACGAGATTATGAGATTAGCTTTAAAATAAGAGTTTTAAATAACAAGTGGGACTCTTGTTTTATTTCTTCATCTTTTGAGCTATTAGGGTTTATCCTCAGCAGTGTTGCCTTTCAATGCTTGAATTGTTCAGTATTCACCCCCTACCACTCCACACACATGCACATGCATGCACACTGTTAGCACATTGGTTTCTCTGACGTGCTGCTTTGCTTGTACATTATTTATTAAGGAGAATATTCCAGATAAATATTCTCCATGCACTAGACATTTTCTATAACAACTGTTAAGGGTTTGTTTTTTTAAAAGTAGAAAAGAACAAACCTCCTAAGCAAGGGAGTTTGTGATTGCTATGCGAGCAGAAATGGGACATATATTAAGAAGAGCTATGTCAGACAGTGATTGCTGACTGTTTTAACTCAGAATGAAAAACTATTCATTTGAACAGTGTTGGCCCAAGAAACCAGAAGATATTGCAATCACTTTTAAACTTCAATTAAGCATCTTTGAAAGAACATGTTTTTATATAACTTTTTCATGCCCTTCAGAATCCTCCACTATTTTTCACCAATGCTATAAAATTATTTTATTTAATTTTTCTTCTTAACCTTCCTTCAAATAAATAAGCAACAAAGACATTTAGGCATGTATATGTCCCTGAATGCACATGTATAACTCATATTAGCATTAATTGGAGCTCTATGCATGTTTCAAGGAGAGAGTAGTTCCCTTAAATTGCCAGGCAAATGGTTAAGAACATGATAAGGCATTAATTTACATCCCTGGCTTGGAGTACAGCAAAAAGGAGCTCTAATGTAAATGAAAAATAATGTACTGCTTGCTTGCATTCATAGTAAAATATGTTGACTGAAAGGTGTAGATTCCAGTGTTTTATTTGCTTTCTGAGAGATGACTGTGAAAATGAGAAGAAATACAGAAAAGAAATTCACTTGATAGCAAGCTGACTGCTGGCATATAGTAGACCCATCATTACATCCAAACAGACTGCATCTGTTATAATGGACTGGTCAATGTGTATGCAGAACTCTGCTCTCTACTCCAGTGAAATCAGAATTGATCAGCTTTGTCTGTTGTAAGCTCTGGCAAACAAGGGAAATTCTCCTTCAGTTCAAGCTGTGGAGGCTCATGCTTTAAAAGCATGCTTTAAAAATTCTCTCCTCTACCACCATGATGCTTTTGGTAGTTAATTGCAGCGTATGAAGGACTGGGAAATCTATTTCTAGGTAGCAACAGATTTGCTATACAACTTAAAAACAGACTAGGAATCTCCCTCATGGGCTGTGGAGCACTTCAGCCTCTCTGTCCCCCACAGAAAAATCTAGTCAACAATCTCTCAAAAATCTGTTGAGGCCTGGAGGACAACAGGCTCTTCTCCCAAGCGAATTCATATAGCATACATCGGGAAACAGAAATCTGTCATGAAGTAGTAAAGCATTTTTGTGAGTTCCACTTTTGACCTTAAAGATTGTATTTAATACTGGAAACATTTTCTTGAGCTAATCAAGTTATATATCCTGGAACATTAAAATTAGCAAATCTAATCATTATATTTTGAAACGTAGATTAGGGTGCAGAAAGGACACTTCCAAGCAGGGCTGTCCCTAGGGAGGGCAAATCAGGGCGACTGCCCCGGGCCCTGCACTTCGAGGGGCCCTGCGGTCAGTGCTTCATATGCCCCGCCGTGGCCACCACGTGTCACTGCTGCTGAGCACCACTGGCTCTGCCACTGCTGAGTGCGTTCACCACCCCATCTCCCCCGGGCCCTGCACAGGCTGATATATCCTGCGCCCCATGCACTCCTAGGGATGGCTCTGATTCCAACAGATATGCCATTTGACATATTAAGGAAAAATGCACTTAAAAAACCCAACAGTGTTTACTCAAAACATAATTTTGAAGGCCGAAATTGATACTTTAGCACCAAAGAAATATATGTAGTAGCAGGAGGTTACCATAGTATTTCAAAAGATGGTAAAAGGTTATGTCCTTTCCTTTTGTTGGTAAACCTAGCCAAGGGCAGGGGGGTACATCTCATAACTCTAGGCAAGCAAACTACAGCAGTTTGTTAGGAATGAAAGTGGAAACCAAATACAGCTGGACATACAGGGCATTTTTACATGAGCTCTGAGCCGCGCTAATTAAAAGCGCCCACACATCGCATCCCCGCACAGAAGAAATGGCAGCAGGGTGCTTTGAACTACAGCTCATTGAACGTGTTTTATTTCAAAGTGCCCTGCCACCAATTTTTCATTGTGGGGATGCTGCTACACGTGATGCAGAAGGCTGCCAGATTGCTTCAATCTCTGTGCTCCACCAGGCTCAGCTATAGGAGCGCACAGTGTCCAATGGACATTAGCAGATGGCTTATAATGCAACCTAAAGTGAGTAGAGCATAGTACTCTACTACAAAAGGCACAAAATAGACAAGCCGCCTTCTCAAAGCATAATGCCCAACTGTCTGCAGTAGCACAAGCCCAACTGCAAGATGGAACTTAACATCACTGGTGTAGAGGAAGCAGCACAGAGGACTAAATAACAAAAACTGTTCATTGACTTACTACAACTAACTATTTATGGTTCATGTGATGGAAGGAAAAGAAGGAAAAATTTTTCACGGTTCGTGTGACCAGACTCTGGAATAGACTCCCTGCAGGGGTGGTGCAGGCACCGACCCTAGAGATCTTCAAAAAAGCATTCTTCAGAAGCTTTAAGTCATTCTTTTCAAAAGCATAGTTAGTTTACTAATCCTAACAATAAAAATTGTCTATTGCTAAGTCTAAAACTCAGCATAAATGCAAAATACTCCAAATTGTCCTGTATGTACTCCCAGAAATAAGAGACAAAGAAAGGTACCCAGGCCAGACCTCTCTCACCCATTCCCACAAGGCAGCAAGCAGAACACCAGCTAGCTGCAGGCGTGGGCCGTGTCTCAGCACCTGGCAACTGTATTTCTTTACAGGGGCAGCAGAGTTTTTTTGCCATCAAAGCCCATGTGGGGAGAGCAAAAAAACTGCTAATTTTGATGGCACAATACAGGGTTAGTTCTCCCACCAGAAGCAACCACCTCTACTGCCACTTTGCAAAACTGTGATTACCAGAACACCTTGCACTCCGTGACGTACGTTGCTTGTGTCGCTGCAATGGGCAGTTGGAAAGTGCAAACAGAGCAGGAAATGGGAGAGTGAGGCACCCCGCCTCTTTCTGGAGCCCCTGCCCATAGGCAGCACCCAAAGCACATGTCCTGCTTGCCCAACTCACATTACACTACTGCAGGCTAAAGAAAAAAGAAGGAAATGCTGGGGACAACACACTACACTTAACAGGAGGGCCAGGCTCAGATGTACAAATAAAATGGATATGGTGATTTAAAAAAAAATTAAACATGATTAGAAAGTAAAAGAAATACATGCCTTAGCATTTTGACTTTGAGGCCAGGACCTGGGAACTTCTGAGAACTATTTCTGACAAAAACCCACTCTATAACTTACTGGAATGTAATTAATTTCTCTGAGTCACAGATTACCAGTCCATATAATGTGCATGATAATATGTTATAAAGATGAAGACAGTGCCTGTACAATGCTTTGAACAGTTATTGGGGAATCAGATCCAATTAGTCTAAAAACTCCTACCAAACACCCCTTCTTAAAACTCCCGCTGAAATGGGAGTTAGTTTTTGGTTTTAGTTCAAATGAAGATTACTCAATAAGGCCCAGGGTATGACCACAAGTCTCAGGGATTTCTGAGGCATTTTTTAATGGGAAAGACTCCGCTGACTTCTCTGGTTAGACCCGTCATGATCAAAAACAATATCAGCTTAGATGGGCTCTCTCCCGACTCCCCCTTTCACTTCCTTGAATCTAGCAAGCATGCAGTGCTGTATCGATAGTGGCTGTAGTGGTAGAAAAGAAACTGGGACTATTCCAGATTTGCTTCCAGCTCCTAGCAGCCTTCACTTAACAAGAGAAAAAAGGACTTTTTTTTTATAATAGAATCGAAGAGAAGAAAAGCAGATAACAGAACAGGTCAAAGCAATAAAAACAGTTAATTAGCACTTCCATAGGAGAAGACACAGCAAATAAAAAGTGTGGGATCTCTTAGAATAACCTCATTTAATATTTTTATTATTTTCATATTAGCTTTTTATTATTACTATGGCTGGAAAGGGCTACAGGTATGATAGGCACATATAATGCTTCCTATATGAACATCACTGAAGTAATCATCTACTTGGAGAAAACAGTACCAGACACCGCCTATCATTTAAACACATACTTTTCCAAGGCCTGCTCCTGCAAAGAGCTGCACACATGCTGAAGCCTATGCACCGTACTTCACATTACAAATGTGCTGTGCTCACAGAGCTCAAAGTTCTTCATATGCTGAAGTCTTTCTGGTGCAAGGTACACATTTTCTAGGTTTGTTAATGCAGCATCCTGTACCTATCTATTCTTTCAGTGAACCAGCTTCCAGTTGACCTTCTTTAACCTCCCAGCCAGACTTCAGTAAAAAAATATTTTATTTGCACTGTATATTGACATAGATTTTCTATAAGTCCTAACAGAACCAAATAAAACTTCATGCTAATGTAAATTTGGACTCAAAATACATTTGATCTTAATCAGCACTTTTTCCAAAAACAGAGGCAATTCTCTATTATTTGTGTTAGTTTTATGTTACCTACTTCACAGCAATGGATTGTAGCATTTAATTCCAACTGTGATTCTTTGTTTTCTTTTTGCAGTACTCAAAGGAAAAAACAAGGAAGAAATATGTATTGTGAGAAAAGATCTAGGATCACACTGTCTTTCATAATACAACTTTCTACTGGAAAGTAGAGAGATCATGTGATGCATGCTCTTTTATAAAAAAAAAATCAGAAACAGTCTGTGAAACAGAAAGAACTTACCTCCCCTACCCCCCCACTGTATTATAAACCAACCTTAACAAACTGAAATCCACTGCCACAGTGAAACAGAAAAATAACAACCAATACAATGAGATGCTGAGTGACTCCTACAGGAAGTTAGGCATGTTCAGGTTGTACGTAAAGTTCTTTCCATTAAATTAAACTCCCACTGAAACCGAAGTCTGTGGATCAGAGGATTTGATTCTGCAAAGTGATGAGTGCTTTGGCCCCAGTTCAGCACAATGTTTAAGAATATGTTTAATTGTAAATGCATGAGCCATCCCACTGAGGTCAATTAATTTCCATTAGCAAAACGCATAAAATTAAGCGCAAATTAAAGGGGTTGCTGAATTGGAGCAGGAGTTCTCACCAGAGATCTGCCGGATCAAGCCCTTAATGATGAGATGGTTTACAAGGGCGGCCCAATGTGCATCAAATAAGAACCTTGCTGAGTTTTGGGGCCAGCGAATCTTTGCAACAATATTGCCAATTTTGGGGCAGCATTTATGGCTCAATAGCGCTACAGCCACATCCTCAACATTTTTCACACTAAGTAACTAACTTGTCTAGTTTTGTTGTTTTTATAGTTTACATTATTTATGTGTTATTAGATGTGCTCGGTTGATACAGAAATTACTCTGGCTCCTGTTCCCAATTGTAAATGAGACGTTGTTTCTTAGAGGGCATTCATAAAACATACCAAATGGACTGCCATGGGTTATGATTTTATCTCAGACAGCATGAAAGACCTGATAATTCATACGTGGAAAAGTTACAGTGAATTATAGGCCTGTTACTTCCATACTAGCTTAAAACAATATCTTAAAAATCAACCCAAGATAATTCCAAGCAGACAAGGAATAAAATGCTCCATAAGGAACATGTTTTATCTTCCTGATTCTCCCCTGTGGCTTTCTCCCCAATCACCCATCACAAACACTAATGTTATTAAGACATCTTCATGAACTGCTGTAAATCTACCAGAGTTAGAAAATTGCCTTATGATTGTTTATTGAATTTAACTGCTCACAGACAAGAAAAGTACTCTCTAAATATTATATTATTACACTCTTCATGTTAACAGCTTCTTCTAGAACTCTCATTTTCAGATCTCTAGAGCTTTTTCAGGCTTTCTTGAAGAGCCTCTTGCAAATTTTCAATTAATACAGATAAACCTCACCAGAGGCAATCCAGGACACCAGCTGGTTTCTACATGAACTGTCAATTATATAAGATGGGGATGTGAAGAAGTGCTTTTGAGAAATCTACTACACTGATCATATAATCTCAGGACAAAACCAAAGGCCATTTGAAACATTCCTGGTGGGACTAATGGAAACCATGTATTGCACTTCAGTTTCCTATTTATTGCGTTTGGCTCATTAATCATATTGAATATGATACTAGTAGCTGCACTATCTATTATTTATCTAGTACCAACAGCATGCTTGTGATGTGCAATGAATTTAAATGGCTCAGTAAGTTAAAATGGCTGGTCACCAGCTGGGATGGCTGGTTACACATGAATGTGCCGAAGACATCTGAACATCTGAGCTGGCAAACCCAGCCAACAGATAAATGTCAACCTTGCATCTGAATGAAGAGCAGATGGCTTGTGCTGGACCAAGGCAATGCTCAAGCGACGATGGTAGGTAAAAGGAAATACTTTGAAGAATTCACTCCCCACTATTCAGGGCATCTGCCATTAGGATTGTTAGTCTGCAGCCTTTGGATCTCCCTGGGATGCTGCAGGGCTATTGGATGCTCAAAGCATAAGTGCTGACTACCATCTGTGACTGTCTCAAAGATCATATCCCATCCCAAAAGACCCAGAACTAGTGCCACTGATCCACATTTCATAACATCTATATTTAACTAATGCAATTGTTCCATCTAGGAAAAAGGTGCACAGCCTGAAACAGACACAACTGGGGATTATGCTGGGTTAATCAGTATTTACAACATTCTTAGCCCTAAAAAGCTGATAAAAAAGCCCTAAAAGTCTTCTCTGCCCCCAAACAAGCCTCTCACACATCTATATGGCACTGGAATAATACTTTTTGACCAGCATGTAGCAGCTTTCTTTTAGCTACAGAGTCCAGGTTTATACCTAGTAAAGTTGTCTTTCATACAGAGAGAAAAGTGATTATGGACTTTGCTGCTTTCAAAAGTGAATGAAAAATTATTTTTTTAGTTTAGCTTTACTAAGATTTTCACATACATGAGAGCAACACTGACACAAATACAAGCAAAAAAAAAGCTACACATTAATCAACCCATTTTTATAGTTTATAGAAGAAAGAGATCCAAATTGAAAATGTTATTTGTATTTCTATCTGGAGGAAGTGGAAGAATATTAGAGACTATGATAATGTTGCTGTACGTATATAGATGGATTGCTCTTATCTCTAACATTTGGTAGTCAGTGTAGTCACTACTCTGAGTATAGTCTAGGAACCTGTAACTCGGTCAACAAGAAAGAAAAAATATCAGCCACATGTCTAATGGGTAACGTATCATCAGCAGGTTCAATGTTACTGGAATTTTGGAATCCTGCTCTAAAAACAACTATAATTGACATCAATTTATCCAAGGATCTCAAAGCACCTTGCAAACATTAATTAAGCCTATTGACCATGAGAAACATTAAGGTAGAGAAGTGAACTTAACCTGTGTCACAAACAAAGGAGAGTGAAGAACAGAGTCTACAAGTCCTGATTCACATTCCCCTTTTTAACACTAATTTGCATTTCCTATTTTTACCTTTCTTACAGGGCTTTAAGATAGAAGGATTAATTAATCAACATACTCCTTTGCTACAATTCTGAAAATGTAAAGTATCCCAAAAGTAACAAGCATATTGCGTAGCCTCTAGAATACATTCCATGCAATTATGAAAAAAAAAGGTTTACTTATAAGGACATAGTCTCAGTATATCCAACAAATCACACTGGCATTTTAGCAAAACTAAAAACTTGGGCTCCTTAGCATCTAAATATAGGTGAAGGCAGTGATTCTCAACCAGGGTGTAAAAGCAAGGGGTTCACTGAGTCTATCGAAGGGTGCCTTGAGTCTAAGGAATTTGGGAATCACTGGGTTAAGGTGAATAATTTTATATCAAGTGGGTATTTGGGTTGTACTCTGTGCATTTACACAGTTTTTTATTATGGTACAACTATAAAAATTTAAACATTCTGTCATGGAGAATTTTTTTTAAAGCCAATCATCTAAAAGATAAAATTAAAATAATAGAGAAACATCGGGAGCTGCTGACCCCTTCTCATTTAGAAAATAAGAAGGTCTCTGTTCGTATCAGAGAACCATTTTTCACTATAGAGAAGACCTCCAGTCCTCTTCAAGGTGTAACACTATCATGACCTTTTCATATTATGTGAGACCATCTCATGAGCTGTGTGTGTAGGTCCTGTGCACCTAAAAACAGAAAAAAAACCCTCCCTAGAGCAGGATGATTTAAGATTTATCATTATATAACATTATTATATGACACATATATATCTTTATACATTTCATTGGCTCCCTAAAAATGATGCATTCTGAACTAGTCTTTCTAGGTGTACTCTAAATCAAAGTGTGATTAGTAATGGCAGTGAGGGAGGGAGGAATACAACCAGTTCTTGTCACAGTAGGGGAATGTTCTGCAACCAAGTTTTACACCTTCCATAAAATAAAGACATTCTGTGTGACTTGAAGAAACAATAAGACTTGGATTACACAGTGGAGATGTGCAAATCTCACTCTCTTCTTGAAAAGACAGAATGAGAAAAAGGCTGAGTGCCTCCACAATAGGTTAAGGCTTCACAAATGTAAATGTTAAGACACTGATCTTCTGAACTCAGGGATCTTACGCATAATAATTCAAGAACCTGCTTTACAGATACTGCAGACCCTTCAGCTGCCTCTCCCCCTATAAGTCTTTTCTTCCCACTATATTTTCTCACATAGCGCATGCCTCAGATAAGAGATGCACCTTGTTTTTGAGAAGCCAGAAGGGGGGAAAGGGTTTTTTTCCCCCAGAGTTATGGCTATAGAGCAGGGGCAGAGCCTAATCTTCAGCTCACTTACCCTTCCTTTGCTGCTCAGCCAAAAGGTAAAACTGCAGTTGCTGTTGAAAACTGGTTTCAGTGGAAAGCTCTACAGTTTTGGAAAGAGCTAAAAACAGCTTGCAGGGCTATGGAATAGGAGAAAAGAGACCAGGAGTATCTAGCAGAGATTTAAATTGCAGGGAGAAAGATTGGCTCTATTCGTGAAACATCAAGACCATTAAGAACGAGAGATGGTCATTAACACCTTTGGAGAGAAGGACAATAAGCCATTACGTGAACTGATTCCCTCAACTGCTGGGCAGTTGGTTTTAAGCTTTTATTGGAGTAGGAATCAAAGTAGCTATTCTGGGCTAAACACACACAAGGAAAAATTAAGTGTCCCTGCTTAAGACTCACTCCCCACTTCATCCCCAGTTCTGGAGAGCTGTTTTTTGGGGAAAAGTACATATAGTATGCAAGTAAATACAGACTTTTCTAGACAAGCACAGAAGCATTGTTTCCCTAGCAGAAGACTGGATACACAACAAATGACTTCATACATGTGTGAATATACTTAATGAAGGGACAAGTCAAATGACCTCCACTGTCTGTCCATAAATCAGTTGCCAAGAAGACATCATTAGAATCAAAGGGGAACTACAGGAATAGTCATTAAGCAATAAGGAGAAGACAGGAAGGAGAAAAAGAGAAGCTTCATGGTTTAAGTATTTTTCATAGGCATTGAGCAAGATTTCAATGTCTTTAGTGCTGGGGAACAGGTTGTTGGTCCTTTCACAGCTAAGGACTATATTCTCCCTCTATCCTCCCAGGGTACAAATAACTGGTATTGAAATACCTTGGCATGAACTTCAGGTGGCTTTTTCTCTTCTTCTTCTGAGGTTCTAGGAAGCTGTGTTTGCAAAACACAATTTTGTTTTGTTTTCTGATCTGTGATTACTTCTATATACACATGTATTTCTGGTGGAGTTACTCTTTCTTCTACCCTTCCCCCATTTTGCCATTTTAAATAGGAAAATCATCTATGAGGTATCCTAGCCATATATATGCATTCTCAGATCTGCCTGTCCTAAAATGTGGTAAAGTTACTGTGATACCTGAAACTGGGAAAGTCGCTGGCCAAAGTTCTGATACAGCAGGGCACCCAGACCCTTAGAAGTTACTTTGTAGAGATAAGTGAGGTGTTACGAGATAAGCAGACAGACTAAGGGGATAAACTAAGCTCAGGCTTGTCCCTGCCTGCATGATCCTCCACCCCCAAATGCCCGGTGCATCTGAAAAGAGGTAAGCACTGTTCTACATAAACTAGTTTTGAAATTGGGTGCCACTCAATTCACAAAAATTATGGAGGGCTGCTTTAAGTCCAGTGAGGGATGCCACGATTGCAAAAAAGTTGAAAGCCACTTGGATAGAGCATCAATAAGTGCCCACACCTCTGTAAAAATGCAGAATGTTACCTCATATCATGGTCTGGCTTTACCTTAAGATCACATAAAGGTCTTTTTTTAAAATATAAGATAAACATGCACATGTTGGGAAATGAGCTGCCTTTAGTCCTACATTTAGTCCCATGCAGAATTAGCGTTGAAAAAAAAAATCACAGAGCTGATTATGTGACTTTTGGAAGGGGAGGTGGGAGGGGGGATGTCATCAAAAATTCTGTACTAGAGAAATAATTATTAATTTTTACTTGAATTTGGCTACATCTCACTTATGTAGGCTACGAAGCTTAATTATAAAAGCTCTTTCTAGTGAAATATTTCACTTATCTTTGATATCCAGTCCAAATGGACTGGAAATAAAGCCCTTGAAGAGCAGAAAGGAAATGTCTTTTATAGTTATTTTTGGTCCCATTAGGCTGAATCTCATTAGTAAAAAAAAAAGACTTTACATTTAACAGCATTCATTGCTGCTTCACCTAAAGCTGGCAGACTTGTAGATAAACCTTTCAACAACTAAGTTCAGGATTATGCAGCTCTGAAGTACCCATTTTCAGAAAATGTACTTATTAGCCAAGGCAAGCCATTGTTCTGATGCTCTCCACGTTCACTTGGGATGCTGTAGAGTGGAGCCTGCTGAAAAATTATTGACAAAGCTTGAAAAAACACCATTTTGTTGAAACCCAAAAGCTTCGTTGAAAAGTATGGGTTTAAGCAGGGTGACCATATGGGACAATGTGAAATCCGGGACACTGCCTCCCTCGCATCTCCCACGTCAGTGGTGTTGCAGTAGGCTGTGTACTACTACTCAGGCAGCTAAGGGAGTCAAGGGCCTGTTAATAACCCCTTTTTCTTTACTCCACAGGTGTTAACCATCATCTCCCCTTCCTAACAGTCATTCCACTAATCAAGCTAACCTAGTTTAGGGCAATTTTGCTGTCTGTTAGGGCCCCCTATTTCACAGCGTGTGACACTCTGCCTCCTCACTGGACTGCTCCTGGTGCCCAAGACTGGCCTCCAAAATCTGGGGCTGTCCTAGCCAAACTGGGAGGTATGGTTACCCTAGGTTTCACTGAATATTTCACCAGGAAGTTTTCTCAGAGGTATGAGAGAGACAGAGACAGAGAGTTTTCCTTTTTAAACCTTTATCAGGGGCCAAGCATGTAACACTCGCCAGAGACAAAACCACCATGTCACCAGAGACTGAAACTTCCCCCCCCCCATGCCCTTCATGGGCTTACATTTGTAGGACTAGCTGTCTGCCTTCCACTTGGCAGAGGCCCCCCATAGTAGCCCAGCAAAACACAAACTGGTTCATATTTTGTTGTAAGGTGAAGATTCAAATATGACACATGGGCGGACCAGGAAGCAGAAGAGTTGGAGGGGATCATCAGACCCAGCCCCTGCGCGCCAGTTTCTTCAGCTTTGCAGAGTTGCCATCTTGGCCTGACCCAGAAAAAAAATTGGCCAGGCAAATCACACTCCCCTTGGTCGCTTGGTCAGGATAGAGAAGATGTACACAGTCCTGCAGAAGTTCAAGACCAGCATGCCAGAAAGGGAGAAGGAGAGGGTGAGACAGACTCTAGCACCCAGGATCTGGGCATGTCAGGTTCAAATCTCCACTTGAATCAAAGCAGGAAAATGATTGTTTCTCTGACTTTTCAAGTGAGTGTCCTAATCACTGGGCTTGTAGCAAAACCCCCAGTTTTTCTTTTTTAAATATATATAAATAAGATAGATATGCATTCCCTTCCCTTCCCCAACTAGTTCTGGCTTTTGTTTCTCTCCCTCTCTATTCCCTCTAGAAAAGCATAAGCGAGCTCAGACTTAGGATAAGCTTTAACATTTTTATTTTGGTGGCACGTTTTTGGTTTGGGCTATCCACTGTTTTATATTGTATTATTATTAGATTTGTATTGATTCTTACTGTTGTATATTGTATTATCATTTTCATATTGGTTTTTATTATTTCATATGGATATTGTATGGTTTAGGCCCATGTTTGTAAGTGAACCAAAGTAATGCCAAGTTTCCATTTTGTATGTCAAGTCTCCATCTTGTGTCCTCTGCCTGGGCATCCCCTGTGTTGCAACTGTATGATTCACGTATCCCTCCCATGTAAATTGGTTCCTGAATGAATGAGAGCGATTGGGAATGACTGAAATACAATGGTAGCAGACCTCTACTGAATGGCCTGTAACAACCAGGCCATCACCGTGCATTGATTCATCCAGGAACCACGGACCTCACCCAGGAACAGAAACAAGAACCCAGCATTTGAAAGACAAAAGACCCTGCAGAACCAGCAACTCTACCATTGTACCCCACCATTAGAGACACCCAAAAATGCCCATCCCTGCTTAGAGCACACATGCTCAGTACACCAGGGGCTGACCCTTGCCTGGGCATGCCTCCTGTCACTAGGGTCACACAAGGTCTGCCCCTATAAAAAGGGGCAGTGAAGACAGAACCAGTGGGCGCCCTCTCCATCTGTACCAGCACTATGCCGCACTATCTATGCACCCAGAGGCCCTGCTGGCAACCCCCCTCTGGACAACACCTGCTGGACAAGGACCCCTTTCCAGCCTGGATAGGTAGCTGTCACCCCTCACCCCCTCTTCAACCAAAGACTTGGACACTGCTTCTCTTCCCTACCTGGACTTCAGCCCTTCCACTGAGTCTCTTTCTCCTGCTGCCATTGTGAGTGCTTGTGAGTGTGAGTGTGAGTGTGTGTGTGAACCAATAACTTCATGGGGCTGTGTAGTGTGTTGCCTGTGTAATAAAAATGTTATTTGGACCCCTAAATTGGGTTTTGCTTTACTATGGTTTGGCTCTGCTCCTCGCCCCTCTAACTTCTGTCTCATTTCTCCCTCTACTGCTTCTGGCTCACTGCCACCTCCAACACCTGTCCTGAGCTCCTCTCTGCCTCCAGACACCCTGTTTCTTTGCCACTGTCTTATCCCCACTGCCTTTTCCTTGTCCCCTGAGCAGCCAAGTTTCTGCCTCAGTTTCTTTCCTGGATGTCTCCTCCTTGCCACCACTTACCTGACCTCCCCCCCAATATCTTATCTCTCTGTCTCAGTTTCCAGGCTCAGTCTACCTTAAGTAAACCCAAGCCTCAGTACCTCAGCCAGCTTCTCTGTAGTCTACTGGTTCTGGCAACTTTCACTCCCTACACTTGAACTGGTGTGTGTGTATATATATCTGGCATTGTGTGCATAATATATGAATTAGTGATCTGTGTCTAACTTTTGGGGTGTATAGTGTATGTGCTTGAATTGGTGATAGGTATGCATGTGCCTAGGCTGGTTTGGTTGTGTATGTGCCTGAGCTGGTAGTGTATGTGTGTATGCACCTAATTGATTTGTCTGTTTGTATATGTGCAATTGTGTCACACCCTCCTGTCTAACAGCGCAATATTGAGATCCTGAGAGGTGGCCTGACCCCACAGGGCAACCGGCTGTCTCTCAGAGTGCACAGAAACAAACTATCACAATATAAAACAAGACAGGAGTTTCTGGAAGAGTAGCAGGTGTACTAGAAAATAGCACACGTACACCCTTTATCTCACAGTATGAACAAATTATATCATGGTAGCCCATCCCTCTTCTTCACTAGGAGCGAAGCTACCATGCATTGGTTTTCAGTTATGGCAGGGGTAAGAGCTTAGGTGTGCACAGCTACCATGGAGTATTTTATAAATTCCTGTCCTTGTTCACCTTGTGGCAATTTAGGTACACATGCCCCTATACATATATATCCCAGTATCTTTTTTTATTCCATCCACATTATGACAGATTAGATTTCTTATTTTGTGGTATATTTAATTAAAAATATAAAGGGAGTAGGAAAATTAGAAATAAGTATGCCTATCATCTAGATTTTTAATGAATTTGTTTTTTGTAAAAAATTTCAAACCATGTCTAGGATTTCTTTCAGAGGAACTCTGTTCTGAAGTTGAATAATTGCACCATTTTGTGTTCTTGGCTGTGTGATGAGAGCCAAAGATGGCAACAAGAAAAAGTATGGCACAAGCAAGCTTTAACTTGAAAGTATAGTAGCAACAAGAGGAGAAAATTGGAGACATAGTCCTCATGTAATTCTTGTGTCCTAATCAGAGCTTGATTCTACAGGCAATGGGGGCTTTGTAAGGAATTGCAATGTGAGCAGTAGCCAGTCCATCTAGAATAGGGATGTTGAGGGAGAATGGTCTTGTGGTTCACACACTGAGCTGGAAGTCAGGAAATCTGGGATTAGCTCCTGGGCTCTGCCAGTGGTTTCCTGTGACACCCTGGAGACAATTATACACAACTTCCTTTGGCCTTGCATCCCTGCCTACAAGATTGGGATAAAAATACTTCTCTAGCTACAGTTGTGTTAGGAGGATGAAATCATTCATACTTGCAAAACACTCAGCCATTACAGGAATACCTGGGAGGTCCAAAATACATGCACAGATAAGTCTTTGACACCACAGCAGAGTAATATGGGAAGTCTTTAACTGCCACTGTCTTTGCCACAACTTTTCTTTGGCGACTAGATTCATTTTCTGTTTTTTTATCCTGGCAGCTTTGATGAGCAGTACCAGGCTGATGCAACACACACAAACAAATGAGAACCATTCAGCTGCCTCCCATCAATAGGTTTGCTTTAGGTCAAGCCGTGAATTTACATGGCTGATTTTGGTGGTAAAAACAAATCTAACCAAAGGAAGAGATGCTAATACTGAAAAAAATCTTAAACATTATTCATATGCAGGATTACCATTTTCCTCATTCAAGGTTACTCTGTACGCTGTAATTTATCGTAAATCCTTCACTGACTCATACCATTTAAAGACAGAAAAGAACATTAGATCATCCATTCTGACCTTTGTGTAGCCACTGGACATTAAGGCTGCTTACAGGCAGACATTAAAAAACCCCCAAAAAACATGCTTTACCAGAAGCAGCAGCCCGGTAGTTCAACCCAGCTCTTCAGCATCTGTGTAGATTGGGAGCTTCAGTGGGGATTTTTGGTGCTTTTGTCTAACAGCTGATTCAATCAGGGATTCAGGCAGGGATGCAAGGTCTTTACTGGGGTAAAGGCCAGCCAGCCAGAGGATCTCTGCCCTCTCCAGCTGGGTTAAGCTAAAATCCAGCCTGCCAACTAATTGATCTGGCCCACAGGTGGACACTCACCAATTGATTGTATCCAGGCTGGCTGCCCCTGTGGCGCTCTACATGGGGCTGAGCCCTACCTGCTTCTGCCCAGGGCAGGCCATGCCATGCTCCCACCTGTACATACCCCATGCCCACCACCTGCACTCTTCTGGCCCCACCCCAGTTCTGGCTAGTGTGCACAGCTTCCTAGCAGGGATACTCCCGGTGCAGCTGCAGCTGCCTGTGTACTGCTTGGCTCCCCACACCTCCAGCAGCTCCTTCTCCCAATCTTCCTGCCCCTGCAGCACCACTTTGGGCAGCAGGTAGTGCTGGGGAGAAACAGCTGCTATGGGGACATTTGCCAGACAGCAGATGCCCCAGCCAGGTAGGGGAGAAACTGCAGCTGGGTGGCTCCAGCTCCAAGCCATGGGGCTCCAGCTCTAGCCACCTTCCACCCATTCCACCTGTCCAGCACAATGAGCAGCCACCTGCAGGTGACCAAGTTGGTGGACGGCGGCTGGGAGCTGGAGCTGAAGTTCCATGCACTGGGGCAGGAGCCACCCAGCTGCAGAGTGGGAGCATGGCACAGGGTGCTCCAAGCAGGACTGGGTGGGTCTTGGCTCTATATGGGGCACTGTGGGGGCAGCTGCAGGCAGGGGCAGACTACACCAGCACCTGCACCCAGTCCAGCCCAGGAGAGCTCTGCTGCATGCATCCCCTGTCCCCATTTCTACCTCCCCCCACCCTGGCAGGCTCCTGGGACCTAGCATGCGGACAACCGCACACACACCTCATATGCCCACCCCCACCCCAACATGCCAGCTACACACCCACATCTCCCCACACAAACCCGACCCCCACCCCCTGCACACCTCCCCACCTCCCACACACAAGATACAAGAGTAAGTCTCTATTTGAGTTATTATTCAATTGCCTCTATACACACTACTGAAAAAATATAAATCAGGACAAAAATTATTTTTGAAATAAAATTGAAGTATGTTATAACAGATGTTTGACTTTTTGTATATGAATTGTTATTTAATCTAAAATAACAATGATATTGTTAAAATGATATCTTCTGAAGGATTTTACATGTGTGGCCTAAGACAGCTCACCAGAACTCATTAAGTCACCCTCCAGCTGAAATAATTGCCCACTCCTGGGTTAAGCAGTCCCTCTGCCCCCAATCCAGCCCATGCAGCCCTGAACATGCTCAGAGATGCTCTTTTGTCTCCTTCCAGTTTGTCCAGCTCCTCAAAGATCCTCTAATTGTCTCAGTCCCCAGGCTCTTCAGGCCAGGAACTGACAAACTGCTTCACTCCCAGCCTACCCTCCCATTGCCATGTGCATCTCCTCTGGACATCTCATCTTTGGTTGTACCTCAATAAAGTAATTCAAGACTGTTGATGCTAAAGTTCCCTCTTGTCTCTCCTGCACAAAGCCAGCCCTGGCACTTAAACCTTCATTCTCTGTGCAAAGGCCAAGGAGGTAAACTGAGTCACATAACAGTACAACAATGCAAACACATTTAACACAGAAATATCACAATAAAGCATGTAGTCACATCCTCGCTCTCAGCAAGAGACCTTCTTGGATCTCTGACATGCTTAGACAAATGGAAAGAGAATGGTAGAAATTCAGGCATCAGAGGTAGAAAACATGATGATATAGATAAGCTGAATCATAATACTGTCTCTATTGATTCTATACTGAGCAGTATTAAAGGCCAAGAGAACCTTCCCGTTAGCTTCCATTGAGGCTGGAAAATCCTACCGCATGAGCTATCCAGTGTGGTAATCTGCTTTGAAAAATACCTGAGTGTCTACTCTGAAAGATAGCTGAACACCAAGTGCTATGAAGAACTACCATTTGATTCATTTGATTGCTTACAACCTGGATCTGTCATACCCATATTCATTAACTAAAACTCACTTGTCTTAATCCCTGAATTCCACTTACTCATCGTGGAGCTGTGGATATCCTAAAGGGCTCTTGAGCCAAGGCTTGCGAATCTAACCCATCTTGTTTCAGGTCTGTGGAATAGTTTCATGAACAGCAGATGCTATGCCTAACTGAAGTCACCAACATGTCACAGAGAGAGAGAACCATCCTCTCCTCCATCAAAATATGAAATAGTTTGACTGACACTGTGAAATCCATCTTGGATACATTGGTTCTTGTTAACTGCTGCAAAGTATTACATATCTAATTCCAAAGTAAGCTCACAAACAAATTATGCAAAGCGCAGCTACATAGGTTATTATTGTAGACATCACAGAGTCTGGATTCAGGCAAGGACATCGGACTGATACCACTTCAGTGGCACAATGGATGACCACCTCATCCTTCTGATGAACAGAGAGGAGGTATCCATTCTCTGTTCAGACTTCATCGCAGCTTTTAGCAGTGCTGACTATAAAACTTCACTTTACTTTATGTAGGAGCACCAAGGCAATGTACTAAAACAGAACACGATTTTCCTGGAGGGACATAACCAACAAGTGGTGATGATAAAACTCTAACATTTTATTCTTCATTTGTAGCACCCCACAGTGATCACATCCCCACTTTTCCACATTTACATACAGCCATTATTTGAACTGGCCAGACAACACAAACTCAAGTGCTAGCTCTATTTTTATCTGTCATATATGCCCGCAACGTTATCAAAAATGGTCCGTGTTTGGATGAGATCAGCCAGTGGCTAAAACTAGCTGGTAGAAAGTGAACACAAACAAAATAAAGGTTATGCTGTTGATAGAGAAAAGCATTTTGAAGCCCTTGTAACTATGAAGAAGCCTTCTTTGGTGGAATGTACATATCCAAAACCATTCAGTTTAGTCCGTAGCTTTGGAAATCTCCCGAACTCCTTTTTAACAGTAACCTCTCCCATTGCTGCACATGTGATTACTGATTTCTACCATCTTCAGATGCCTAGAAGCTATAACCTGGTTGATAATGATCTGGTCTTATTCAAGGCCTGATCATTTCTTGGATGAAGTACAGCAACACAAGAAATCTGAATAGGAAGCTTTTGGTCCTTAGGAAACCCTGACCATTATCAAATGTTGCAGTGAGTCTCTTCAGGAACAAGGGCTACCATGAGTACATCACATTTGTCCTTGAATCATGCTCAAGGCTTCGGTCCATCCTTTTAAGGTGCTCAAAGGCTAGGTCCAAGATATCTAAAAGCTAGCGATAAACAGGATCACTGACCCTGTGCTGGAGCAATGGGACATTCACCAGTCAAGGTTAAATGGGAATTTCCTCAGAAGACAACCCCAGACCGTGAACCATCACAACAAAAAACCCTTCTAAAATGAAACATTGCAACGCACACCTTTCTCACTCCGTGAAGAACATGAGAGAATAAACATGTGGCAGATGTTAGTCACATCACTTAATACACTACCAAAAGGTAGACAGATACTATGTCATAGAAGAATCTAGAGTAACCAGCAGCCACCCCAGCATAGCTAACACTACTCCCGGGGTGGTACTGGATTATAAACACCACCCTATTCATGAACTGTGGCCCCAGGATAACTGGAGCCCTTCAGCACTGGGTTTGACGCCATTTTCTGAATTAGTCCTAAAACCAGAAAACACAAATTACTCTCAGGAGATTAATTTTCTGGTAGTAGTATATAGTGATTAGAGTTGGTTGTTACATGCCTATCTCTGTTTTAAAGCAGTCTCAGAATTGCTTTTCCAGTCTACAAGTTGTTCCAGAGCTTGCTTCTTGTCCTCTATTCCTGTTAATATTACCGCCACAGCTACATACATCAAAGGATATTTTTGTGTGTTAGTAAATGCCCTTGCCAGTATATCTTTCCAGCACACCTTGTCCTCTTCCTCTTATGCTTTAATCCACTACAGCCCTAGACTAGAGGTAGCCACTGATTAAAAGAGCAAAAAGATTTACTAGCTTGCTATTGAGTGTTTTTGAGGTAGCACTTCTAAAAACTATCCGTGGGAGCACCATCAAAGCAGTATAACCTTCTGTGTGAAGCCTGGACTGTCTGAGGAGCTAGCCAGAAAGGCTCAGCCATAAAACAAGAAGAAACATTAAGAGTTATGAAGAGCCAATTTCACATAATTAAAAGTTAATTAAAAACTCTCGGTGTACGCTACACCCAGAAAAATGGCCTTTTGTCATTTATACAAGCGAGTTCCCTGAAAGAAGCACTCATCTGAGACTACAGCCCATTCCAGAAAAGTAAATAGAAATCACACAATCACACAGCCTGTCCCAGGTGGCATACTAATTTACTAACAGTTCTCGATAATTTATTGCAAGTTAAACAGCCTGGTGGCAGGCAAGGAAAAGGATTATTTACTCTCCTCTTCTCTGACAACGATGTCTCACATCCAAATCTACCTCGCTTCATCAGCTTGCTCCTAGGCATTTCTTTGAAGAATTAATAAGCAGACAACAAGCAAAAGTATATGGAAAAATAAGCCTATAACTCAATTCATTACTGCAGAAAAAGAGACCCCATGAGGCACATGAAAACCCATACAATATCCTTTTAAATAATTGCTTCCTTCAAAAAGAGAGATCAAACAGGTGGATTCCGGCTGGTAGTGGCAAGATGCCTCCTGCCATACATTTATTATTTGTGCAATCTCTTTTCCTTTAATTTTTGTTTGATTATAATAATCATGGAGTACATTTATACAGCACCCAAACTGAAGTGTGTTAGAAAACTGTTAGTCCAAATTGTCTGCCAGTTATATCTGGGCAAAATCAATGTGTTGAATGGGGTTGTACAATTATCATTAGGGATAGGATTTAACTGTTTTCAGGTGATAGGGCCACATTTTCAAAATAAAAGTGTTTAGGTCCCAGAGTCAGGACCAAATATTCATCCCATTTGAAAATATACTTCCTTGTCCTTGTAATTACAAATTGTTCAGTCCTCAGAGTTCACAAAGACTGCATCTCTGTGATATTTTTGCACACTTCCCAGCAAAATGGGAGGCAGAATACCTTTTTAAGGTACTTTCATGAGAGCTGGGGCTGTTCTGAAAATCTGCCCCTAGTAAAGAGTATAAGCTTAAAAATCCATAGTGAAAATATTATTCACAATGGCCTAAATACTACCCACTGTTAGGTAAAGTAACACGTTTAATAATTATACTTTTGCTAGTATGTTGACAACCTGATTTTCAGAATTAGTGAGTGCCTGCAACACCTGTTCATCTCAGTCTCTTCAATTCTTGGCACCTTTGAAGACCAGGCCAAGTTTATGCCTGAAATGAAATCCGAGTCTGCTAAAACGTGGTGTTTTGAACTCATTCTATGCCTTGGTGTTCTCGGCATCCCGGAGCTGTGAATATGACTTGCAAAGAATTTGGGGCTTGCTTGTGCAAATCCAGTGGGTATTAGTGAAAACTTAAGAGGCGATTCAGGGCTCAATAACTGCTATAGCTAGAAAGATAGCAAAGCTGGAAAACATAGGTTCATGTCTGAGGAATCTGACATGGCACTATTCTAACTAACAATAACTACTGTAAGACATTGAAAAAGTGAACTGGTCATCTGGAAAACGAGCTCAAAATAAGAGACGTCAATTTGGCAAGAGCTAGTTGAAGCACGAAGCAAAGAAAAGTTAGGCTATTTTTTTTCAAGTGGGCTGCAGTAATATTAGGGAATAGCAAATTATCACCTACAATGGTAGGTGCTCTGGGTGTGCAGAAAATATGGGAGGATCATCATGGCATGGGTATAGACTGACTTATCTTTCTCAGTGTTATTTCTCACATGAAGGGTTATATAGCCTACAAATATCAACTCTGTGAAGTATGCTATGGCATTTGTGGAATCTCCAGATTTTAGCACAAGTTGGAATATTTCTAATTACTCACATTTTTTAGGTGGCTCTTTGTCCCATTCTGCCTGTTTGGAGCTGATGGAAACCCCACCAAAATCTTCAAGTAGGGGGGAGAGGAGCTCATATTACAGCTCCCTGCCCTCATCTTAAGGATTTGGAATGATGAGGAAATCCCAGATAACCTCAGGGACACTATGATTGCGACAATCTTCAAGAAAGGAGACAAGTTCGACTGTAGAAATTACAGAGGGATCACCTTGCTGTCCACCACAGGAAAGATCATTGCAAGAACCCTCCTGAGCCATCGCCTTTTGCTTGGTAAAGAACACCACCCAGAATCTCAGTATGGATTTAGGGAAACTGTGGGCAAATATGGCCCATGGGCCAGATCTGACCCACAAAGCAATTATATCCGGACCACAGCAGGTCCCTCAGCCCCACATGGCCCAGGTGTGGAGGGCAGCCCAGGCCATAGTGTGTGCAGCTGGTCCCACTGCCCCAAGATGTGTGGCAGGGTGGGGGTAGTGTGGTGGCCGGATTCCACTTCCTGGCAGCTCCCACAGTGGTGGCTCCTTCCAGCTGCCGCCACTAGTGGCTTTGTTGATGCTGGAGCTGGCCCCACTGCCCAGACACCTCAGCCTGTCTGCCCTGCAACCACCATCGGGAGCACCAGATGGGGTGGACAAGCAGGTGAGCCTCTAAGGAGACTGGCCTGGGACCTCTGCAGGCAGGGCACGCTCACCTGGGTGGATGGCATGGGGGCACACGAGAATGTGTCATGGGTCTGTCCTGGGCCCTGGCTCTGTGCTGTCACTGCTCTATGTTCCAGGCCCTGCGCCCAGCTCCATCCACCTGGCCCACTCCCAGAAGCTGCTCCACACTTGCCTGCAGCCCCATCCCATCCCATCTGCCTGGCTGAGCATGCCTGCTTACAGGGTTCCCAGTCAGTCTCCCACTCTTCTCTTTGCAACAGCTCATCAAAATTCCTAAAGTGGCCCTCCAGCCAAAGTAATTGCCCACCACTGGTTTAGGGCATTGAAAAGCACAACTGACACAATCTTCTCAACTCACCAGCTTCATGAAAAATCCCAGGAACAACATAAACTTCTCTACATGGCCTTCTTTGGCCTCATAAAAGCCTTTGGCTGTCAACTGAGAAGCACTGTGGAGGATCCTTTGGAATCAAAATTCATCACCATTCTTTACATGCTCCATGACGGTATGCAAGCAATGGTTCTCAATAACAGGTCTATCATATCCCTTTGAGGTTAAAATGGAAGTTAAGCAAGGCTGTATCATCCTCCAACACTCTTTTCAATGTTCCTTACCACAATGCTACATCTGACCACCAACAAGCCTTCAGTTGGAGTGAAACTAAAGTACCGAACAGATGGTAAAATGTTTAAATCTCAGCTGATTCCGAGCCAAAACCAAGACCACCCTGACTTTAGTCATTGAGCTCCATGAGCTGATGATGCTGTAGTGTGTGTTCACTCAGAAGCAGACCTTCAGGAAACCACTGATGTCTTTACTGAAGCATACAAAAAAAATGGGACTGACACTTAACATTCAAAAGACTAAGGTCCTCCACCTGCAGCTCCGGTAATTCAGATTCATGGTGATACTCTGGAGAATGTTGAGTATTTCCCATACCTTGGAAATCATCTATCACAGAAGACTGACATTGACAAAGAAAGCCAACTTTGCCTCAGATGTGCAAGTGCAGTGAGGAAATGGGTATTTGAAAATCGCGACATCAGATATGAAACCAAGCTCATGGTTTATCAAGCAATTGTGTCCCCAACCTTATTGCAAGGAGTGGAGATGTGGAAAACTTACAGAAGATGCCTCAAGTAAGAGAAGTACCATCAACACTGCTCGTGGAAGATCCTTTGAATCCAGTGGGAAGATAGATGCGCCAACATTAGCATCCTCTTGCAAACACACACCATGAACACTGAGATGATGATCATCCAATATCAACCTTGCTGGGCTGGCCATGTCATCTGGATGTTCAACTCCAGACGCTTGAAGCAAATCTTATTATCCCAGCTCAGTCAAGGTGTACACTCAAGAGGAGGCCAGAGAAAGCACTTCAAGGACGTCCTCAAGGACAACTTGAAAAAATGTAACATCAAGTCATGGGAGACTATTGCCCAGGACTGCCCCAAATGGAAGAAGAGCCTGCTGCTCAGTACTCTGAAACCTTACAATGACAGCAGGAGACAGAAACACAGGAATGGCATGTCACAGATGGAGTCAAGAATCCAGAGTCACCCACCCTGCATGGAAACACGTGCCCAAGTTGCAGCAGAGCCTGTTGATCCTGGATCAGCCTTGTCAGCCATCTTTGGACCCACAGAAAAGACAATCATAGAAGACAATCATACTCAACTGTGAAAGACTGATGAAGACGAAAATTCTGCCTGTTTATGATATCATCCTCAGAAGTAAAATGGAAGTCTATTTTACCTATATAATTATAAAGAAGAAAGACATCTTTTGCCCCCAGTTGCTACAGAGATTCATTTTCAGACATGAAGGAGACATTATATCCAAAGACGGACACAGATTTTGAAATCTTAACACTGAGGGTTTTATATTTTCTGAAGCCTTTGTTATTGTGTTTCAGTGTTTTAACCCAAAATTTACTACTATGAAGCACATTTAATCTCTGTTTAACGACACAGTATGTAAACCTACAACAAAGCCACAAAGTTTAACATCCTGCAGCCAGTGTTTTAGAAAACCCCAATGGAAGGAAATAACTTACACTGACATAAGGTCACATGAGCTTGACTCAGTATAGTGCAGACCTGCATTTTCATTTAAAAAAAGCTCTTACACTAGTCAAGGTTCCTACATCACTGAAACATGTCTTCTACTGAGGTTCATCTGTACCAGAGGAGATGCTATATTAAATTTGGATGCTGAACTGATAGATCACATAATATTATGTTAACCAGGGTTAAACCTACTCTATGGCAGTACATTTTTTCATGTGAGAAACTAGAACCTGGAAACAAGAAGCATTTTGTATTAAGAAATTCAGTGGTTTTTAACCCTGGTTTATACCGGTGTGTTCAGAACAAAATAAGATTTTACATGTGTAACCCAGGTGGTACTCCAAGAGGTACCCCCTCTCTAATTGAAGGGATCAAAGCAGGTGCACAAGCGCTGTGGGAGGTGTAGGGACTCTCGTCCCCCTATAGAGCAGAGCCAGACCACCAATGGGGACTTAACCATATACCTTTTAACACCGGGAACTTAACAGGCATACATCAGAGGGTATAGTGCCCCAAGGGGGCAGGATTCAAGAAAAGTTAGACACTTACAATCACTGACCAAAAAACAGGGTTAACAAAATATAAAACACAAACAGGAGAACAAACAATACGGGTTGGTGAAATATAAAAAGGCACAAAATGCAAAATGTCAAGGAAATATAGGGCCTTGGTACCTGGAAGGGGAGAAAGGACAATGGCCCCTTTCCACTGCAAGAAGACCTGCGCCTTGTTAGCTCATTCACCCCAAGTGACTTCAGCTAGGACTTGAACCCAGATCTCCCATTTGGTAGGCAGGAACACTGCCATACAGCCACCACTGGTAGCACTACCCCAGCCTGCTAGGGGTCTTGACCTTCCCAGAGCCCCAGCCTCACATTGAGCTGCCTGGGCTCTGATTGGAGGAACTGGAATCAGAGCTGGGAACCTCTCAGGTCGCTGCTCAGATCCTTGCTGGAGCCGGGGGGGGAGCCTCTCCTGCTGGCTGCAGCCTCTCCCAGGGGATCCTGGAGGCCAGTGGGGATCCTCTCCTGCCAGCAGCACGCCGCGCTGCGAAGGGTCCCACTGCTGCCTGCAGGTCCTGCTCCTTCTGGATCTTCTGGGGCACTGCTTCTACCCCGCTGGCTCAACTCTTACCAGCTCTGTGAGCTCCTTCCTTGTTGTCCCTCACTGGTCTCCCCTGAGTCAGCCCACTGCCCCTTTTATCCC
>NW_017729033.1:26932357-26935156 GCF_001723915.1 Gavialis gangeticus
GAGTCTCTGGGGCCTGATCGGTGCGGAAAGGGAATCCCAAGTCCTCCAATCATAGTTTACCCCTTCAAAACCCCTGGGCCAAATCATTACCAGATTAGTGAGGAAAGGGAATCCCAAGACCTCCAATCATCTTTTGCCCTTTCAAAACCCCTGGGCCAGGGCACTGCCAGCCAGCCCGTCACACATGTCTGTAAGGCACTGGAAAAATTCACAAGATGCATAGCATGTTAATATAAGCTTTTAAATTTAGTGTTATCATTAATACCTAGGATTTATCATGCTCATGCTGGGCATTTATGTAATTTTTTTAAACCCATGGGTATTTTTTTTAAGTTGTCTGGGTTATTCATGTCTAACTGATAAACTGATGAGAACTGTCACTTCAGGGGAAGAAGAATCTGTAGTGTAGGTTAGAGGCTATTATACCAAGTAACATTTATATCAGCCGGTCTATCAAAAGTTATGACTAAGAAATCCACTTTGCTGCCACAGTCTTTTTGAATTGCGGCCTGCTTAGGAAGAAGCATTTGATGCCTTGTATTTGTCATTTTGTAACACGCTTGTCTCTGGTGATCATGTGACATTTTAATTTATCCTTTAATAAAACCTGCTTGCTCTCTATGCTAATGTTTTACCTACATTTACATTTTACACTTTAGGATTGTGCTACAATTTCCTTTTTTCTCTATTATTCATTACTAGATATTGTATTTTCAGACTACTACATCAGCAATGACCTTTATTAACTCTAATTCATTTAGTTAAATACAAAGAGAAGAAGAAACTTTTCCTTTGCAGAGCTTAATTTAGACTTGTCAGTGGATAACATTTTTGTAGTACAATGATGTCAACAAAAATTACTACCATGATGACTGTAACAAAATGCAAGTTGCCAGGGTGCAATAACAGTGTCCTAAAACACACACTGGACTCACTCCAATTTGTCCACATCCTTTCTGTAGTGAGGGGCCCAAAACGGGACACAGTACTCCAGATGTGGCATCACCAGTGCCCAATAGAGGGGTGCAGTTACTTCCCCTGAGCAGCTGGCAGTGCTCCTACTAATGCAGCCCTGTCTGTAGTTAGCCTTCTTGGCAACAAGAGCACACTGTTGACTTGTATCCAGCTTTTTGTTCACTGTAACTTCCAGGTCCTTTTCTGCAGAACTGCTGCTTAGCCAGTTTGTCTTAAGCCTGTAGAGGTGCATGATATTCTTCTGTCCAAAGTGCAAGACTTTGCAATTGTCCTTGTTGAACCTCATGAGATTTCTTTTGGCCTAATTCTCCAATTTGTCTAGGTCACTCTGAATCCTAGTCCTACCTTTCAGCATATCTGCTTCTCCTCCCAGCTTGGTGTCATCCAATAACCTGTTGAAGGTGCAATTCATCCCCTTTTCCAGATCATTAATGAAGATATTGAACAAAACAAGCCAAAGGACTGACCGCTGGAACACTCTCTGCATGATACTGGCTCCTAACTAAACATTGAAGCATTCATCACTCCAGTTGAGCCCAATGATCCAGCCACCTTTCTATCCATTCATCCAGCCCATACTTCCTTAACTTGCAAGAATGCTGTGGGAGACAGTAACAAAAGCCTTGCTAAAGTCAAGGTATATCATGTCCGCTACTTTCCCCACATCCAGAGAACCAGTCATCTCATTACAGAAGGCAATCAGGTTGGTCAGGCATGCCTTGCCCTTGGTGAATCCATGCTGACTGCTCCAAAATCTTAGAAATGAACTATTTGAGAAACTGCTCCATGATTTTTCCAGGGGCTGAGGTGCACCTGACTAGTCTGTAATTCCCTGGATCCTCTTTCTTCCCTGTCTTCCTTAAAGCTGGGCACTACATTTGCCCTTTTCTAATCATCCAGGACCTTCCCCAATTGCTATGAGTTTTCAAAGATAATGGCCACCAGCTCTGCAATCACAACAGTAAACTCCCTCAGCATCCTTGGATGTACTGCATCATGCCCCATGGACATGCCCAGCTTTTCTAAATAGTTTCTAACCTGTTCTTTCACCCCTGTTAGCTACTCACCTTCTCCCCAAACTGTGCTGGCCACTGCAGTAGTCTGGAAGCTGATCTTGCCTGTGAAGATTGAAGTGAAAAAGGCACTGAGTACATTAGCCTTTTCCTCATCATCTGGCACTATGTTGCCTCCCCCATTCAGTAACGGACCCACACTTCCCCTGACCTTCCTCTTGTTGTTAACATACTTGTAAAAACCCTCCTTGTTGTCCTTCACATCCCTTGCTAGCTGCAACTCCAATTGCACTTTGGCCTTCCTGATTTCACCCCTGCATACCCAAGCAATACTCTTATACTCCTGCCTAGTCACCTGTCCAAGCTTCCACTTCTTGTAAGCTTCCTTTTTCTGTTTAAGCTCACTGAAGAGTTCTCTGCTAAGCCAAGCTGGCCACCTGCCATATTTGCTATCCTTCCTGCACATCAGGATGGTTTGTTCCTGCACTCTCAGTAAGGTTTCTTTAAAATACAACCTGCTCTCCTTGACTTCTTTCCCACTCAGACTGTCCTTCCAGGGCTTGGAGGGAGTAAACATCTGCTTTTCTGAAGTCCAGGGTCCATACTCTGCTGCTCTCCTTCCTGCCTTTTGTTAGGATCCTAAACTTCATAGATTTCATAGATATTAGGGCTGGAAGGGACCTCGGAAGATCATCGAGTCCAGCCCCCGCCTGAAGGGCAGGAAGTCAGCCGGGGTCACATGATCCCAGCAAGATAAGTATCCAATTTACTCTTGAAGGCGTTCAATGTGGGTGCTTGAACCACCTCCGAT
>NW_017729033.1:26935167-26935796 GCF_001723915.1 Gavialis gangeticus
GTAATTGAAGTCACCCACGACAACCATGGTCCTGGAGCAGGCAGCCTCAGCCAGCTCCCGGGTGAACTCCTGGTTAAGCTCTTGACTTTGGGTGAGAGGTCTGTAGTAGACTCCCATTGTTGTGTCCCCTGTGCCATGTTCCCCATGGATTTTAACACAGAGGGTCTCCAGTCATCCACCCTGGTCACCAACATCAGCTTGCAGGGACACGTAGCTTTCCTTAACATAGAGAACTACACCCCCATCCCTTTTATCTACTCGATCTCTCCTGTACAGGGTATAGCCATCTATACTCGTAGTCCAGTCATGGGTGGAGTCCCACCAGGTCTCCAGTATCCCTATGATGTCATAATTATTTGCGTTAAGCAGGAGGACGAGTTCCTCCTGCTTATTCCCCAAGCTCCTGGCATTTGTGTACAGGCAGGCAAGTGTCCCCTTAGGGGCTCTTGCCTTGCCCACAGATTGTACCAGGGCTGGGGAAGGGGTGGGCTCCCTTAAGTGCCTTGGCCTGCTGGCTTTGCAAGGGTTGTTCAGCAGGCCAGCAGTGGCGGTAGTCCCCCCCCCCCGTCCCCCAGTGGGCTTAGTTTAAAGCCTGGTGGAGCAGGTCAGCCAGTCTGGCTGAGAAGAGC
>NW_017729033.1:26936187-26951520 GCF_001723915.1 Gavialis gangeticus
CAACAGGTCAACAGTGGCAGTAGTCCCCCCCCCCCGTCCCCCAGTGGGCTTAGTTTAAAGCCTGGTGGAGCAGGTCAGCCAGTCTGGCTGAGAAGAGCCTGCTCCCCAGTGGAGAGAGGTGGAGGCCATCTCTTCCCAGCAGCTCACTGCCTCTCTCACCAAAGAGCGGGCTGTGGTCATGGAAGCCAAAGCCTTCCCGATGACACCAGCACCGCAGTCTTTGGCTGACTACCTGGCTCTTCTCTCCCTCCTCAGCCCATAACCCAACTTAATCATCTTGTGTGAACTTAATCGTCTTGTGGTCACTGCTGCCCAACTTGCCCTCCACTTCTACATCCCCCACCAAGTCTTCCCTGTTTGTGAGCAGGAGGTCAAGACGAGCATGGCCTCTACTTGGTCTCTCCAACACATGTACCAGGAAGTTGTCTCCAGTGATCTCTAAAAACTTCCTAGATTGCCTGTGCATTGCTATATTGTCCATGAGAACCAGGGGCTGTGATCTGGAAACTTTTGCTAGTTGTCTGAAGAAAGCCTCATCTACCTCATCCTCCTGGTCTGTTGGTCTACAGTAGGCACCCACCACAACATCACCCTTGTTGCTCTTCCCTCTAACCTTAACTCAGAGACTTTCAAAAGGCCTATCTGTAGTTTCAAACTGGATCTCTGAGTAATCATACAACTCTTTCATCTACAGCACAACTCCTCATCCTGTTCTCCCCTGCCTGTCCTTTCTGAACAGTTTTATCCATCCATGATAGTGCTCCAGTCATGCGAACTATGCCACCACGTTCCTGTTATTCCAATCACATCATAGTTCCTTGACTGTGCAGGGGATTCTTTCTGCTTGTTTATCAGGCTCTGGGCATTCACGTAGAGACATCTGAAGTAACTAACCAACCGGCCTACTTTCTCAAGAAGAACGAGGAGGCCCCTCCTCCTTTGTGTTTCCTCCAAGTCTTCTGCTTTCCCAATTACCTCAGGGCTTTGGTCTTCACCCCGCAGCAAACCTAGTTTAAAACTCTGCTCACTATGTTAGTGAGCCTGTCTGCAAAGACAGTCCTCCCTCTCTTCATCAGGTGGATCCCATCTCTTCCTAGCAATCCTTCTTCTTGGAACAACATCCCTTGTTTGAAAAGACCAAATCCCCATAGTGCTCCATATCTGTTCTCCAGGCAAACAACTGCTGGTGGGGATGATGATTTCTTCTTACTGCCATAGGTCACAAACTTCCAGCTTCCACTTCCCCTCTTCCTTTTCTAGCACTACCTCTGGTAGTCATTCCTCCACAGTTCTAGATGTTTTCCCCAGCATGGAATCAATGAAGTTCTCATGGCAAAACATGCTTCAGAGTCTTGCTACCTCCTCCTGTAGCTCTCTTGCCTTCTCCCTGAGGGACACCACCAGAAGGCACAGGCAGTTCCCCACCTGGCTGACACTGGAAGGAACCTGCAAGCTGCAGTCTGCACAGCGCCGAACCCGGACCTGGGTGGAAGCCTTGACAGTGTGTGGTTCTGCCTGGACAGATACCTCTCAGGTACAAGCAGAAGAAGAGCTAGAAGTGGCAGTGGCATTGTGACATCCTCCAGTCACTTATCTAGGTTTTATGCACCTTTATAAGTCTTTGGTATACCTACACCTTGAATTTTGTGTGAAGTTTTGTTCCCCACATCTCAAAAAGGATATAGAAGCACTAGGAAAGGGATGGAAAAGGGCAACATGAATGATCAGAGTACGGAGGGGCTTCCATATAAAAAGAATAAAATAGGCTAGGACTTTTCATATTAGAAAAGAACTGCTTGAAAGGGGACATTGCAGAGTTCTACAAAACATTAAATAGTACAGAGAAAATAAGTAGGGATTTGTTATGATCTTTCAAAATACAGAAGTAGGTGACCTGTATATTTTATAGTATAATGAAACTATTCAGTAGTAGTTTTAAAGTAAGAAGAAGTTTTCTCCCTCCTTCCCCCCCAAGCATGTGATTTAGTTTTGGAAATCATTGTCACAAGATGTTGTGGAGGCTGGTAGCTTAACCCAGTTTGAAAGAATTCCTGGAGTAAAGGCCCATCAGTAGGTACTGAATATGGTAGACAGGGAGATAGCCTTGGAATCAGAACTTCCTGAATTACTTGCTGAAAGCTACAACAGGAAAGGATCAGGGAGTGAAAGACTGCAGACATGCCCTGTTCACCTTCCCCCTCAGCATCCACATTCTGCTACTGGGTAAGAAAGGATACAAGGCAAAAGCCAGGAAATGGTCTGATCCGCTAAATGACATTTCTAATTTCTTATGAATTGTGACTCAAAAGACATGGATTCTATTCCAAAGCCTTCCACAGACCTGACATGAATTATGGCAAGTCACTTCAATCTCTTTGTGCCTTTGTATGGTCAACCTTTGTTTGTTTTGTCTACAGAGACTGCAAGCATCTTGAGAAGTCTTTAGATCATATACGGGGAACCAGTAGCTAGAACAATTGGATTCTGATCTTGTTTGGATTTACAGGAAATATTGTAATATAAATAATAATAGTATGTGCAATTTGGATCATTTTTTTTGTTGCTATTGCTACACTTGGTTTTAAGTTAGCATTTTAAAAATTCAGGATCAAACTATAACTCTCTGTGTTCACTTGGAAAGGTTCTGCCATACTTTCATTGATTTCCTGAGGCTCTGTTACCAAATTAGTGCAATAATTCAGATAAACAACAGTGACAGAATCAAGCCTTTAATATCCACTGAAGTTTATTCCCTGAAAAATGACCCCTGCAAAACTGGCCGGCCATCTCTTTGAGTTCAGTAAACCCCTAGCAATGGTTCATGTTTCAGTATGGACTCAGAGGCTTTGAGGCCACAGTAGCTTGCCTGTTATCTAACACCTTAGCCCATAACCCCTCATTCCACACCTTGGGCACCAATGTTCAACCTGCCAACCCCATAAAATATGTCACACATTTCTTAGCTGCTAATACCATTGCAGTTCTTGAACCTGTCAAGAAGGATACTTAGAGGGGTGGAGGGAGAGAAGGTGCTACTGGGATCTTACATCCACAAGGGACTGACTAGAAGGTTGGACTTTAATGACTTAAACATAACCTAAAGACAACAGTGTATTACTGTATTGACTCAGCATATTTCGTTAACTTTAGACTGAATTCAAGCTCTGAAAGGTCACACTTGAATGGCAGCCTGATGAGCATTTGTGGTGTATCACCACCTTGCAACCTGGCACAGTGGGCCTAGTAAAAAGATAAGTATTTAAAATAGTAGTCTACATGCGTAACACATCCCATTATGACTTTCTGGTCAGATTTTGAAAACTCCCAGTATGCTGTGCTTGGGAAACTGGGTCCTCATCATAGGTGCCCAGCATTTCTGAAGATCAGTGTCCTCAGTTTCACCTGTGGGTTGCATAACAAATCAGTCGCTGTCACTTTCTGGTATTTATTTTAGTTAATGCAATTATGTGTTGCATAATACAGAACTAGCAGCTTGTGAATATTGCTTTAGTGTTGTTCTTTATACATTCTAACATAGGCTTTTGTATCAGAATCCAGTTTCCACTGTTAGATGATGTCTCTGATGTCAGTGATGGAAGAATTTTCTGTTTATTGGAATGAATTGTGTTATCCATTGTTACTGGTGCATCAACTGAGAAAGGCTTTATTTAAAAAAAAAATGAGGCAGAAAAGCCCTTTAAGAAAGTTAGGCTGTCAGGTTCTCTCTTAGGGAAGTAACAGTGCTTTTCAGCCTGCCGCCTGAGCTGAATTATATTTGACATTTATTCCAATTCAGACTTACCTAAAAGTTATACAATCAATCAACATTCATTAGAGTCAGGAGTCAGAATTTATTAAAGTGTTTTTCTTTCTTGTTCTTTACTCCTTTGCCAGCCTCTGTTCCAGTGTTGTTGCAGCTCAGTATCTGTGCAGCAGACAGGGAACTTCTGACATTATCCTTTTGCATGGAGCACTCCTTTCCAATTTAACTATGTCTAAATTCTGCCTTTATTTGCACCTATGAAATTCCAGTGCATTCAACAGACAGGAGTAATTGATAGCAGGATTAGACTGCTAGTATATTGATGACACTGAGGTACAGCACTGCCCTTCACTGGATGACACATCAGACCTGTTCAAGTCTTTGTGATAGCAACCTACTTTTATCTACTACTTGCTGCTGTGGTTTCAAGTGACAGTTCAAAAGATAAAATATTTGAGATTCCTCTCTTGCCTCTCAAGCTTCTGCCTCTTAACCAGACTTTGATAAGCTATCACTTGAGAGGCAAGTTGTGAATTTAGTGGCTAGACAATAGAATCAACTCAGAAGTGTTCAAATAATGAGAGATGATTGTTTCAGTGCAACTAATTAGGACTATAGTATACTCTTATTAAGCAATTTTCTTGGTTGAATACAGGGTATGTTTTCAAAAGCTGAGTAACTAAGGACTAACCCTTCAACTCTGTTTATGTGGTATATGTAAGACAGGGAAGCACTCTAGGAAATGCCAGCAAATGTTTTGCTCTGTGCCTTCACACTCACAGAACTGGAGGATGCTTAATTATTCCTTGTTAAGGGAATTCATTTGCCTACATGCTGCAAGGCAGAATGTGACCCTTATGTACACAACTGTCTAATTCTGTTACTGATTTAAATTAGTGATGCCAAACAATTTTAGGAATACTAATTTACAACAAAAATGAAGAGCAATTTTCCAAATTGGAATACAGTTTGGAGATTCACAAATGTTAGGGCCAGCCAGAAGGGGCCAATGCAATAGCCCAGGGGTTGTCAACCTGGGGTATGTGTACCCCCAGGGGTACTTGAGAAGGCCCTGGGGGTACATGCGGGCAAGGGGGGGAAGGAGCACCGCCTGCCTGGCTGGACATGGTGGAGGATCGCACATGGAAGCTGCCGCTGCTCTGCATCCAGCTGCATGCCACCCTGTTCCACATCCGGCTGCTGAGGGTACATTGCTCCACGTCCAGCCAACAGAGGTACACTGATGCAAAAAGGTTGAAAACCCCTTTAATAGCCTATTATAATGCATAGTATTGACAAGTATATGTGCAACAGTTTTGTATGTTTCCAACATCACATCCGCTTTATACTGGTGTAACTTCATTGATATAAAAGATTAATGTCATATCTATACAATTCATTTCCTTATATCAACTTTGCTTCTGTAGCACAGGAACTCATTAGAATTGGGCTTCTTAATATTGCAGTTGTTCTTCCCAGGTTACTGCCTGGTGTATCTCTTCTTCTGTTTGTGTTTTTTAACATACTGGCGCCTGTCATGAAATGGGATGAATTTCCAGAAGGACCCAAAGGGCACATTGACCAGTGAGAGCCACATTAACATCACTACACCTTACAGTAACAAAATAAATTATTCCCAAGTACTACTGCAACTGAATTTAGGAATAGTTTGCCCCATATCTGTTTATCAGGCCCATTATTACTATCCAAGTAGTCTCAGTCTGTCTCCCCATTAATGAAATTACTTCTGTTAATGACAGGGCTACATCTTTCAAAGATTCAAGAGGTGCCTCTGAAAGAGTTGGCACTCTCTCCACAGAGTATTTGCTCCCCTGGGGCGTGTGTAGATGAAATACGGGCCCTAAACTGAAGCAGTGGGTTTTAAAAATCACCACTTCAATTTAGGGCTGGTTAAACCCCTATGTTGTGCACACACCCGTCTGACTTACCTGCCTCCCTGGTGGGGAGGGGAGGGGGAGCTGCTGGCCAGAGCGGTCCCTGGGCTGCAGGTGGGGGTCGGTGCTTCCACCCACAGCAACAGCGGCATCCGCGCACAGGCACCCAGCATGGGTGGTTTCAAGGGGCACCGCAGCCACAGAGGGAAGCACCAGACACCCGTGCAGGTCAGGCAGGCAGGCTCCAGGGGGGAAAAAAAAGAGAAGATCAGGCTCATCTCTTTTCTTGGGCAGAGGCTGCTTTCCTGGGCTGCTGCCAGGCTGCCTGCAGAGCTTCCTACAGAGCCATGGAGCTGCACGGAGCCCGATGCTTCACTCAGTGGTTGTAGGGCAGCAAACTAACACTCCTTGAAGGAGTGCCAAGTCATTTAAGGTGCATTACATCACTGGATTTCCTAGAGCAGCTGGAATGAATGCGCAATACATCACAGACGCATGCAAACACTGACACCAAGTGCAAAAGCATTTAGCCCGCTTTAAAGTGTCATGCACACACGCCTCTTGTTTCATCTACACATGGCCCTGGTGTTTGTCTTACAGCAGTTCTTAAATACCATTAGTGATGTGGTTACACTCTTGCAGTACCTAATTTAGGTTACCCAGAACCTATCTTTAAAACAAAAAATTTTTACAGATGTTATCTTTGCTTCTAATCTGCATCTCAGGCAATGATGCTGAACAGGAAGTTAAGAAGTACTAGTGGATTACTCTGTTACATCTATCCAGTCCAAATAACCCATCCCAGTATTCTGTTTTGCAGTAGGCTGACTACTAAAAACAAAGCCCACAAAAAACCCCCCTTCAAACAATTATAAGCCATATATGTATGACTGTTACTTGACCATCTCCTGTTCTTACTAAGCACTGAATCTTGGTTTACATCCAAGGTAACTTAATTAAAGTTAATGGAGTTACTATGGATTTACACTAGTGTAAGAGCCCATTTTGCCCTTTTATAAGAGCTATTTGAAAGATTGTGCTTATAGGGGACACCATTTTATGTAATCAGTTTGATTACATAATCAGTTTGATTACCTAAATAGCTACCGGTACTTTGGTATTAAGCAGGTTAGGTTGCACAGTTGCTACTACAAATTGTGCAGATGTTCTTAAAGAGAAGAAATTCTTACTACTTCCCATTTTTTAATCAGCATAGCAGAAAAAAATAACTGAAGAATCACTAACAAGGGAGATGCCCTGAGGAGGGAGATTTCAAGTAACAGAAGCAAAGAGGTGCATAAGGCAAGGAACCCTTTTGAATTTAATATTCCCCAAGTAAACCAAGCAGCAATTTACTAGCTTAGTGCATAGAAACGGATGTGAAGGCTCGCTCGCTCTCTCTCTCTCTCTCTCTCCCTCTCTCAACCTCCTTTCATAGAGTGAATAGCAACAACTATAGTCTAAGTTTTGATAGCCAATTAAGAGCTGCAGGAGATGCCATATAAAGTCCCTGTTATTCTTCCAGGAAGGAATATCTTGAGAAGTCTTTATTACATCCACATAGCAGAGTTTCTTTAAAGACTCTAAAACCAAGTACTCAAACTGCTAGACACATCAGACATTGTTTCAGATGATCAAAAAAACCCAAAACAAAACAAAAAACCAAAACAAATGGCAACGGGCTGGGTATACTTCCCCCCCTGCACAAACTCGCAGTAGGCAATCAGATGTGCCAGTAGAACATAAGAACATGCTTACAATCCAACAGAACCAAACCGAACAATGAGCAAACAGCAAAGACCAAAATATTTGTAGACTGCTGACAGCGTCTGATAGATCTATAGTGACTGCTGAATTCAGCAGCCTGGACAGAATGCAATAAGGCCACATAGGGACCTCCTAGAGCTCCACTATGAAAGTATCTTTTTGAAACACTCTGGTGCCCCCATGGGTCAGCTGCCAATATTTGGGATTAATAGGATTTAATATTGCTATTTAGCATTTTTAACTTTGCAGTAAGAAAAATTTCCATGGCCCATGCCCATGGAAGCTGCACGCCACATGGGCCAGAGGCCCAACAGGCCATATATCATGTAGCCCATGTGGCGTGCAGCTTCCATGGGCATGGGCCATGAGGCATTTGGCTTCAGGCCATTTAAAAATTGGAGATCCCTGAGAAGACAATGTTCTTCTCATTCTATGGAGATCTGTACTGGACGCTATTCTGGATACAAACTTTAAAAAATTGTTACACTGAAACAATATCACTGCTTTATATAGTGATTTATTTGGATGCTAAATACAGCATTTTTAGTTGTTTCTCTGAATTACTGTTCTTATCTAAGATAATACAGATTGTGGGAGGGCTTTCCCTCTCCCCCCCATCCTTTTATTTTCCAATCAGTATGCTGAAGCATTTTGCCTTTTTTCATGTATTCCCCAGTTTGATTCCTTTCTGCTAGACTAATTATTATCTAAATCCTAGGTAAAGTTCACCTAAAAGATTTTTGGAGTAGTTCTATTTCTCCAATTGCAATATGTCAAATATTTTTATAAGAAGATGTAATTAACAGTGACCCATGCAGTAAATTTTTCTTACTGCAAAGTTAAAAATGCTAAATAGCAATATTAAATCCTATTAATCCCAAATATTGGCAGCTGACCCACGGGGGCACCAGAGTGTTTCAACAAGATACTTTCGTAGTGGAGCTCTAGGAGGTCTCTATGTGGCCTTATCACATTCTGATCAGGCTGCTGAACGGACAGTTTTGTTAAACAAATGTGGATTAGACATAGCGGTCATGTCTACACGAGACACTGACTGTGCAGTTGTTACTGTGCAGTCATTTCCTACTTGCATAACCAAGTATGAAATGACTGCACAGTAAGCAGAATTACTGCTTAGTAGTGTCCCCTCACAGCTTCCAAGTGACTGCGTAATAGCTTGTTACAGCAGGTTCATGGCCCACAATGCTACTGCACAGTACTAATGAGCTAGTGAGCAACAGTAATGAGCTGTTGCTCCCTAAACATCTCATGTAGATGCGGCCACAGTTGTGTGCATTTCTGTGCATGCAAATACAAACTTTAACTATTTGGATATCAGTAATAAGTCACTAAGGTTTGTGATTGAAGAAAAGCATATATATCAGTTCTAAAATACCTATGCTGTTTCTAGGGATAGAAAAAAACCCCATAAATACAGTGAAAAAACTGATTGATTGGATCAAGATGAACTGTAATTGGGGATGCATGTCAAACTGGATAGCATCCAATATGCTTTACTTAGGACGAAAGTACAAATACACTGAACTTAGATCCAGATATAATGTATTTTCCCAGTATGTGATTCTGTTACTAGATCCCAAGCAAGTCTCCTTTACCAACTGCAGCTCTCAGTAGAATACTATTAGCTAGTGCAACACAGCATGCAAACTGGCACATCACATTGCACCAGAAAGGAATATGTCACTATTGTATAAGCTTGATTGAGCACAATTTTATTTGCTTGGTCAACCTTGTGCAGCAACAGGACACTTGGTTTGCCCACTGCTATACTTACAGTGTGCTGAGTCATGAGGAGCAGAATTTATCTTTGTACCCTTATTAAACCAGACCAAATCTCAACATCCTTCATCAACTTCTACTTATCCACATTCAGACATACTCCCATTGCCACACTTAGCAGGTCTGATTAAAATCAGATGAACTAAAAACTGGTAAAAGCCTTGGGATCTGGCTCTTAGCATCTTAATGGTTTTTTCACTCTACTGCTGCTTCCCTGGATCTCCCCAAGACTGACACAGCATCTCTGCACTCCCAGAGAGCAGCAAGTTGTACATGTGGAGGGGGACTGTGGGGGGAATCCCCCCTCCCCCAGCTTGCTGCTCTCTGGGAGCCCCAAGCTCTGCTCCAGTCCCTGGCTCTGTGCAGGGGTGAAGAGGATATCCTTCCCCAGCCCCCAGGGGAAGCAGTGAGCCAGTCCTTCCCCTAACACAGGGGTAGGCAATGTTTTTTGGCCAGAGTGTCTACTTTGGAAGGTGCCAGAGCACCAACATGCTGGAGCCCAGAGCAGCTGTTTGCAGCCTCCTGGCTGCAGCTGGCCCATGGAGCCTAGTCTCCTTGCAGCAGGGCTTGCAGCCTCCCAGCTACTTGCTGGCAGCAGTTGCTTAGAGCCCAGGGCTGGCGGTGGTGTGCCAAGCAAGATGGCCTTGAATGCTATGCTCAGCACGCGTGCCAGGGGTTACTGACCCCTGCCCTAACATATGCAGGGAGCCAGGAATACCCTGCCAGTCACAGGCAGCCCAGGTCTCCTGGGCACCAGCGGACAGAAGGGGGTGGGATTCCCTCCATGCTTGCTGCTTCCCAGCAAAGCGGGTGTTAAAAGTGGACTGGAAAAGTTCACAGATGACACCAAGTTATGGAGGATTGTGGTCATGCTGGAGGATAGGCTGAGGATACAGGCTGACTTGTAGAGGCTCCTAAGGTCAATGTATCAAAACCTGATGATATTCAACCACCAGAAGTTTAAGGTGCTGCACCTGGGGAGAAACAACCTGCAACATGCTTTCAGGCTTGACAGTGCTACACTTACTAGTGGCACAACTGAAAGAGACCTGGGGGTTTTGGTAGACCATAGAATTGTAGCGAAAATAGATACTTTTCTCTATGTTTCTTTGTTCTTTGTTTTAGTATTAACCCCTGCATTCTGTAACTTTCCACCCACATGGTACAGGATGGCCCACTACCCCTATGCCTTATAGGCTGCTCAGGTTTTGGTTTGAAATGACCAATTAAAATGTAACACCTCAACTGAAAAGAATGCTAGCTCAATAAAAGCCACGTGCGCTCTTTGTTTAGGGTCGACACTGATCTGAGCAACAAGCTCCTCTGTCGGCCTGCTTGCAAGCAATAAAATAGAGTTGGATCCAGCCTGAAAGTGTGACTCTCTTCTAGAGGTGAATTGGACTAGCCTCCAGGAGATAAAATCAGCAATTTATGCAACAGAATGAATAAGAATCACCAATACGATGCCATAACCAGCAAAACAAATAAAACAGTCGTGCATCTACTGATGCATCTCAAATAAGACTAAGGATGTCATCTTCCTACTTTACTCGGCCTTGGCGAGGCTGCAACTGGAGTACTGCATCCAGTTCTGGGCTCCACACTTCAAAAAGGATGTGGAGAGACTTGAAAGAATCCAAAGGAGGGCTAAGCATATCTTTAGAGGTATGGAGGGTAGTCCGTATGATGAGAGGCTGAGAAACTTGGGGCTGATCAGCCTGGAGAAGAGAAGACTCAGAGGGAACTCGGTGACAGCCTATAAGTATATAAGGGGCGCACACAAGGCACTGGGAGAATGGCTGTTCACTAGAGCTCCCCAGGGGAAGACTAGGACTAATGGTCATAAATTGCTAGAAGACCACTTTAGATTAGACATAAGGAAAAACTTCTTTACAACTCAAGTGTCTAGGGTCTGGAATAGGCTCTCACCAGAGGTGGTACAGTCACTTACTCTGGATATCTTCAAAAACATCTGGATGCTCACTTTGCTGGGGTCATCTGACCCCAGCAGTCTTTCCTGCCCAAATGCAGGGAGGCTGGACCTGATGATCTCAGAAGGTCCTTTCCAGCCCCTAACATCTACTTATCTGTGAATAAGGAGTGCTGTAAGATGCTTAAAAGGTGTTAACATGAAGCCAGACCAGGGGTTAAGAGCTCCAGAAGCTACCTAAATTACAGTGTAACAAGGCCCTAAGTTTGCACTTTGTATGTGGAAAGCTCAATCAAGGTCAGGCTCAAGACTCCTTTTGTTCCAGGTTTAGTTTTCTGGTACTGTATGGACTAGTGTGAGAGGCTGTGTTGGATTTTTCAACTTATTTATGTGGTGCTTGTTCCCTTCTGCTATTTCTCTCTTGCTCTCTCCCTGTAGGTTTTCTTAAGATGGATTTCAGCTATTTTATTTTAAGACATCCCAAAGTCTTTGCCTGCAGAACATCAATTCAACTGAAAAACTGCAAAAGTGCTACATAGGTTCTAAGCATGACGACGGACTCTCAGAAAAGGGACTGTTCCATATCTGTCCTAACTGGCCCCTCTGGCTTTTGCATGGGGCTGTTTTATTTAGCGCCAGAGGAATTTGTGTCCACCTCTCTTCAGCCATAGTCAAATGTATGCATTTATTATAGCAGCTGAAATTGTTTCTTTAAACACCACATTCATTTCTCAGACAGTCCTGTGCAAGAGCCAGGGTTAAAGCAGACATCTCAGCTGCTTGCTTTATCTTTAAATTATTCTGCAAGGATGTGTACAGAGACACAAGCTACCCTATGGCTCTAAGTCATGCTGGGTTCCTCATGATAAGTGATCCTCTCTAGCTATAAAACATACTTTGCAGCTGTCCTAGATTTCTACCTCAAAAGTTCATGATTCCTCCTTGATCTCAATTGCACTTCACTGAATAACTGAGGCAGAGATATGTTAGGTAATAAAATAAGCGAACATCCTGTTAGCAATAATTTTCCATAAAAAATATACAATAAAAAGGACTTTATGGACTTTTTGCATCACCTTTTTAACAGTGTCTCTGGCTTCCAAGCAAAAGCTTTGTAAAATATCGTTTAAACAATGAATTCTTCTGACACCCTAGGCTTTTAAGCTAATCTCTACAGGGAAAGGTCACAAAGAGCAGGAAGCCACGCATTTTTAAAGCTGTTCAATAGTAAGTGAAAATTAATGTGTCACTTTTTCTCTCTTAACATGCCCACAGGGACTGTGCTACAAGCTGGGAGTGGTGTTAATTGGTTTCAGTAGTCCAAATATGACATCACTGGGTAAAAGCACAGGATTTCTCTGTCTGGCCTAGGGGGCTCATTCTCTGAATTGTTCGCTCACTGACCTTTTTCAGAATTCACCTCCTTATGGGATCACTGAGGTTTAAATGTGACATCTCAAATGGGGCAGTATAGGTATTTATTTTACTTAAGCAATAAGCTTTCTGCTGTGGAAACACATCTAAATGTACCTTCTTCCATTATTCCAGTGAGAGCTGGTATTTGGTTAGCCTACCTAAGAATCTACCCGTCTGTTTGGTCAGGTATCCTAATGACCCTCTGATGGAAAAGCCTATCCTAAGTGGAGGGATATGTCAGAATCCCAGAATCCCAGAATGGAGACATTTCCTTTGAGTACTCAAAATAATACTACTTACAACTGTTAAACTTGAGGCTATTCACCCACTTGCCCAGGGAGCATTATTTCTTTTTTTTAAAGAGCCAAGTCAAATATTAATTTCCATTTCAATATTAACCACCATCATGGCAAAGGGAGAGTGAGTAGCTTGTGTTTCTCTTGTAAATGTTCATGATACTTTTGGGAGTCTGTCTCAGTAATTAGTGTACAAAGTGATTTACATATTCAGTTCATTACAAAAACAGTAATGAACTAATCTGCATAACAACTCAGGAGGTTCGTAATTTTGAATTATAGGGCTGATTCAAAGATTAGTGAAGGCAATGGAAAAATATCCTGCTGACTTCAGTAAGTTTTAGATTAGACTCTCCTACCCCCATATTATAAAGGAGACAAGCAACACTAGAGAATCTGAGTTAAGACCAGAAAATGACTGCTAAAGTAAGAATCAGCTCTTTTCCTTACACTGTAAATGTTAAAGTTCCTGTGTTATTTTAAATATTCACATTACTTCTATTTTCTGGTGCTCATCAGATGACACAAACAGTATTTCATCAACTCTCTGGAAGGAGTCACTTCAGTTTCAGTCTGTGATGGGCAAAAATTCAAGATAATCCTTATTTTCTCCAAACCAATTTGCCCCTTCCCATTTAACATAGTGGTTATGGTTTCTTTGATGCTCTGAAAATTAAAACTTCAGTGGTCACTATAAGAAGCAACATTCATCTTATCCCATGATTTTACTTTATAGTGGTCCTTTTCCTTCAAATAAGTATGAAGTGACCGCTATTGTCACCTTTAAAGTGTGTGTAACATTTTTAAAGTGTGACTCAGAGTATATCTATGTGATTGTGCCAACATGTCCTGATGGACACCCCCAAGCACACAGCACCCACCCACTTCTGCTTGGACACACTGAACCCAGAAGTGTGCCAGTTCTCCTAGTGGTCACTCAAGATGTTGGCCTATCAGCAGCTTGAGGTGCAGTTCCCCCCAAACCCTTGCACCTATCACCTTGAAACTTGGCAGGCTTTGTGGCCTCACCAGGGGCTACCATCCCTGCAGTTTTGACCCCACTTTGGCTTAACACATACACATGACATGAGTTTTCATTGATTCCCCATTATACCCTATGGCCAGATCTCTGAGGCAGCTCCAAAGCTTTGAAGCCTCTTCAACCGAATCAAAGCGGGAACACAGTCCGCAGCTCCGGATCAAATCAGAAGCTGGATTGAATAGCTGCCTACTCACACAGGCCTACAAACTGCCGATAGGTGTCCATGTCTTAGCTTAGGTGCTTTGAAATTTTTACTTTGTGTGGCTAATAGTGAGAGGGAACATGAACAGCAAACTGAAGAACCTGCATTATCTTTTCTGCAATGCAGTATCTCTAATTAATTTTTAACCTAATCAAGGAAAAGAGCTTTTTTGTAACCTGATAATAGTAGAGTTCCTTAAACTACACGACTTGCAAATAAACTGCAAACCAATGCAAGTAAACTGCAAAGCAATTAAACTAGGGAAAGAACAAAACCCACTTCAGAGATAGACAGAAACTACATTGATTCCAGTTTGTAACAATACTTTGGCCAATGCACAGGTTAATTTTTATGGTTGAAATAAAGCATGCAGCAGCAGCTAAATGACAGAACAAATGCCATAAAAATGAACTATGCAATGTCTTAAGAAAGTAAGTCTGTCATGTAATGGACCCAAGGGATGCTCTTCCCTCTGTTTGCTCATGGAGAAAGGAGACTATCAAGCAGTTAAAGTAAAGGTGTGTTCAAATATTCCCCTAATGCTGTGTTTACAATTCCCGAAACAAAAGTAGGAAAACTGGGATAACTTTAGCGTAGGTTCAAAATGACAATGCTGAACTGAAAACACATAAGGCCATCTGGCAGTTGAATGGCTGAGGATCATTTGAGCAGAGCTTAGTATCAGAAAGGAACAGATGCATGCAATGTGTGTTAGACGTGTCATCTAGGGTTCACCTGCCAAAAAATCAATTGTGTAAAACAAACTTCCAAACAGAGGCCAGGAAATAAGATCTGTAATGGAAACAAACATTTGGGAAAAGACCCTTTGCAGCATGAACAAAAGAACAGCACATCTGTTCCTGTAGGATCTCTCTCACTGAGCCTTCACTTTCTCTGTACAGTCTGCAATAGCACTTCTTCCAGGAACTTAGCGGGTTTGCTAAAAGATACAGTAACATAATGTTGCAGCAATTTAGAGAAAAGGGAAAAACATTCAGAACTTCCATTATTCTGATGGAAGTCCTGAACATTTGCTGCACACAATAACTTTGGCATTAGAATAACAGGGCCATGATGGAGTGATGCTTGCTGTTCCCAGGTTGCAGAGCAGCTTGGAGGGTATTTGGTTTCTCCCTATGCTTCTGGACTTTCATGGTTGACACACAGGGTCAGGAAAAAATTTTACCCCACAGTCAGACTGGTAAGGACGGGGGGGGGGGGG
>NW_017729033.1:26951541-26977511 GCF_001723915.1 Gavialis gangeticus
ACAGGGGATGTGGTCCTCTACCTTGGATCTCTCAAGTGTGTGTTTAAAAAACACAAAGAAAGCCTTGCAGTAATGGGACACTGGGTATGTCTACATGTTCATTAATGCACCATAGTTAATGTGCATTAAGTTTAGTACTTGCATAACCAAGTACCAAATCAATGTACAGTAAGTGGCACTATTGCACAGTAGCACTGGTGTATGGGGTTTTACAGATGCCAACTGAGCTGTAGCTTAATACTACTGTGCAGTAGCATATTAGCACAGGTTTTGCCCAGCATGCTATTGCTCAGTGTTATTAAACTAACTGTCCAGTTAGCATGCAATGTAGATGAACACACTAACAGCACTTGCCCCCGCCTTTACCTGTGGCATGTTAGAAAGCTCTTCGCATTTTTGACAGGATTGATTGTGTAGTTTTAAGAATATTTTAGACAACGACGACTTGTATGGGATGGTTTGGATAGGGATGTTCCAGGAGGTTGGACTAGATGACCTTCAAGGTCCCTGGAGGCCCTATTTTTCTATAACACTGAATATACAGTATAACATGGGAAAGGTTAAGGATTGCAAAACGTCTATATAGTGCTGTAAATCTATGAATAGCATTCAAACACAGCAAAGGCATATTCCCTGCCATAATAGCTTTTACTATGAATTTTATCTGTTCCTATATAAGGAAAAGAATATGCTAGTGACACAACTATAGATACTGGTTTCAGGTTTTATGGAATCCTCAACCTTAATGATTGAGCACACTCTCCAGAGAGTATAACGCAGATTTATCATTGCTGCAGCTGACCTATAGCATAAGACAACTATCCTAGGACAGTTCCATTCCCATAATTTTTAGTCAAGTCTGCCAATTTTGACCTCAGAGGATTGAACTGTAATGTTTTCTACATCTTATCACCCATTATATTTTACTGCTGACTTTGTACATGAAACGATATTTTTTCCAGGGCTGAACTATTTGTACACTGAGCTACAGGGCAACCTAGTTCTAATGAAATCTATACAACTCATTTTAACAATCCCAACAGCAGGACCTGAATTGTTCATTATATATGATGCAGCAAATTAGCTGAAGGTATTATAATAAACAGCCTCTTTTAATGAACTCTTTTCCCAGGCCCATGGGGATTCCTTCTGTATCGGTCTTTGGTTGCATCTGACAACTGAAGACAACTGACTTATGGGAACTGGAAGAAGAAACTAATAATATTTTACCATTAGACTTCAATACATGAAATTTTAAGGATTTTTCACCTATGGGAATTTCAAACATCATTACAAACCTATACTGACCCATGCTTTTTAAAAATCTTTCTATAGTAAGCACTTACCAGGTTTATCCTTACATAGGAAGGTACTTTGTTCAGCTTCTAGGAATTTAGAGTTGAATGTAATGTTGGCCATGTTTCTGTAGCAGAGGCAGGCAAAATACAGCCCACAGGCCACATCTGGCTGCCAGGCCATTCTATCTGGTCCGCAGGGACCCTAAAAAATTTAGAAAATTAATATTTATCTGCCCCAGCTGCCTGTCAAAGATGACCAGGCACCAGGGACAGTAGGACCCAGGCGAAGCCAGTGGCAGGACCCAGCAGCTGCAGCAGCAAGGCCTGTCCAGACCCCCCCTTGCCAACCTCCAGCACCACATAGTTTATGGCTGCAGCCCCCAGCCCCTGCAATTCTCAGTTGGCTCTGTGTGGACCAGTCCAGCTCCTGTTGCATCCTGCAGTGTCAGCTGTGCAGCTGGGACATGGCGCCCAAGCAGCAAGTGGGGGGATGGGGAAGCAGTGGCAGACAAGGGTGAATGGTGGCTAGTGGGAGCACAGGGCCCATGCTAGCACAGGGCCCCAGGACCAAGTGTGTAGAGCCCAGGCTTGGAGGAGCACTAACAGGCGCTCTGCCTGCCGTGGCGGAGCTGTGAGTAAACCTTCTCCCTCCATACATGCCACAACCCTCCCCAGCCACCACTCACACACACTCACAGTCCACCACAAACCCCATACCCACCCACACCCCACACATCCACACACATATCCACCCCACAGACACACACCCACACCCCCCATGCCTATCCACCCCCATAAACCACCCCCACACCTCACATACCCACACACTCATAGCCCCCCACAAATCTATACCCACCCATACTCCCCACACCCTTCCACATTATATAAGAGTAAGACTTCATTTTAAGCTATTATACCATCACCTCTATGTACACTACACAAACACATGTAAATCAGGATAAAAAGGTTTTTTGAAATTAAATTAATGAATATTGTAGTAGATGTTTGACTTTTAGAATACAATTTGGTATTTTTCTGGTTCTGAGATAGCAATCCCCTTTGCTGAAAGAAGTATTTCTGGGGAGCAAGGGGAGGGACTTCTGGTAGCAAAGGTCAGGGGTTAGGGGACGGGACTTCCAGTACCAAGATGGTGACCGGGGTGACCAGGACTACCCTTGAGGCCCTCGACTGCTTGCCAAAACTTGGTCTTCCAGCTGAAATAAATTGCCAGCCCTGTTCTATAGGAACTGTAAATATTTGAACTAATTAGGCACCTCCAAGTAACAGGCAAACTGGTAATTGGTTTTATACTACCTTATTATCATCAGTGTGCTCAGTGGTTCTGACACCACAGCTTGAAATACATGTTAGAGAGAGGCACTAGATTACTCACAATAGGATTTTAAGAAAAATGGAAGCCTTTGTCAGTGTAATTTCTAAGCACTATAAAAGGATTGAAAACAATCAGACATATAAGGTGCAGTCAGTTTTTCATCCTATTCTTGGTATGATCTGGGCCCCAGCTATGAATGTGTAGTTCTGTATTCCATTTTTGGAACAAGGTTATTGGGTTGCTATTTCTGATCACACAAGTGAGTTTTGTCCTACTCTGGCTGTATCCAGAAATGATATCATGAGGAAACAATGAGTATAGGGGATGAGTCCCAGGTGGAACACATGTTCTGCAAGGACCTGAGCCACAGAAGTTCTAAAAAAGTTAGGAATATAAGACCCATGAGGAAAGCTTGTGTGAACTGGAAAGTCAGGCCAAGAGAGAAAGCTTAGGCAGTACATATGAAATCATCTAGTTTCCGAGAAAGAGAGAGGAAATTCCTATTTAGGAACTGATTCCTAGTTAGGACTTCAGTACTGATAATTCAAGAGGCAGCTAGTATATTCCTTTTGGAATACATAATCTTTTAGTATTGTTAATATGGCGCCATGCAACACAGATGGTTGATAACTACCTTGCAGGTCAAGGTTGAAGCAGATCTGCAGGGAACTGAGTGCAAATCATTCCCTCCCATTGTCTGCGCTGTAAATGGAAGGAATGTCAGTCCTCAAAGCAGTTACACACATTTAAACCACACTTGATACTCGCTTAAAATGTAGTATGTCCTCTTTCTCTCTTGCTCACATGGACAGATAATGGGACAAATCCCATCTAAATTCAATCTGTAGCCACTAAAATTCAAAGTTACATGACTATAACGGGTTGAAGGCAGGCTAGATTTTTGCACCTTATAGATGAACTAAATTAGAGATACATGTAGCATAAACTTTAATGAGCCCAAACTCACTTCATGAGATGCTGTGAAAGGATATAGAGAGAGCAGTGTACAGAATGGAGAAAGTGATTTGAATACAAAAGATAAGAAGGAAAGAGGAAAGAGGGGCAGTGCTGGGAGAGGCAAACAAGCAAAGACTCCATAGGAGCAAGGGGAATACAAAAAAAAAATGAATCCAGGTAATGGAATAAGAATCCACAGTCCCCGTTTAGACCATACTTAACATGATCAAGTCTGTGAATGACTTTTTGCTCCTCAGTTTACAATTCAAACTGTTTTTTTTTTTAATTTTGCTGTCTGAGAACAGCTCTCATGAGACCAGCAATGGAATGTCCAGGAGGTTGTAGCATTCTGCTACAGGACTTTGTCTTTCTGGAGCTGCCATTGGATCAGAGTTCATTCATTCTTGCACACAGGGATTGTCCCATTCATCCAACGTTGACAGGACAGGGCCACCGTAAGGAGGTGATAGCATGCATGACATCTGCAGAAGTGCAGATGAATGAACCTCAGATGTTACAATCCATGTTTTTTGAGCAAGTGATGATGTGGTCTGTATTGATGGGGAGGCATGCAAGAGGACAGGTTCCCAGCAGTGGCCATGATGCCCTCTGGGGGCTGTACAACTCCTGCCCCACTCTGGCTCCTCAACATACCCTCCCTTTTTCTCTAGCTTGCCATATCTTTATGGAATTAATTTAGTGTTAAAATGGGGCTGCCTCAGGGTCCCAGAGCAAGTCCTAGCCTGTTTGGGCCAGTGGGTCCTTTTTGTACCCAGCTGACCCCACTCCTGCCCTTCAAGCACTAAGGGGGGGCCTTCCTGGCCCCATCGGTACCTCAGGGCACTATGCCATGCAGTTGTTACTCCATCATTCAGGTACCAGCCTGTACAGGTTCCACCCTCCTGGCTTAAACCCTTGCTGTTGCTGTGGACTCCTAAGCCTGAGCACACTTGCTCCAGACTGGCTTCTCAGTTAAAGCCTTCCCTGTGGTTTTGCTAGGCAGGCCCCTTGGCCCTCATCTTGCTCATTGTCTAGCCCAGTCCTCCTGTGATCTCTGGCCTAGGAAAGGATGCTGGTGCCCTCTGTGCCAGCTCCACTGCAGTCCCTGACCCAGGAGGAGATGCTGGCACCCTCTGTGCCAGTCCCCACCCTGTGGTCCTGAACCCCATTTGGGCTATATGCTGGGTGACCCTCAGACACTCCTGAGGCTTCCTTACAAACCCTATTAACCACACCCAATCCTCCAATATCAAAGTTAAATCACAACAGAAATAAGCAACTGGTTCACAACTAAAAACCTACCCAGCTCGGGGTCATTGCCTTAAAGCAGGCCATACACTCTCCTTGGCAGCTCTATGGGACAGCTCAGGTGCTTGCCAAACTGTCTGCCAGCATCTCCCTCAGGAGTGCTGCTCTCTACAGCATACAGGGGCAGACAACTTCTTTGCTCAAAGGCACCATTCTTATGTGCTCTCAAAGCCCCACCCCCTCCTGCCACATGGTCACACACAGGAGTTTCCACTTTGGATTGATGATTAGCCTGCTTTACTTTGGACCCCCCTCAGTCAGCAATTGGTGCTGGGGGACCCCACCCCCAAGTCACCAATCAGCTGCTGGTACCCTCCACCCCCAATCCTAGTATCTGGAGGCACCAGTCACCCATGTTCTCCTGGGTTTTCCAAGGTAGACTCTCTTTAAGAGTTTATCTAGTTCCTCCTGTAATTATGCTTTAGGGTCCTCTGTCAGGAGCTTGTAAAATGCTATGTTAGAAAGTTGTCTCTCAGCTTCCTGTATGTATGTTGTTTTGTCCAAGACAAAAGTGGCGTTGACATTGTCATCCTGTTGTATGATAAATTATAATATCCAGATTGCTTTTAAGGCTGAGTACGGCTCTCTATTCTACAGGACCGATGGTGTGATGTGAATGTTTTTGGGTTTTTTTGTAATCTCAGAGTAGTCAGGAAGGTAGAAATGGTTTATGTACTGGTCCAGAGTGGGGTTGTGGGTGGAGTCCAGGTGCTGTCCTTCTGGTGCTGTGTATGGCTCTAGTATGTGCAAGGTTTATCATTGCATGACTCCTCAGATTTAAGTGGCAGAAAAAAGCCTCCAGGTCTCCATACAGGTGCACCTTATTGCATTGTGTAGCAGAGCAGCAAAAAGACTGCAGGACAGCATGGGCATATCACTGGGATAGCAATAGGGCTCAAGAATGTTACTAAGCACAAAATACAATCCAATAAATGCATTTAGTCACCTAAAACTGAATTAAATCTATACAAGACACTCACTGCTGTTAAAGTTCTGTATACCACAATCAAATTTACACAATTTATGACTATCAATTTGCATCCAATTGTTATTTTTAATTATTGAAGTATCTACATTCATTACAAATTCAAAAGAGAAAAATCAAGTTTTTAGAAAAAAATGCTAAAATTTGAAAAGTCAAAGTTGTGCAGGATCCAAATTCAGCAAACCATTGAACCATTTTTGGAGCTAACATGAACTGCTTCAAAACCATTTTAAAGTTCTAGTTTTGTATCATTCCTATGTAAACTCATGTAATTTTGGTTGAGTTTCACTTTGAGAATCTGGTTTTCATCACAATGAAACAGAAAGTGCAAATTAGTTATTGTGACCCCCCCCCCCGATCAAAAGAGGGGAAAATCTTGATGTAAGAGAAGCAAAGTCATTGACTCTTCCCCAGCTCCAGTTGTGAGACATAAAGACAACTAGTTTCTTTTTGGACTGAGAAGAATTCTTTGTTGTATGCCAAAATACAACACAATAAAACATAATACACTGCATAACACTGTTTTGTTATGTAGCTTTTGTATCCACCAAAAACCTTGCAAAGTAAAAGGCCAAGAGGATAGGAACCTGCTGACCAATCCTACTCATTAAAGCGTAAAGATTTATATGTGTTGCAGCCCTTTGCCCTTCTATATTTTAGCTGACTAATGTAAGATGTGACACAATTTCATAGACATTAGGGCTGGAAGGGACCTTGGAAGATGATCTTATCTCAGCAAGATAAACATCCAAATTTCTCTTGAAGGCGTTCAATGTAGGTGCTTGTCAAGTGGCCAACTGGGTAGTTCACCCTCCCAAGCGTCCTTGTGACCTTTTCCTTTGTTTTCTCCTCCTCCTCCTCAGAACTATACACACATATGGACAGCTGATCTAGATGCGTGTTTTCATAGGGTCTCAGCCCGCCGGCTGAAATGAGGGACAAGTCTTAGACAGAGATCCACACATCCACGCTCTCTTCTGCCACATCTCTGGTGTTTTTAGGAAGATGTTCAGTACCTGGTTGGGTAGTTCCATCGAGTCGTCATCCGCCATCCTATGACGCTGAGGGCTCCACCACCCCTACACCCTTGCTCGGTCCACCAGTTGTCTAGCCATCCTCGGGTTTGTATTCAGCCACCGGGTTCCTCCCAGGGCCTTTACCTTAACAAAAAAATGAAAGGAACCCAGCTTTTGGCAATAAACAAAGAAACAAGATGTCAGTGTGACTACTCTCTCCTTCCCCTGTGCATGTGCATAGGATCATGCTTCTTGCGCCTTCTATTGGGGTCATCATGGTACCCTCATCTCACTGAGGTCATCATTTATAATTTTTTCTTGTACCCCTTTTAGGGTCAGGACGGTACCAGGCTTTAATACTGCCCCTCTATTAGAGTCTTTACGGTACCTTTTTCTCTGTTGGGCTTGCCGGCTGCCAAGGAGATCGCAGGCAGTTCCTGGCCCTCCCAGTCCACTGTACCTTCCTCTAGAGCTTCTCCGGGGAGTTCCCTCTCTGCAGAAGCCTCCTGCCAGCCCTCCACGCGGCTCTCAAAGATTCCTCCAGCATTGTTTGGCCCGGCTCCTTTGCTTCTGGTCCTGTGGTCTCCCCTCCTGCCTGCTCCGGGCTCCTCTTTATGCTGCAGTTTGAGTTTCCAGCTCCTCCCCTCCAGAAACACCTGGGTATGAAGGGTTTCAGCTGGGTCCTTTGGGGCTGTGGGTCTAGGGTAGCTGCTTCTGGCTTTGTCACACAGTGCTTGAATGACCTCTGATGGCAGGCTATTCCAGATTTTGGGGGCTTGGACAGGAAAGAAGTTCTTCCTTATGTCCAACCTGAAGTGGTCTTGCTGGAGTTTATAACCGTTCGACCTTGTCATCCGTTGCGGTGCTCTGGTGAACAATTGTTCCCCCAGATCCTGGTGACCCCTGATAAAACTTATAGGTAGCCATCATATTGCTCCTGAGCCTGTGCTTTTCCAGGCTAAAAAGCCCCATAGCTTTCAGCCTGTCATTATAAGGCCTGTTTTCCTGACCTCTGACCATGTGCATGGCTCTTCTCTGGACTCTCTCAAGCTTCTCCAGCTTGAGCTTGAATTGTGGAGCCCAAAACTGGACGTACTCCAGCTGTGGCCTCACCAAGACTGAGTACAATGGGAGAATGATGTCCCAGGATCTACTTGAGAAGCATCTATGCATGCAAGCCAGCGTTTTGCTTGCTTTACTAGCCGCAGCATCACACTGAAGGCTCATGTTCATCTTTTGGACAATCATGACCCCCAAGTCCTTTTTCATCTGTAGTGCTAGCCAGCGTAGCACTGCTGAGCCTATAAGCATGCTGCGGGTTTTTTTTCCCAACGTGAAGAACCTTGCATTTTTTGATGTTAAACACCATCAGGTTCTTATCTGCCCATTTCCTGAGCCTGTCAAGGTCAGCTTGGATCACCCGCCTGCCCTCAGGTGTGGATGCTTTACCCCAGAGTTTGGTATCATCAGCAAACTTGGCCAGTCTGCTTCTGACTCCAGTCCGATTAGATCTTACATACAAACAAATGATCTTATATAGGAATAAAAGCTTCTTTGCAGACAAATACCAGCAACAAATTAATTAAAATTTGCTGAGTGCAGCCAACATGATTATCCCACTATAACCAACCTGGGATCTAGAAAGTCCATGAGGAACATATTTCCTTTATGAAAGCTTTAGAAAGACAGAATGACTAGACAAATTGTTTTGCCTTCTGGGTATGTTCATATGACAAAAGTGCTACTCAGCATCACTAGTTGAACAAACTGGCAATTTGTGTAAGTTTTTATAGCCAACATATGCTATTACAGTAAATTTCCCAAAGATGGCAGCACTCTATCCCCTTATTCACCAAACAGTTCTTACACTTTTTGTACTAGACAATAAACTTTTCTCACCTTAAAGTACAGCTCTGGGGACTAAACACCTCATTAAAGCATGTAGAACTTTGAGTCAAACATGACCTATTGCCTGGGTGAAAACCTTTTAAATAATTTTCATTGTTTTCACTAAGACAGAGAGAGAGAGCGCGCACCTATAGTACTTTAAAAAGGCTCTTTAAATTGGACATATGCTGTTCCTTCAGAAGAAGTCTGAAAGCTTTTACCAAATATTGTTAAACAGACTATATGTAAAATTAAAAATGTTGGTAAAATTTCAAATATGGCCAAAAACACTGCTGAACACTTTAGCTATGTTTTCTACATAAAACAACAATCCACAGGATTCCCTTACAAAGTGAACTGGTTCAATGCACCTTTTAAATTTGGGCACAAAGTCTTTATCAATTTATTTTCACATGAAAAATTGGATTTGTATATGCAAATTGGGCAGCAAAAAACTCTCATTTGAACACACTTTTCACATGTGAAGATAATGGGGGAAGTGGGATGCTGAAGCTATCCTATACCCACCTCTGTTTCACCTTCACTTTCCATGGCACTTCATTTGAAGGCTTTGCTGATGCAAGGGAAGAAGATTTAAACATGAGGGCTATTATAAAAAAACAAAAAACCCGGTAGCATAATCTTAATTATATCTGAAAAAGAGCAGCATACAATTCTTCAGTAAATAAGCATTTGAAATAGATAACCACTGTACATATAAAACACTGTAGTTAATCAAACATTACTGGTATCTTAATGACAGATATCCCTCAGAAGTGAAGCTAGAATACCACTCCCCATTGGAGGGAGACTGTACGTGTGACCTGCCGAGCTGATTACCCACAAAGAAACTTGTCTATACAACATCACGAACAACTACTATGCAGTCCAGTAACTTCCTTATTACATGTTTGGATGTTACTGAGTCCTTCTTGTTGAATGATTCTGCTCCATCTTGAACTCGACGTATGTGCAGAGATATAGAATATTCTAACTCAAAGTTGCGTCTCCGTGCCACTTCTTAGAATTATAGAAATTAGGGTTGGGCAGGACTTCAGGGGGTCATCCAGTCCAACCCTTGCTCAATACAGGACCAGCCCCAACTAAATCATTCCAGCCGAGGCCTTTTCTATCCAGGTCTCAAAAACCTCCAAGGATGGAGAGTCCACAACCTTTCTGAGTAACCTGTTCCAGTGTTTTACTACCCTCCTAGTGAGAAACTTCTTCCTAATATCCAACTTAAACTTTGCTTACTGCAACTTGAGACCATTGCTCCTTGCTCTGTCATCTGGCACCACTGAGAACAGACTAGCTCCATCCTCTCTGGAACCTGTGGTCAGGTAGTTGAAGGCTGCTATTATATCCCCTCAGTCCTCTCTTCTCTAGACTAAATAAGCCCAGTTCCCTCAGCCTCTCCTTATAAGTCATGTGCCCCAGTCCCCTCACCATTTCCATTGCCCTCTGCTGAACTCTCTCCAATCTGTCCACATCTTTTCTGTAGTGGGGTGCCCAAAACTGAACACAGTACTCCAGATGTGGCCTCCCCAGGGCCCAGTAGAGGGTTTGATTGCTCAGAGCTGCAGGATGAAACTGGAGATAGACCCATCAAAAATCTCTGGGCTGGGGTCGAAGGACAGAGCAGCAAGGGTGATGTGGTGGGGGTCTGTTATAGACCACCAGACAAGGAGGAAGTGGTGGATGAGACTTTCTTCAGCCAGATATGTGAAGTTTCCTGATCTCATGGGGGACTTCAATCACCCTGACATCTGCTGGGAGGGCAATCTAGCAGTGCACAGGCAATCCAGGAAGTTTTTTCGAGAGTGTTGGGGACAACTTCCTGGTGCAAGTGCTGAAGCAGCCAACTAGGGGTTGTGCTCTTCTTGACCTGCTGCTCACAAACAGGGAAGAATTGGTGGGCAGATGTACTAGCAAATAGCAACTTGGGCAGCAGCAACCATGAGATGATTGAGTTCAGGATCCTGAGGAAAGCAGGGATGGAGAGTGGCAGAGTAAAGACCATGCGCCACAGAAAAGCAGACTTTGAATCGCTCAGGGAACTCATGGGCTTCATACCCTGGGAAGCCATTCTGAGGGGGAGAGGAGTCCAGGGGAGCTGGCTGTACTTCAAAGAAGCAGAAGACTAGCTTGGCTTGACAGTTTGTTTGCAGATGATGCCAAGCTGGGGGGGGGAGTAGTAGATACACTGGAGGGTAGGACTAGGATTCAGAGTGACCTAGACAAATTAGAGGATTGGGCCAAAATAAATCTCATGCGGTTCAAGAAGGACAAGTGCTAATTGCTGCACTTTGGTCGGAAGAATCCCATGCACGGGTACAGACTGGTGGCTGACTGGCTGGGCAGCAGCTCTGCAGAAAAGCACTGGGGGGTTACAGTGAACAATAAGCTGAATATGAGCCAACAGTCTGCCCTAGTTGCCAAGAAGGCTAGTGGCATACTGGGCTGCAATGGTAGGAAGGAGTATTGCCAGCAAGTCAAAAGGAAGCCAAGCTTGTCAAACCAAGCTGGTCTTCTGCTATACTTGCTGGTCTTCCTGCACATTGGGATGGTTGGTTCCTGTACTCTCACTAAGACTTCTTTAAAGTACAGCCAGGTCTCCTGTACTCCTCTCTCCCTGAGACTGGCTTCCCAGGGGATCCTGCCCATGAGCCTATATCCAATTTCATACTGCAGCTCTAAGCAATCATATGGCTCTTTTACATAAAGCCATATTTATATTTACATTCTTCTCTCCTCTTGGTTAGGCCAAAGACAAATGCTCTGGCATAAACCATGTGGGCTGCATGTTTTGTAAAATTACATTTGCATGTAATTTTACAAAGCATTTTTGAAAATGACCTCCATCATATCCATCAAAATACACCGATAACTTTATCAGCTGCTGAGCAGCTATCAGGTCTCAAGAGACCTGATACATACTTGAAACATGGTATCTAAGCAGTCCATCGCTGGAGTGAATTAAGTTTGTAATAAGAAATAATCAAATGATCTCATTCTATAGAAGATTAATTTGAAAGAACAAGTCTTTTCCAAAATAACTTTTCTTGAGCACTAAAGAAAAAAAAGTTTTCTGTATAGCTGATTTATTTCAATCAATCAATTTAATTTCCTTATCCAACCTGAATCTTCTTTCTGTACTTTCTCTCAGAATTATACATTTGAAACTTGTGATTATACTCTCTTCAAGTCTTCAAATTCCACTTGCCTTGCATGGTATTTTTTCTGCCTTGGAGAACAGATTTCACTGAATAACCCCCACATTTATATATATTTTTAAAAAGGAAGAGATGCACACTACTTTTCTGCAGAACAAGTAGAATTTTTATTCTCCTATTACTAAATCTATTGCTATTATTCATTTGTATTGTGTAACAAGGAGCCTGGGACTCCTGCTACTTTAAAAGAAAGACTGCAGTAGAAAGGGTCCCAAGCAGCTGAACAGAGGGGTTAGCTGCAGGAGGGAAGGCAGCAAGGGAGCAACTGCAGTCTAGGCCCACCTTGAAGCTGTCTGCCCATCAAGGTGAGGGGATACACCTGCAGCTAGTGAAGAGAACACCTGACCAGAAGGAGGATGAGCCAAGGGGGATAAGCCTGGCGTCCTGAGGCAGGCAGCAGTGCAGCCCTGAACTCTGAAGAGAGGGCAGTTTTTGTCAGTTCAGGCTGGTGGGGAGTGGGAGCTGCAGGCCATGGCAGGTACTTCCAGGGTGAGGAGAGCCAGAAAGTGGAAAGGTAGCCCTGCAGTGGTAAGATGACCCAGAAAGGGGACTTTGAGTTTAAAATGGTGGCTTGAATTTTTGTTCTAGTTTATACCAGAGGACTGGGTGTGGCTGTACGGCACACAGAAGAGACCACAGGGGTGCTGCAAGGGCACTAGCATAAAGCCCTTCCAGGGTCTGGGACCCAGTGGCAAGGCTGAGGGGTCCAGAGACTAGAGACACAGAGAGGTCTGAGAGAGCCGGGACTAAATCAGTGGGCTGGGGCTAGATGCCTGTGGTTAAAATAAAATGGGGTCTAAAGCCAAGAGGGTTAAGGCCTCTACAAGAAAAACAAATTGTGCACAGAGTAACATCTGCAAGGCATGGGTATGGCTTTGGGGGAAGCAGGAGGCCATAACTAAGATCCCTAAGGCTTAAATAAGAACAATTTGGGCCATGGATTGTGACCACTGGCTCAAAGTGTCAGCCATGGAGCAATAGGTCCACCAGGGTGTGAGAGGCACCCGTAGAGAATTGTGTAGCTTTGGTTAGTGGGCTGAGGACTCAGCAATCATAAGAACTTACTCAGGTTAGGCAAAGCACTGGTGAGGACACCCTGGGACTCAGGACAGCCTACCAATTAATATCAAGGTGTGGCAGCGAAGATAAACAGGGGTGGTTATGTAGAGGAGCAGGAGTGCAGGCACTATTAGAGTGGTCCTAGGGGGCACCATGACTGTGCCAGGGCCTGTCATGCTACATATAGCAAAACCAAAGTAGAAACTTGCTTAAAAAAGCACAAAATTAGCTAGACAAAGTAAGGGTGAAGGAGCAGAAAGGTTAAAGCATGATTAAGCTCAGTATATACCATATTGGGCTGACTATATTTGCTTGCTTTTGGCATTTGCGCACATCTTAATCAGAATCTTGCTTTCATGACAATGGGTTGGGAATACAGTGTATATATCCAGTCTGTACTGTACATTCTTCTGTAGAACTGGTTCAGATTGAAGTAGATTGACTGACAACTATTGCATTATAGCATCCACATACAAACCTTTTCTCATAGTGGTTGCTATTACATATTTTAAAAATGTTACCGTTTACTTAATTGCCATATTTACTTGAATAGAAGATGGGGTTCCCCCCACCCTCATCAGCATGGGGGAAAAAAGCCTCTTTGCTTATATTTGCATACAAGGAAATCACATTAAATACATTTCTGTCTTTGAACTGATACTATAAGTAGCATGTGCTCAGTAATGAAAACCAACTATGAAGTTGTTTAAATGCAGCCAACACTGAGCATAACAGCCCATATTGGGTAACCATGCCCATGAGAATCTTTGTCAAAATATATGTCTTATACATACCTTCTAGTCACTGATTATTACATTCTTAACTTACCATAGGAACCCGTGCAGCTGTGCATCTGTCCACAAGTCATCATTTCCTTTAACACCCCTTGTCTCTCAGTCCTGTTTCTGAATCCTGGGTTTAGAAATTCATTTCATCCACTGTTACTTTTCTTGGAGGACTCACTGTTGCTGTCCTCAATGCTGTCTTCTGATCCAGTTGTCCTGATGTCCTCTTGGCTGTCACTGTCCAATTTCCCACTGGGGGGTGGGGTCTTGAAAGAACTTATGCCAAGTGACCCTCTCCCAGGTTAATCTGGTTGCATTCTCACCATCCTCTGCTACCAATTTTTGGTAGTAGGCTTGGAGTTCATTTGAAGCCATTTTAACCCAGTCTTCCACCTCCAGGTTCATCTGCATGTACCTCAGGAGGTTCTTGGATTTCCACAGGGCACTCCTGTTGCAAGACATGAATTGATCGAAGCGGACTGATGGGCTCTCTTGGTGTTTAGTCAGGTGTCCATACAGTGCTGCCTCTCTTGATAGCTGTTTGACCCCTGTCACTGCTTCACAGAGTCGCTTTACCTTCTTCCACATCTCCTTGGCATATGAACAGAGCCATAGGAGGTGGCTGATAGCCTCTGTGGCACTTTGGCAGATTGCCCTTGGGCAGCTCAGTCATCTGGGTTTCCCCTCTCTATGTCTCCAGGCCCTCATTGGGAGGGCTCAGTGGGCTATCAGCCAGTTTAGGTCTCTGTGGTCTTTATAAAGGATAGACTAGTACAGGCATTGGAAAAAGATATAGGGTAGTGCCCACTGAGCAGTACTAGTCCCCCTCAGTGCTGACTTTTTAAAGTCATGGTGTGCCACTGCATTGCCTATGTTTTGATTTCCATTTTACTCCCATAGATGAGCTGTGCTTTTCCCCCATTTGCAGTGATTCCTGCTTCTTCACCAGCCTTAAATGTCTGGAAATCATCACCAAACAGGGCAAACAGTTTAATCAGAATCCCTCTCTCAGCCTGTTGCACAGGATTAGCGTGGCCCTGGAGTCCATGAGGTGAAGCTGGATCGGGCTAACCTATGTCTCATCTGAATATAAGTTTTTGGAGGATCCCAGGACTCATAACACAAATGTCCAGTTCCAGTCCTGGTGGGGAGGGCTAATTAGCACATGGATTCTTTGTGGCGGGGTATCTGGAGTACACACCCATACTGAGCAGTGGCGAGCTATGGGGTCACCATGGCTTGAAATTCTGTTGACTTTTCTGGGGCACAGCCCAATGAAGTGTGTGGTAAATCATGAGCCGTTGGACTAATATCTTGCATAGTTTGTACTACATATAAGTATGCACTAAAGTGCTACTCAAATGTGTGTTTATGAAACACCTGTGCTAAAACTTGCAGCAGTTTCAAAAAAGGAAAATGAATTAATTCTGAATAATCTAAGTCTATGGGTTTTATATGCAAATTACTAGAGGTATGTTTGTGTCAAGGTCAGTCTTTGCTCTTTACTTCCATGTGCTCATGTCATGGGTCTGACAGTAACAAGTGGTAGGCGGAAAAGGGCTGCAGGGGGAAGAAGTTGCTGGGGAAGGCTACCTGACTCCCCCCGCCAATCTATTTTCCCTGCTGTAGCAATACGAGGGAGAGAAATTCAATATAAACCTCCAATAATTAAATTCTATACTTGGGAAATTATAACAAATTTATAAATATTCCATATATAGAATCTAATTATTGGGACGTCATCTCATATTAGGGTAAATATGGTAGCTCTACTTAGTATTCTGAAAACGAAAATAGTGTGGGATTATTACCTACTTGTAAAGATCTTGATGATGTCCATGAATATGGTCCAAGCATGTAAAGTAAGTATTTATGGAAAATGAAATTTATTAGAAATATTAGAAATAATTAAAGGCCACACCTGAGGATTCACTGCATTTTGTCTCCCTTCATAATCAAAAATCACGGTTTATATATGAAAACTACAAATTACCTTTCCACCTTTCACAGGATTTTTCTATTAATATATTCATCAGGCATTTTTACCTTTGCAGAGTGAATTCAAAGATTACAATTGTTCATGTTTATTGTCAGGTACCAGTGAGATAGATGCCAATAGGGCTGTATGGGTTTGTTCAACTCTGAAACATTTACAACTTTATGAAGTAATTGGATACTTGGTGTTGGAGTTAAACAATAATAAAGAGATAATGCACTGATTGTTAACAACCCCATAACAGCTATTTGTTGCTAAACTGTTTTCAAGACTTGTTTCCTACTGAATTTTCTACGGACCCATAGCTATAACTATCCATTCTGGCTTTATAGCTCTGATTGGCTGACATTCTGGAGTACAGTAAGATAGTAAAATGAAATTGCAGAAGGCATTTTGAAATATGCAGTGAGGAATGAAAAAGCTTACTTATTCAAATACTGCTGTTGGGTACCAAGCCACATATATGAAGGATATAAGACTGCAAAGTGCAGAAGCCAAATCCTAGAATGGGTTTTCAACCTTTTTGGACCAGTGTACCCTCGGTGGCCAGGTGAGTGGGGTGGAGGAAGCGGGTGGCGCATGGCAGGATGCAGAGCAGGGGCAGGGAGGCAGATGGCCAGATGCACAGCGTGCAAGCTTGCCCTGCCCCCCACATCCGGCAAGGCAGGCAGCACCTGTGCAGCAGCATGGGATGGTGCGTAGCAGTGGTCTGTCACTGCCAGCCCGCACTTACCCCCTAGGGCCTTCTCAAGTACCCTCAGTTGACAACCCCTGTCCTAGAAGATGTTGAGCCTCCTCTGAGCTACTGACTGCCCTCACCACTCAGTGACTGTAATAATGTAAAGGCAAGCTAAAAGCTCTGGGAACCTCACAGTACAAGGTGCTTAGTGAATACATATGTCCAAATTGACCATAATAAGATTTTTTAAATTTGTGCTGCCATGATCTTTACCAAGGGTGTTTCCATGGAGGCTGCATAATTCAAAAACTTATTGAATTCTTTGACCTCCTTCTCCAACCCTCACCTATGCACTGGTCACAGGTAGATTGGATTAGACACCACTCAGCATCAAATATCTGAAGAACTTCATTTACCCACATTACTGTTATTAACCTTTTAGCTAACACATGATTGTTACCATGGAAATGCACATGGACATATACACAATTGAGTTAGAGTCCTGTAGGTACCACAAGGGGAGGGGAATGGGGGAAGAGAGGAAAAAGTAATTTTCTTTTAACCACATGGTCATAAAAGGGTGTCAAAGCTGTTGTGAGCATCACCACTTTATGGAAAAATAAAATGACAATTCAGTAAGAAAGTCATGGCTAATCTAGACAATTTAAGGCCAGTGAATTTGTTTTGGGCCCCAGGAAATCACATCATACTTATTCAAATCATCTTTCCTTCCATTTGCTAATAGAATACAGCACTAAAAACAAGAATGCAAAAAATTCAGAGGGGAAAAAATAGAATTCAAGAACATCTTTCTGTGTCTTCATATATGAAGCTAATTTATTCCAACAACCCCCTAAAAATTAAGAGCTGTATAACCTAATACATAGTCACTGTATAACCTAAATATGCAGTAGAAATGGAAATAGATTCCATAGCACTATTTATTATTTTAATGAATGCAGCATGTTTATTGATATAAGGAAATAATGTTCCAAAATTTAAATAAAAAAGCAGCATATTTAACTTATGTGTTCCACAATATGCATTTCTAAAAATCACAGTCTATTTCTCAAGAAGCATTTATAAAATGCACAGTATTTATATTTAGCATTAAGTGTGCTGTTTACTACAAATTCAGGAGTTTTATTAAATTTATCACAGATTAGTCATGAGCATCCTAGGAAGTCTTTAATTAAAATGAAATCATACTTGTCAAGTAAACACATTAATTTTGTGACGTACTATCCTTTGCTTTTCTAAAAATGTGCTTTCTTACTTGTCCATTTACACAATCCAGTGACTTTAACAGGTTTCCAGGTACCTAACTGGAAGTAGAAAGCTTCTGTACATATCTAATTGGAAAAGGTCAGATAAAAATAAATCAAGAGATCCAGGAATAAAGCTCTCATAATAAAACATTCCATAGAAATGTAAATTTGCCATTTATGTGCTTGTCACAGACTTGCAAGATGCTTAGTACTACTTGATTGGTGCTGAACTTTCTCAATTCCAACTGATTTCAGTAAAGATGGAAGAGTTTGGCACTGAAGTATTTTTTAAAAGAAAAGTAAAATCCACCCAACTGCAGGGCTAACTAATTTGTTTAAAATTGGACAAGTGGAGAGGCTTCTCTTATCCTTTTTTCTACAGATAGTTATTAGCGGTGTGCAAAGCGGGCCCTATTTGATTTGGATTCAGATTCGGCCCGAATCAGGGACAGTGATTGGATTCATTGATTGGGATCACTGTCCCTGATTTGATTCAGCCAAGTCCATATCTGAAGATTCAATGCTGATTTGGAGAATCAGAAATTCAGACACAGACACAGCTTAAAATTTTTTTTCTACATACCTTGATGTACCAGATATGGCTTGTGAATGCTACAATGCTGGGGCAGATGGACCAACACACAGGAGTGTGGTGGGGCCCCTCCACGTGCTTGGCTTGACGACAAACCCAGAAGTGGACCAGAAGTACTTCCGGTCCACTTCCGGATCCGCTGGGGAGCATGCGGGGGGGGGCCCTGCCCCCCCCAGCTCAGCGATTGGCCATGGGGGGACCCCGGGTGCCCCCCCCAGGCCCAGGAGACACCAGTCACCGAGCCAGGGGTGCACAGGGGGCCGCCCTGGCACGCTCCCTGGCAGACCCAGAAGTGGACCAGAAGTGCTTGTAGTCCACTTCCGGGTCTGTTGCTGAGTGTGCTGAGGAGCCCCCTGCACTTCTGTAAGACACTCCATGTGCCTCAGCATCACAGCATTCACAAGCCACCTGCTACCTAGAACTTTGTAGAAAAAACATTTAAAGCTGTGTCAGAGGGTTCTGATTCAATTTGGAGAGATTAACATGTCATCTGATTAGATTCGGATTTGGAGATTCGTCCACTGAATTGGGCCAAATTTCCACCGAATCGAAACCTGGGACCAAAGCTTTGCACAGCCATAATAGTTATGCACCCATTCCTATTCCCAATAGGGCTGATCCAAAGCCCAATGAAATAAGTGGAAAGACTTCTAGCCACTACGATAGACCCCACATTGATCCTAATGGGCGCATCTACACATGCAGGCACGTGAGCTTGCAGCAGCTCAAATAGAAGTAACACATATTTGAGCCAGGGCTTTTTGCCTTAGTGCATGTGCTCTGGCATGCACTTTGGTGTGGGGCAAACTGTGTCACTTGGGACAAAATAACCCAAGGAACCTGTCTGGTTCCTTCTGCATTTGCAGACAGGTGGAACTAGAGCCTGGGGCCAGCACCTGTGCTGGCCCCAGCAGTATAAAAATGTGCCCTGGCAAGTAGCTCAGGACTACTCACTCTAGCCCCCTCAGCAAGGGCCACAGCCCCCCCCCGCAGGACCCACATGCCCCCTGCCCTACCCCAGCCCCCAATCATTGGCCCACCCCGCCCCAGCATCCCCACACTCACTGGCTGTAGCAGCAGCTGTTGGGACCATTGGGGCCTCATGGCACAGTCCCCCCTGCATGACATGGGGCAGCGGGGGGGAAGCAGGTATTGTTCCTGACCACCTGGTACCCATACTGCCGCTGCCACTGCCACATCATGCGGGTGTATCCAGCTTGGCAGAGAGCCATATGGCACTGCAAGCTCTCTGGCAGCTCAGGGCCACTCCAGCTGTCATCCAGAGGCTGGCACCGCTCAGCCCAGACAGTGCACAGCACCCTGTGGAGCCCTGCCGAGCCAGGCTGCACCCACATGATGCAGCAGTGGCAGCATGGGTGCCAGGTGGCTGAGGCCAATCCCTGCTACCCTGTGCTGTGTAGGGGGGCTCTGCCATGAGGCCCAAGTGGCCCTGACGGCCACTGCTACAGCTGGTGAGTGCGGTGCAGTGATCGGGGGCTGGGACTAGGCAGGGGTATGATCGGGGGAGTGGGACAGGGGAGTGATCGGGGAGGCTGAGAGAGCGAGCGGGGGCTGGGGCCAGTCAGGGAGCTGGGAGAGCATGCAGGGCCTGGGGCTGGGGCTGGGGCCACGCAAAGTGGTGATCGGGGTGGCTGGGAGAGCAAGCAGGAGCTGGGGCTGGATGCGGGCCCTCCTATGGTCCCCTCCCCTCTCCTCCAGCCCCCCCACCCCCTACTTACCCAGCACAGAGCCCTGATCCAGGTCCTTGCAGCCTTCACACTGCAGGGCAGGCAATATGCTTCAGCATTCGGGCAAGGGCCAGCCATAGAGACGCTCTGGCTGGTTACCAGAGCGGCGCTATGGAGGTCCCAAGCCTCCAGTTGCCTCACAAGGTTTGCCTGCCTCACTTTTTTCACCTGGGTTTTACTTTGGTACGTGGATATCCAGGTGCCAAACTTTGCCCTCACACTGCAAATGTGCAGTGCGGGGAATGGTTTTTTGTTCCCACATGTGCATCTTGCAGAGTCTCAAAGGGGTTAGAGAGGCTGCAAGAGGCAAATGCGTGCTCTTCTGCACGCGCCCAATGGCAGCAGAATTGGTTCCTATTTTCTTTGAGAGCTCTTTGGGAAATCTATGCAAAGGAAAAAGGGAGTAGCAAATGTTCAACATGCTCTGTGTGCCCAAGTGCTATTTCCTCCGATTATTTTCTGTGCTTTACTTTACTTGTGTGCATGCATGAAAGCAATTAGAAATATTTAAAAAAAGAGACTGATTAGAAATAATCCAGTAATCAAATACCAAGTTTCCATGTAGTAGAATTTACTGTCTGATTATCTGACCGTGAGGATGCCCACAAGAAGCATGTCAGCAACAATACATCCTAGTCAATCGATCTTTTGCACTTCCAATCCAATCTACTCTACGTTTGTATTTCTATTTCTTAGATGCAAGCTCTTAAGGGCAGAGACTGCCCTTTTTGTTTGGTGCAGTGCAGCCAACCTCATCTCACTCCTGTATGAGGAGCAGTGTCATTCCCATATGAGGCATTTTGTAAAATAGATTCACTTTCCATTGTTTGTTTTTGTATTTATGATGTGCCTGAAGGCTTGTGCAGTATTGCTGCAGACAGTTGTGACAGTTAAGAAAACTAGAGGGAGAAACCAACAGTAGGATGTCTTAAGGAAAAAATGTATTTAGATATATTTTCCACCAGTGTAACTGCATACTGTCTATCTGTGTCAGCTAAGGCAATTAATACACTCTGTAGTAAATTATTTGGTACAGTTTAAACCTGAAGTCTTTAGTGAGTACATTCTCTCTAAAGGTATGTTATCTCTAAAGGTACTCAAGTATATCGGGTAAAGACTGGACGTGAAAAAATATTTTAACCACTTCTAATCTTGACAGTAGTGATCTCCTTTTTGGTTGCCATATATAGGGGCCTCCATTAGGATATTTTTAAAGAGAACATGCTTTCTGTTTAAGCTTGAACCACACCGCTGAAGTACAAAAGAGTCCATATTACATCCCCATTTTTTGTGGCAGTCTTGCTTCCGGTTCATTTTTAACGAGACTGTGTGATCTGGCATTTAGAGCACAGAATAAGAAGCCTGGGGGGAAATTAGGTGCTGAACCATGAACTTGACTTTATGACCCTGAGCAGCTCTTCCTCATGCTTTATTCAATTCAGCTGAAAAAAAATGGGCAAAAATCTAAGGCCTCACAGAAAATCAGAAGTGACATATGAGCTGAGCTTTCACTTGGTTACTGTCTCAGCAGTGGGGCTGAGTGTGCAACTATTATTTTAATTTTAAACAAATGTGATGAGTCAAAACAGGACTCAACTGCACCTTTTCTGATTGAATTAGGCAATGCTATCTTGTTTGGCTACCAAATCCAGACTGAGGCTTATCCTTCGCTGTGTGAGCCATAAACGGTTTCAGTTGGTGTAATTACTGAGGTGTCACCCTTTTTGCTTGCACACAATCATGAAGGCAAATTAAATTCAAGGTATGCAAGGATTCAGATACCTACCACAATCAATTTATTATACTGTAGCAGTAGCAACGCCTTCTTTTTGATAGAGTGCTGCCATACCCACTAAAAAATGCAACATAGCTTTGAGACTCTGGCTGCATGAGCTTCTCTCTGCTTCCAGATTATAGCTTGAACAGAGGCCCTGTTTCTGGAAGGATTTTTGCTGCTATTCATTTTCCAGTTCTGTTTCTCTACCCATCCCTATCACTTAATTTTTTACATTTTTGTTCATTCCCATTTTTATTTTTCTACATGCCATTCTCCCATCACTCCCTGCTGTCTTTCCTGTCTCTATCTGCTTACCTGAGTCTCCACACTGAAATGAATTATTTGAGCTCAGCAGTTGGATGAGTCACCAAAATGACAGGACTCAATAAAAGAAAAACATCTCTCAAAGATTGATTAATGGGAGCAACTGATACCCCCTGGACAGAACTAGAGAGGCAGAGGGGAGAGGGACAGAGGCTGGTCCTAACAAACCTCACCAGCAGAGCAGGGCATCTCGGAGCCCAGGGCAGCAGCATCTTGCAAGACAGTGGCAGCTCTTTGGTGCCAGTGCCTGCATCTAGGCTAGCCAGCTGCAGCATCAGCTCTTATTTTTCTACCCCTAGTTGGAGCCCAGGGTTGCTGCCCCAGTCTCCCCACCTTAGTTATGCTACTACTCACAAGTGAATTTCCATGCTGCTATTGCTGGGGTGAGAAGTCTAGACATTTGTGATGATAAACTTTGGTAAACTGAGGTGCAGTATAATCTTACGTGCAATAGTAGAATATTTTTCCCTTGAAATTCAGCAGACTTACAATGGAACTCTGCATACATTGTACTTCTCAACATCCTTTGATGAGTACACAGCAATAAGGCTGCACAACACACATACTCTGTTATACTACCATAAAGAAGATTCAAGGACGTGAAGGAATTCTGTTACCTTTGGGTTCTGCTATTGTGGGTAAATTATAGAAATCTCTCCAAAAGTATCTGAAAAAAGCTAAGGACAGCCTGATTGGTATCAGTGACAATGAAAAGCATATGACACTTCGAAAAAGGGTGTGAACATTGCACTCTGAAAAGAGCGTGGGGGGGGGGAGATTGAGATGTGGGTGGAGGAACTTGAACAAGACAATGCAAGCTAAAAGGGAGGAGAAAAAACAAGAAGGATTTTTTTAAAATGTCATTCTACAAATGAGCTACTTGGCAGGACATGCACCTTTGAAATCGAATATGTCCAAGTATAAACAGCCTGACAGCACCAGGAAATCACTTTTATAAGGAAATTTTTTTTTTAATTTAATTCTTTTCCTACTGAAATTATAGACATTTTCAGGTCTGTCACTTTAATTATTTTATATTTAAAAATAAAAATAAGCCCTTTTATAGATTAAGAGAACCCAAGAAAAACAGAAAATTCTTAACCAGAAGAAACCATCTTAAAAATGTCTGATGTGGTATAGCAAGATACCATTATAATCCCGATACTTATTTTTGACAGCGTATTTTACAACTTAGATGCAAGTCTTAAAAATAAGGTGTTTTTAGTAATAGTTTCCAATTGCATTAAATTAAATCAAGATGTTATTGACACTAAATATTTTTACTTCTTAAGTCAAATAAAAGTTATTTGGTATGGATGTCTGTTTGCTGTTGCTTTGTGTTGCCATCAACTTTTTATGCAATGTCTGTTTCTACCCTTAAGTGGCAGGGACCATCTCAGAGTGGCCTCCCTACCTCAGTTCTGGGCTTCACGGATAGGATGCAAAGGATGGGGTGCCCATGAGAACGCTAGGGAATCATGTAGACACAAGCACTACGATGTCTTTATGAAAACTTGCATTTCCTTTTCACTTCTCTGGTAATTTTTTTTCCTTCTCCCACACACTGCCTTGTTTTAAATCTCTCCCAAGAAGTCATACTAGCTTTAGGACTCCTTCCCCACCAAAGAAGAATTTAGAGCATTCAGTTATTTCAAAGAACAGAAAGTGAGAAAAGGAACTTGCTCCAAGTATTACAGCTGATATTGGTTTTGTGAGGTATCCAAGAGGTAAGTGGGCATAATCCGAACAATCACAAAGTTATTGCAATTAATCATACTTAGGAAGGAGATTACTCCTGATTGTGAGGTATGTAACCCACAGTAAGTGAAGACAGATTACAGTGGTGGATTCTAATTAAAACCTGGTGGACTGACAGTAATTTATGTGAGAACCAAACTGTCACAAAATCAGGCCTTAATCCTGGCCTCAGCTATCAACTTAAAAATAGGTCAGAGGCTAAAAAGAGCCAGAGGCTAATTTTGTAAACACCTCTTAAAACAGGTTTGCTGAAGCTTGGTCAAAAATAATAAAACTTGGAAAAGTTCAGTTAAAATGAAAATATCAGCAAATTCCAAATGACTGGATGCAAAAGCTAGAATGGAAGTCATTAACAACGACAGAGACTGGGGCATCCACCAAAACAAAGGATTCTTTGCAAGCTGCTTACTCAGTTGGGGAGATAATAGCATGAAAGGAGACAACTGCAGCTGTCAACACCTCATAATTGTGTAGTTCTCAACTCCTACAGTTTGCAAGATTTTCACTTTTCATAAGCTCGACTTGGGTTACTCACCATTCTAACTTTGTCCATGTCATTTTAACAAACTTGTCTGTCTTTATTTTTTTACCTAAGAAATGTTGGTGTTTAAGAATCGCAGGGTGCCTGCTCCAATGCAGGGGGGGCTGCTCCAATGCACTGTAATTACAACGTGTTGGAGCAGGCTCTATTAAACTAGTCTGCTAGAGCATGCTAACTAGCCAGCCTCTCTGTATCGTGTATCAGCACCCCTGCTGCCATTTTGAAGCATGGGGACACTGATACACAAGACACTGCAGGAGCTTTATTTACAGCAGCTCTCAGAGTGCCCCCACCACATATAAAAATGCCCATAGATTTTAAGACTGGAAGGGAACATTCTAGCATATCTATTCTGATGTCTTGCATAACATTGGCCATAGAATTTCATTCAGCTACTCTTATATTACACCTAACTTGTATTTAACTAAAGCATGTGTTAAATGCACTTAAAACATGAGTGACTGTGCATTCATGCAGTAAAACATGTGCTAAGTGCCCTGGTATCATAGCAGAATTATAACTTTTCATGCGAGGAGAGTCTCCAGATCTTATTAAGTAACACGCCTTTGGCTATCGTCGGACTGCTCCACAGAGATAACATGAGCAATTTGTGGTCCTCACCCAGCTGTGACATCGGCCAAGGATTGCTCCGCTGCACCAAGCTTCCAGGTGGGATGAGGAAAGCCACACATCAGGAGGAAGGATCCTGGATGTTTCACTTGTTGGTTTCCTCTGGGATTAGCTGATTGTCAGTCCCAGTCCTGGCACCACACTGAAAGTGGTTCAAAGCTCCAGTGCAGTGTCAGGGCTGGGACTGACAATCAGGGATCTAGCCACATTAGAAAATGTAGTAAACATTACCATGCAACTGCTCAGAACATGGTCTAACATCCAAATCACACAGCTTTAACACATTAATTGTCCTGTGCAACAAGGTATTTACTCCCTGCTATGGGACATAATCACTAAGATTTTGATCTTTTCAGCACCCTATTCAGCTACCTTAATGTGAAAATGTATTAAGTATAGGCCAGATCCAAATTGTTCTTACAGGCATCTCTGCATACACAGTATAACACCAAAGCACTAGGTGCCTTTTTCCCAACAAGGCAATTGAAATTGCATTTAGGGTCTTAACACAGTCAGTGGCGACATTCACCTCTTAACCAGCATCACAGGCAGTTCCTCATAATCTCCAACGTAGATTTCCTCTGATACAGTTTGAGAGAAAAGCCCATTTTCATCCCAAAATCATCCTCCAGGCATTTGAAAACTGTTACCAAATCCCCCCCTACCCCAGTCTTTCCTTCTAAATAACTAACCAATCTTAGTTATTTCAGCCTTCCCTCGAAGATCATACTTCCTATGCCTCTAATCATTTTTGTTGCCCTCCACTGGATTCTTTCCAACCTGTCCACATCATTCT
>NW_017729033.1:26982511-26983204 GCF_001723915.1 Gavialis gangeticus
AAAACTGTTACCAAATCCCCCCCTACCCCAGTCTTTCCTTCTAAATAACTAACCAATCTTAGTTATTTCAGCCTTCCCTCGAAGATCATACTTCCTATGCCTCTAATCATTTTTGTTGCCCTCCACTGGATTCTTTCCAACCTGTCCACATCATTCTTGAAGTATGGGGCCAAAACTGGACACGGTACTCCAGGTTGTGCATGCAGTTATTCTGGCCCAAGTGCATGACTTCACACTGGTCCTTGCTGAATTTTATCTCATTGACTGAGGACTATTTTTCCAGTCTATCCAGGTCACTCTGGATCCTTGCTCTACCCTCCAGAGTATCTGCAACTCTATCCAGCTTGGTGTTGTCCACAAATTAGCCAAGTGTGCATTCAATCCCATCATCCAGATCATTTAAGAAGATATTAAACATTACCAGACCTAGGACTGACCCCTGGGAAACCCACTTGATACCTCCTCCCAGCTAGACACTGAGCCATTGATGACTATTTACTGAGTGCAATGATGCAACCAGTTATCTATCCACCTTACAATACTCTGTCTTTTGTCTGCTTCTCATCACCTTGTTCTCCTCTTGGTGCTTCACAATTGATTCCTTGAGGACCCACTCTATAAGCTCACCAGGTATTGATGTCAGACTGACTGCTCTGTAATGCCCCGAAACCTCCTTCTTCCTTTACTTAGAAT
>NW_017729033.1:26983215-26983525 GCF_001723915.1 Gavialis gangeticus
TTGTGACCTGATCATAAAAGGCAATCAGGTTGGTGTGACATAACTTGCCCCTTAAATGTCTCCAGCTTGGAATGGAGGTCCTAATGACTTTAGGCATGTAAGTGATTCTGTGGTAACTGGAACAGAGTTGATATAGGTTGCATTTTGTGAGTTAGGCATTTTAATGCATATAATAATTATTTGTTTCTGGCTCTTAATAGATTTTCATAGACATTTCATAAGCATTTGGGCTGGAAGGGACCCCAGAGGATCATCGAGTCCAGCCCCCTGCCCCAGGGGCAGGGAGTCAGCAGGAATCATAGAATCCCAG
>NW_017729033.1:26984531-26985002 GCF_001723915.1 Gavialis gangeticus
GCTCGTGTTCATCTTGTGGTCAAACATGACCCCCAAGTCCCTTTCATCTGTAGTGCTAACCAGCGTAGCACTGCCAAGCCTATAAGCATGCTGCAGGTTTTTCCTCCCAAGGTGGAGAACCTTGCATTTTTTGGTGTTAAACACCATCAGGTTCTCGTCCGCCCATTTCATGAGCCTGTCAAGATCCGCCTGGAACACCCTCCTGTTCTCAGGTGTGGATGCTTTACCCCAGAGTTTGATGTCATTGGCAAACTCAGCCAGTCCACTTCATTGATGAAGATGTTAAACAGTATAGGCCCTAGGACAGAGCCTTGACCCCACTGGTCACAGTGCACCATGACGATTGGCTCCCGTCGACCACCACCCTCTGAGTCCTACTGCGGAGCCAATTCCCGAGCCAGCAGATCGTGGTGAGGTCAAGGCCGCAGTTAGCAAGTTTAGCCACGAGGTGATCGTGGGATACCAGATCAA
>NW_017729033.1:26990002-26992920 GCF_001723915.1 Gavialis gangeticus
GATGGTGACGGTGATCAGCTTATGGTCACTGTCACCCAGCTTCCCTTCGATTGTTAGGTCACTGATTAGGTCATCCCTGGTTGCCAGTACAAGGTCATGCAGCGTTTTACCTCTTGTCGGGCCATAGACTTCCTGCATCAGAGGTCATCCACGCACAAGAGCAAGCTTTGTAACCACTCGGATTTGGCTGAGCACTCCTCCCGCAAGGTGTCTGGGTAGTTAAAGTCTCCCATGACAACCATACACTGGGATCGTGTGGACTCAGCCAATTCCCTGGTGAACTCCTGGTCAAGGTCCTGACTCTGGGTAGGGGGTCTGTAGTAGACTCCCACCATAGTATCCCATGTGCTGTGTTCCCCATGGATTTTAACCCAGAGGGTCTCAAGTCATCCACTATGGGTGCCAATGTCAGCTTGAAGGGACGCGTAGCTTTCCTTGACATAACTACGCCCCTGCCCCTTTTGTTCACTCGATCCCTTCTGTACAGGGTATAGCCATCTATACCCATGGTCCAGTCACGGATGGAGTCCCACCAGGTCTCCATTATCCCAAAGACATCGTAATTATTTGCATTTAGCAGGAGAACAAGTTCCTCCTGCTTATTCCCCAGGCTCCTGGCACTTGTGTATAGACACACAAGTGTTCCCTTGGGAGCCCCTGTCCTGCCTACATTTTGTTCCAGGGCTGGGGCTGGAGTGGGATCCCTCATGTGCCTTGGCCTGCTAGCTTTGCAAGGGCCGCTCAGTGTGCCAGCAGTGGCAGTAGTCCCCCCCATCCCCAGCAGGCTAAGTTTAAAGTCCAGTGGAGCAGGTCAGCCAGTCTGGCTGAAAAGAGCCTCCTCCCCAACAGAGAGAGGTGGAGGCCATCCCTTCCAAGCAGCTCTCTGCCTCTCTCCCCAAAGAGTGGACTGTGGTCATGGAAGCCAAAGCCTTCCTGATGACACCAGCACCACAGTCTTTGGTTGACTACCTGGATCCTTCTCTCCCTCCTCCTTAGCCCATAGCCCGAGACTGGGAGGATTGAAGAAAATGCCACCTGTGCCCCCAGACCCTTTAGCACCAATTCCCAAATCCCTGTAGCGCCTCATGACATGGCTGGGAGCACTCCGAGCTGTGTCACTGGTGCCCACATGGATGAGGAGCATGGGATAGTGTTCAGTGGGCTGGAGGAGCATTGGGATCTTCTCTGCAATGTCTCAGATGTGGGCTCCCAGAAAGCAGCAAACTTCCCGGGCTAAGGGGTCGGGGCAGCAGATTACCCCCTCAGTCCCCTTCAGGATGGAGTCTCCCACGACAAGCACTCTGCATTTGGTCTTAGGGAGAGCGGGTGTGGTAGCTACAGTGTCATCTGTGTTGCCTGTGGAAGCTAAGGAGTATTCCTTACATACTTACAATTACAGATTCAGTAACTTCATAGATAGTAAATCAAGTTCCTTATTCTTTAGGCATTTTGTACAAAGTCTTTAATGGCCATCAAAAACTTGGAAAAAATAATTGCTGGAGGAAAAATACTTTCTTTTCCCAGGTTCGAAAATCTAGGTACAATGAAAGAATTAAAGGAATTTATCACGGCTAATCCAGAGGGATTATGGGAACGGCATGAGATTTTGAAGACTAGAGTAAGAGTCTAGAGAAACAAAATAAACTTAAAAGACATGTTGTTAACCTGACAATCTTCACATATTCTCAATAGCATTTACCTGAAAGCTACTGTTGAGCTCTCTAAGCTCACAGACCAGGCTTGGCCAGTGAACTCAAACTGGTGGGGCAGGTGGAGTGGCACATGGGAGTGGGCAGGGTGGTGTTTGCAGCCAGCCGTGGGAGGACAGGGGGAAGCTGCAGCCAGCTGGGCATGCTGCAAACCACCTCCCCCCAACTCCTGGCCAGCTGCAAACCCCTTGCCCTCCCCCCCTCCGCTCCTGGCTGGCTGCAAACCCCCACCCTCCGTTCCCCTGTGCCACTCCACCTGCCCCACCAGTCTGAGTTTACCAGCTGTGCCTGCCACAGACCCCTCTCCTTTCTTATCTCCTCCTCACAGCTGCCAAAACATCAAGCCATGACGACTGGTCCAGACCTGCTTCCCCATTGCTTAATCCTTTTAAACCTTCTATGACAAATAACTTGACTGCTCAGTTTCAGAACTCTCCTGCAATCCCCAGGTGTCAAAACTGCACCAAAAATTTCTGCAGAACTGATCTTCTCTATTCTACCAACCCAGGTGTTGTTCCATACCATGCAATTTGATCTCTGCTTGGTTTCTAATATTACCATTCCTGAGGCTCTACTGTGGTGACATACAAAACCCTACTATTGTTTAGTGCTGGAACACTTATGTCCATAGAAAGATAACTACATGGATATTTTAAAATAGAAGCATCATCCTGGATCAGCAAGGCAGAATGTTTGTTCGCAGAAGTAAAACAGTTGTCAATAGAACTGATGGGATAAGATGTCACGGGTAGACCGTATACACAAGATTCCAGCTTGGAAATGTTGCTGACTAGATGTCCTCTAGGATCACATCATCTGGCTCTAGAACTCTGGATTGTTACTTATTTAGTTAGTTAAAAAAAAAAAAAAGGATGACCCAGTATAAATATTTTAGGTTGATGGGATTATAACTTCACTATAGTAACTTTGTTCAAATAGGGCAATGTTAGCATAAGAGCATTAATCGGCTTTTATTCAGTCAGTCCAAAGGAAATCTTCCTAAATGTTCTTACCAAAATATATGGTTGAGCTAGATTTAGTTAGTTATGTTAAAATGCCACTCATCAATGCTTCCAAACTAAATTCTGTATCTTTTATTAAAAGTATTAAGAAGGGAGGAATCACTGTTTTATTAAGTGAAACCTTATAGAACTTCGTACAAATAAAGCACAGCCATTTCTTAATTTTACTGCCAATGAAAAGGAAAGG
>NW_017729033.1:26997920-27000984 GCF_001723915.1 Gavialis gangeticus
TCATACAAATAAAGCACAGCCATTTCTTAATTTTACTGCCAATGAAAAGGAAAGGTTTTTTTTCTTTCACAGTGATGAGCCACCGGGCTTCTCTTTATCCACAACTGAATTTCTACAATAAAACTCTTTTAGAAGGTGTTGTATTATCTACCCTCAGAACACTGACAACAAAAACAGATACAGATGTTTTATATCTTCTAAAATAGCCCCACAAAAACACACACAAAGCCAGATAAGAAAGTAGCATATATTTTTATCAGAAATCCATCGTGCGTGTACAGAATACAGTGGGGACTAAAGTGTCAAATCTCACAGTGGTGGACTTCATCAAAGAAAGCATTAGGGCTTTATATCTTCTTTGAATAGGAGATCAGGATTTTCTTCAAAGCTTTCAGTAAAATCCACTTCTAACAACCACATAAGTCACCCTTAATCCTCTAAACTCAGAACTGTAAACGTGCAATTTTAGCGATGTTACAGATATAGTAGGGAATTCTTTAACTGACTGACCATCTCTATTAACATAACTAAATTTTAACATAGTTTCCTCTGAACCTAACCAAAGACCAGTTCTCACAACTCAAAGTTTCCAAATTAAGGTAAGGACATTTCAAAGCACCGTTTGAAAGCATCATCCTGGATCAGCAAGGCAGAAGGAGACCTGCTACTGCAAACATATTTGTTCTTAACTGTGCAAGGAAAAAAAATCAGATAACATAGTATCATATGATTAACAGAAACTTGTTACCATGTGAAGAAAAAAAATGAGGGATTTGTGTATATGGGTAAATCGATGTGAACAAAATACCTGGTGCTTGCACTTAACCAAACACAAACCTCATTTAAAGTTAATTTCTGTTCTTACAGAAATTGCAAAATTGCATCATAGAATTTATATTGTGTCAGTGATTTCCATAAGAATTGTGCACAGTGGATACGTCTATACATACACATTTACTGTGCAATAACCAAAATTACTGTGCAGTACAGGCATGCGTCTACATGTGCACATTTGTCTACACATGCACACCCCTACTGCATAGTAAATATGATGATTTATGCCAACTTAAGTGTAAATATAATGCCTTTATCATGTACGTATCAAATTTATGCCCAATTAGTTACTGCACACTAATGCATGTGTAGACTGTGCGTGTGGACTGACTTGGGAATGAAGTCCCAAGTCAGTCCACACGCACAGTGCATTAATCCTATGTGTAGACTGAAGTCCCAAGTCAGTCTACACATAGGATTAATGCACTTTAATGCCTGCATGTGTAGATGCTGGCCTATTCTGCGCAGTATATTTAGGTCGGCATAAATGCATGTGTAGACCTGCCCAGTTTAAGGTATTTTTTTCTCTTTTACCTCAGTTTGAGGTATTTTTTCCCTGCAAACTTGACCTAGCAGCTCAAAGTCAGGCTGGAATCTTGGGAAAAAAATATACTCAACAGCATCTTGCTGTTTTCATATCTGACCTTAGGGATCCTATGCATACATTTCACTTACAAAAATCCACTGTTTTTAAAGGATCTGCATAGTGAAATGGACTATAATTTAAGACACAATTCTATTGACACATATGTAGAAACAGAATCCCAACTATAGTCCTTAGCCAGGAGTAATAAAATACCATAAAAAATAAAGTGTGCCATTTATGTGCATAGATATAACTCTGAAATAGCAAAGTTGGACATTGCTGGTCTCTTGAAAGATTTCAAGACTTCAAATTTTTCCCATTCTGCATCAGAACAAAGTTGAACAGCTTCAGCTGTTCTTCTGTTCCTGTAACAGAAAGTGAGAGAAACATACCCACAAGGAAAACACCCAAAAGTCTCATGGTCAGGACAAACAGTTGGTATGTGCAGCTATTGTGATTAAATACATGCCAAGCCCTTGATCACATAACAAAACAGAGAGTGCATTAATTCAAGGAGAGGAGGAGGAAAATGGAGAAGAGAGTAAAGAATTGAGCTGAAAGAGCCCACCTGTCCCATAATTTGCCCTATAGAAGCAGAGGCATAGGCCAGATCCATGGAGCCAGCAGTGGCTGAGCAGAGACACAGCCACTGGCAGCTACAGTAGAGGCCAGCAGCAGAGACAGAGATGGAGCCAGTAGCAGCTACATTCAAAGTGGGACCATCAGCTACAGCATTGGGACAAGCAGGGATATACTGGTACATCCCTCACCTGCTACTGACACCCATGTTTAATAGAGGCTTGGGGTCTTGGATTCCAAGGCAGTCCCTGCCCCCTCCTACCTACACCCCCAATTCCCCTGGCCCATAAGTACCCAACGGGCTGGATGGAGCAGCAAGATGGGCTGGATCTGGCCCATAGGCCATTTTTTTTTTTTTTACACCTGGGTCCTAAAGAAAGCTCCTCCCACCCTAAGGCAGAGGAATGTATCACTCTGATAATCATACATAACTGGAAGACCCAACAGAATGGGCACAGTCACATGGTTGCGGTAAGGAAAGCTAAAAGATGGAAGCGTCCCTTATGTGCAGAGCACCCAATATTAAGTAAATGTGAAAAAGGGTACATTTCCACTTATTTAAAAGGGTAAAACTTTTAGCAGAGGTAACTGATATCAAACATTTTTCTACATTTGATTCATCAGCCAGTTCTGCCAGGAGCTCTTATATGTTTATTTGTGCATATTCAACACCAACACTCTCCTTGAAGATGATTATTTGCATTGTGTTCAATCCTCAAGATATTTCACTGGAAAACACAATAAGTTTTTTCTAGCACAGCAGCACTAAGGTCTATACAAATGTGGTTTCAGTCTGAGGACCAATAGTGGTAGAGTATGATCAGAGGATCTGAGCAACTTTGGAAAGAACGGAAACTACTAGGCTATGTCTGTGAAAGAAAAATTAACAACACATCAAATTAAACAGCAACACTAAAACCATCATCCACATGCTTGTCCCAACCACCTGTGTAGGCTAATTCATATATAGGTGCCCAAACCAGCAACCTGAGAGCACCATTGCATAAAGGGAACCCATGAACACAGGATTCAAATGTTAGTAATGAATCTGAGACAATGAAGAAG
>NW_017729033.1:27005984-27006415 GCF_001723915.1 Gavialis gangeticus
TGGAAAGGACGGAAACTACTAGGCTATGTCTGTGAAAGAAAAATTAACAACACATCAAATTAAACAGCAACACTAAAACCATCATCCACATGCTTGTCCCAACCACCTATGTAGGCTAATTCATATATAGGTGCCCAAACCAGCAACCTGAGAGCACCATTGCATAAAGGGAACCCATGAACACAGGATTCAAATGTTAGTAATGAATCTGAGACAATGAAGAAGTTAATTAAAGAGGCCTCCATCCTGTGGTACTATGACAAAAAGCACAAAACAAATTTGTCCATAAACAATTCTGAGGGTGTTGGTGGGTAGTGAAGGGTGTTGATCCTCTTAGAACAGTATTTAAAAAGTGGAGACCAATATCAGATACACCAGAGGTGCTAATATTAACCGAATGTCAGTATGTTCACCTCCACTACAAGCCATGG
>NW_017729033.1:27011415-27028123 GCF_001723915.1 Gavialis gangeticus
ATCCTCTCAGAACAGTATTTAAAAAGTGGAGTCCAATATCAGATACACCAGGGGTGCTAATATTAACCGAATGTCAGTATGTTCACCTCCACTACAAGCCATGGACAGCTGGATTGCGGAGAGATTCATTTTACACCATGCTCACCGGTTAGTACTTAGACACTGAACGGAGTCCGCTGTCAGATTCCTTCTCTTAGACTAATTTCTGAACCACGCCGTTTATAAGAGCAGTTCTTAGTTGTCAGGTATAAATGGTATTATCTAAGCTAATGACAAATTGCATTTTAAGGTAAATGCGTATTTAGAAGACATGATTGCCACCTGATTAAGTCTGTTGAAAATAGATTAGATTGAGTCTGATTTTTAAAAGGATCAAAACTCACATGCCTTACATATACCAACAGTTCAATTAGCTGGCAGTGAATACTTTGACTAAATACTGAAATAAATCAGGTTTCCCTCTTATGACTTTTCCCCCTAACTGTAATACAAACCTCTTGATACAAATCTATATCAAGTTGTATTAGAAAGCGCCTGAAAACTCCATTTTGTGAACACTTCCTGATATAGACAAACTGGTAATAACATAGTAGCTGCTGTACCGTGTGCCTGATTCTGAGAGCTCAGGAATATCCTTCAATCCCATTTAAAGCATAAATAAAGACAAGAGAAAAGGCAAAGGAAGCTGATGGGGTTAGCACCTGTTGGGAGTGAACACAATGATGGCTGAAAGTAACCACGACTGCTTTCCTTCTGACTGAGAAAAACAAAAGGAATACACAAGAAAACACAGGAGATACAAATGTCCTTCAATATGCAGTGCTTAAACTGTGAGCTTATATGGAAAAGAACAGCTTTCTTTAGTTGGCTTGCCTGTCTCAAGGCACAGGAACCAAGGGAGCCTGCTCCATTATTCAGTGAATGTTTCTGTGACTGCAAGATAAATACAGCATTCTTGTTTTTATCTCTGAAGTGCCTTTCAGATAAATAGTCTGACCTGAATTGCAGCCCTTTTCTGTTTAAAAACAAAACCAAGAGATGTGTCCTCCGACAGAAATAGTTCTGAGCATAAATGTGGTTTCAGATCTGACATTTTATAGTAGCATTTGATGAATGAGCCCAACTAGGATTGTGCAAGTGCGAGAAGCTCAGTAACTGCTAAGGAAGCTATTATGAGAGAGAGGCAACTTGGCAGAGTTTGAAATGCAAATCTTTTACTGTATGTATGTATGCAATCTACTAATAGAAGTACGTTACTAACAGATTTTGCAAAACCAGTCTATCACAGAGTGATTTGGGTCCAGATCTCATTTTCCCAAATTCCTGTGAAAAAGCTTTAGGCTAAATTGTTCTGGATCCTACTCTCGGGGCCTGATGTTTAAAGTTAGGTGTGGCCCTATCTGACTTGATTAGGCACTATATGCTTGGCCGGACAGAATGGTTCAGAAGGCTGCTGCTACTGCATCAGCTGTAGAGATGTCAGATATTCCAGGGAAAAGGGGGTTGTTAAATATTTGTTGCTATAGTGGCTGAATTCAATTAGTACAAATCCTGCAACATATGGCAGCTCTCATACTTTCTAAGTGTCATGTATAGTAATCCTGGTATTATGATGTGTTCCATTGTTCATGACAGCTAATTAATTTACAATTAGGGAGGCCACGTACTTAAAGAGTTCAGAAAGCCGAAATGTACTGTCAAATATGTGAAATGCTTCACAGCACACGATATTACGTGGGTTTCTGACAGCAAACTCTGCCTTATTAGGGTTTTAGTGGAAAATATTTTCAATTATATTTTTTAATTTGGTTACGCAATAGATATTCATGAATTAGTATGAATCAGTTTCCCTTAAAACAGTGTTTTCTACTTCTCCCAAATGGATTAAGTCACATATGGTGGCAGAATTTTGTTACTATAATTAGAGAGCAAAAGCCCTGACACAATGCATTTATGATTTAAAAGTCACTGCTTTTATATGAAAGTAGTATAAGGAGTACACCTTATCACTGCTGTCCTCAAACAGCCACCACATAATGCATCTTTAAGAGCTTTTACTTCTCATTTAAACAACAGAACTATCTATATTACTTTGATTAATAGATTCCATGCATTCATACAGACACCAGGTTGAGTACAGAACAAAATAAATTAGTGATATAAACCTTTAAGGTATCGGTCTGTGATATTCCTAATCTGCCATGACTATGGCATCTAGGTAGTAACACTAAGAGAAACTGCACTGAACTGGAAAGGTTCCAGAAACCTATTCTATATTATCATGTTCATCTCCCACACAAGATTGGCTATGTACATTATGTGAATCAGTGCCTAATCCAAGCTAATTAGAAACACTTCAAACTGTTTCTCCATTTTCCTTTAAAGTTTACTCTAAAATCTCACAGATCTCATTGTTACAACTCTTCTCTCGATATTCATCTTAATTGCTTTTGTACCACAATTTCATCTTACAATCCCAGGCACACGTATTTGTTCTATGTTCAAAACTCCTCTCCCACCTGATGCTGCATGCACCCTCTGAAATCACTCAAACCTTAATCTTTTTTAAGAACACAGCCACAAAGTAGGCAACCATCAGTCCTCTGGATCATGGTATACACATAAGAGGTCACTTAAACCAGTTTATGTGTAATGTCTGTCTCGAGCTCAGATGTTCAGTGCCTTGATTGTCGTAGCTTGGCCTAACACCTCACCAACGGTGCACTTCTGTCAGAGTGATGCCCTTTTTTTCTCCAACCAAGGATTACCCACAAGGCAATGGGAGCAAAGGTTTTGAAGTGCCCTATACTTGCCTTTCTCTGGATGTTGCAATATTATGGTGTTTTATAGGAGCTACCCTGCCACAAGTAGCCCCACAACATTGTCATCAGGCCCTCCAGGCAGATGCAGTTTATGGTCATACCCAGGACCAACAAAGTTGATGAATGTTATAAAAATATGCTGACAAGGTTCTTTGGGTGAATATGATATCTTTTATTAGACCAACTTAAATAGTTGTAAAACAATTGTTAAGCAAGCTTTCGGGTTCAAAAACCCTTCGTCAGGTTAAGGAAGTTTCTGCAGTAGGTGTGTTTAAGTTGGTCTAATAAAAGATAACAGATTCACCCAAAGAACATTGTCTGCCTATGTCCTTAGACCAACATGGCTACAACCTACACCCCTATAAAAATATGTTGAATTTCTCTGAATAGTATCAAAATAATCAACATCTTTTCAGGATAAAGAAAGGATCATGAATAAACAAAATAGGGCCTTGCTGGCACCTTATTGGAAGAAATTATTATCCCCATCCATGTTACAAGCAGTTTTGTCCTAGATATAGTATATATATGCACATTACTTTTTTCCACTATCATTTACTAAAATGCTACAGCTTAAGTTGTTAATTATGCCATTATCTGCACAGTTTAGTATCGTCATACATTATAAGAACCTGCAAAGCCATTGTCTATGCTGAGTTTTCTTTCAGTCCAGCTAGGGGAATACCAGATATCCCAGACACAGAAATTGCCAGAGGATTTTGTGACCCATGAAGATCTGGAACAGTGCTGATGGCAGGAGGGGTGGGGGACAGTCAGGGCTTAAAGGTATTTGGGGAGCTCTCTTGGAGATAGAAAGGGTCTTTGGCTTTTCTCAGGCTTGGAGGAGTAAAGGTCCCCAGCAGTCAGGGGTGGCAAGTTCAGCAGGAAGACTGATCTCTGAAAATATGGGCAGATCTTTCTGAAGGATTAGATGGTAGTCAAATGAGAGTATAAGAAACTTTGCTTGTCTTTTTGTTCTGTCTCCAAACTTATCAAATGTTTTTCTTGTATAGTTCCTTGCTCTTATATAATAAATCTTTGTTTTTTGTCTTCTTACTGATTGCCTGTGGTAAAGTATAATCTCTGGGTGAATGATAGTCCAGACTACCCATTCTATGGAAAGGGGGACCTAAATTTTTTTTCACAACCCAAAAGAAATCCACCTAGAACTGGCAGAGATTCCCGAGTTGCAGCTGTGAAGTCTGGTATAAGGGCAATGGAGCTGAGGCTTGTTATCCCAGGACAAACTTTGGTCTGTTTCTTGGAACGAGCAGTGGGAGAAACTTGGGCCTCTAGAAAGAACCCAGACAGGTTTGTGACACCAGAAACCTGCAAAACATGAAAAGATAAGGTATCTGCCAAAAAAAGCATAAGTCTACCTCAGCACAGGGTGAACTATTTCAGGTGCAAGGAGTTACTGGGCTAGCAGGTCAAATTCTGATCTTTCATTGATATCAGAAAGCAATTATCCAATGTCAGTCAACTAACTTTGTAGTTAGCTACAATGTCTTTGGTATAGTTCTGGATAATTGAAAGAATTTGGCCTGGTGTCAGACTTCAGGATAACATCTTTTATGTCCCTTTATACAAACAGCCGACTAGTTGTTCTCTGTTTTCCCTAGAACGTGCGATACCAAACTTTAATCTACTACTTTTTAGACTGGCTTAGTCTTCCTGAGTAATATTGTACTAGCTCAAGTTTCTTGGGCATCAAAGCAAAAAGCTGTCAAGATAGCCAATCATTGAGCTGAGAGGAATAGTGAAACATCTTGGAAAAAGAATATGTAAATATGCAACGTAAAATGATTAAAATACAAAACAGGCACTCTGAGAGGTGAAAAAAATGGGAATAATTTAGAAGCTAGACCTCCTGCTGGGAAATTAGAATACATTGTACAATATCCCAGAATTTATCACATCCCGAAGAGTTGGGAGTTGGTGTAGCAAGCAGGTTGATGATTTTACCATTTGTAAAAAATGAAACATAGCTTCGGGCCAAGATTTTTTTTTCACTTTTTACTTACTATGGTGAAAATGCCAGAATAAATTCATTATCTAGACTCCATTAAAAATTATTTTCTTAAAGAACCTTGAATTTTGGGGAAGAAATACACAAAGGTCTGGGTTGTTAAGTTTCTAGCAGCATTCATTTTGGCAAAAGAGAAATTCCACTTTACAGAAGAAAACATAATGTCATTGATTTATAAAACAATTTATCATAGAAAAATGATAAATAGGCATGCTAATGGCCTTGGTGTTGAAAGCTAAGTAATTTTATTTTACTCTTCACAAATATTTGAAATGAATAAAATATTATTATTTTTATACAGACAGTAATGTGACTCCCTCAAACATATCATGTGAGCACAATGTAAAGGCATTCCTCAAGAAGTGTACTCACTCCATTTATTTAGTTAGTCACAGAATCAATGTTCTTTATCAGGATCAATGAATAATCTTACAGCAGCAATGGCAGGCTTGTGATTATTACACTGTTATTCAAGAAAAGTTCTTTCTATTACATTTGCTCTATACTTTTCAATAAATGGGAATCTTAAAAATTGGGATAATAGCTTCATACCAACAGAGGAGGGTTAAGAATAAATTCATTAATGTTGTGAGGTACTTAGATATGCTTGATATAAGACAGTAGATTAAATAATACTGCTTTAGTTCTAGCAGACACAATGGGCATCTGCATTATTGTGCTTTAGCTAGTGTGCATTAAGTTACATAAAGGCACACTAGACTGCCCTAATGCACAGTACCAAAAGCACACACTTTTCTATTGACACTTAATGGACAGTAGCCTATTGCACTGCACATTAGCATATTAGCAGTTTTTTATGTACTGATTTAATGTGCAATAGAATAGGCTACTATGCATTAAAGTGTATGTGTAGATGCACCCAATCAGTACTGTTATTTTAGTGAAGCAAAGTAAAACAAAGAAGCAGCAATAGGTGTTGGAAGAGAATAATAAAAACAGTGGCTGAGTAAAATGCCATTAAAATAATAGTCAATATTATGTAAAGCATACTATGATAGATTTGCTTTCCAATTTTTAAATAGGAATTAAAATCGTCTTCATTAAAGAATAGATACAAAGCTAAAATAAGACTTCTTAATAACGTACCATTTGCTCAACTGAATGATACAACATGGAGTACTTTCGTTAATGCAGGAAAAGTGTTTGAGTGGAATAGAAGCATTTGATTGCAAAATTTGAAAATATATGGTTGGAAAGATTTTATCTGAAATAAATCTGTGTGTGTGTGTGTGTGTGTGTGCGCGTGCACGCATTCACGCATACACACATATAAGACTGCGGCCAATTTTTTTTAATACATGGACGTGTCCCTCTTGCTGGTCATTTGTATGGAATCTTTTACCCACATAATTAGACAGAACCATTGAAGCCTATACAGCAAAATCCTCCATAAGTGTCTTTGTCCCAAAACCTGTACTTTCTTTGTCAAATCTCATAATAGAATCATCAAATCATAGCAATTAAGGGCTGGAAGAGACCTTGAAAGATCGAGTCCAACCTGCCTTGCTCCGGGCAGGAATAGTGCTGAGATCAAAAGATCCCATCAAAATGTCTGTCCACTCTCCTCTTGAAGACTTCCAAGGTTGGGAATTGCACCACCTCCTTGGGAGGTCTATTGCAGATTTTGGTCACCCTTACCATAAAGAAATTCTTCTTTAGCCATCCTCTAACAGTTTATGGCCAAGTTCTTAGTATACAAGTTCTTAGTATAATAAATTGTCAAGTTTTTAGTTCTTGGTCTTACATTTAAAGTATTAAGTCTGTAGTGTGTTAATCCTATGACCCCAGCTGACTTTCTGCCCTTCGGGCGGGGGCTGGACTCGATGATCTTCCGAGGTCCCTTCCAGCCCTAATATCTATGAAATCTATGAAATCTATAATCTTATGTTTAAAACTGTGGCAATCCTAGCTTTAGTAATTGATTCTTTTCTGAATTACTTTTTAATTTGGCAAGAGTATAAAATGTTCATTAACTAGAATCTTAATTATTTGCAGGAGTTGTTTAAATATATTCCTCTACTACTTACAGCATTTAAGGATCTATTTATTTCAAAGTTCTCCAACTTTCCAGAATATTACAAATCAATATTTTTGTTACACTAAATTATTCAGTGCAGGGTCTTCTGAACTGTCCTATGTGCAACTTTAAAAACTGGAAAAAATAACTCTTCATTTTATTTAAACTAATAAATGATAGAAAAATGTTGAAGAAAGAAATTATTTTCACCTTCTGCTATTAATATTTTCATTTTTTTCATGCCATAATCCCCAAGAGTTTTCATTAGAAACTAAGCAACTGGTAGCTCAAAACTTGGAAACAAAATTTGTATTATTAACTTCAATGTATGACATATCCAGTTATTTCTATGATAATTCACTTTTCACTTGTACAAGGGCCATATTTTCAATGTAATAAAATAATCCAATCTGCATTTACCCAAACACTTAAATGAAATATATGGTAGTGACCACTGAGCACAGTCCCCTCAGTGCTAGCTATTTTTTTAAGTCATGGTGAGCCACTACACTGTATATACTTCAACTGCCTCTTTGCTCCCTCAGCTAAGCTGTGCCTTTCTTTCCCCATTTCCAATTGTTCCTGTTTCTTTACCAGCCTTACATGTCTAGCAAACATCATCAAATGGGATCTAAAACACTTTACCATAAATTCCTTGGTTGCCCTCTCTTTCAATCTGTCACATATGATTAGTGTGGCCCTGCCCTTTATCAGGTGAAGCCAGACCAGGTCACCCTATGCCTCACCTACAAATGAATTTTTGGAGGATCCCAGGACTCATGGCAAGAACATCCATTTGCAGTCATGAGTGTGGGGCGAATTAGCACATAGGTCCTTTGAAGGGATATCTGGATTATACACACATACTGGACAATGCTGAGCTGTGGGGTCACCATGCTGTTGTCTTTTCTGAGGCCTAGCCCAATGAACTATATGGTAAATCATGAGTTTTTGGCTTTGAACTAATATCACACATACTGTATACTGTTATGCAAAGTACAAAACATTATGTTTTGGTACTAAGCTTGAGATGCTGTTTCAGAGAAAAAGCAGTAAAGGATTGTTGGGTCAGATGTATGTAACAAGGCACTCAGTGACCCCAATGCAAGATGCGACTAAGAAGGGTTGTCAGGCAGCACTAGCCTATATTAACTAACTTGGAAATTGCAAATAAAAGGATAGCCACACAAGCTGCATGTTTGGTAGTTAATATCTTTCATGTTAATTTTAAGTGAACTTATTACTTGCATGCTAGGAGTGATACTATAACTATCTTACCCAGTAATATTCTATATAGACTACAGGCTGTACAGAATACTTTCAAAATAACCTATTAGAAGGAATGTGGGCAAAGCGTAACTGTGATACACTGTGCTACCAATACTTGGCTGGGATGGTTTATTTGAGGATGATCCTACCTTCACAAACGAGGCTGGACCTTGTAAAGTACATTCCATTCCTACTTTCCCATGATCCTATGATTTTATGATCTTATGAATGGTGGAACTGCTCACACAAAAAAAATAATGTTTCTTTTTGAAAGAAATACAGTCTAACATATATTTATTCTATTATTTCCAAGGATCACAATTTTCCCAGATTTTTTCTTTTTGTCTTTTCGAGTCTCCTATTCAATAAGGGAGTGTCAACCAGGGATATGCGTACCTCCGGGGGTACTTGGGAAGGCCCTAGGGAGTACACATGGGCAGGCAGGGATGGAACACTGCCACCCACCACCCTGTGCTGCTGCCTCCCAGGAGGAGGGCTGGGGGGGGGGGGGGGAAAGAGGGAAGTAAGGACCGTGTGGCAGCCCCTCTATGGGCCACACAGGCACTGCCCGGCCAGCCGGATGGACACATGGCGGAGGTGGGAGAAACTCACATGTGGTGGCCACCGCTGCAACCTACCACCAGGGGTTCACATTAAAAAAGATTGAAAACCCCTGCAGTAAGCCATCTAAGTATATACTTTACTTGGGGACATACCCCAGTATGGGATTTAGCATATATTCAAAGTTTGATGTGTGCTTAACTGCTTTGCTGAACTGTGCCTGTGGGACTGCTTCTCTCCTTGTTCTATTGCTGCTACTTTTGAGATCAGGCTGGATGCTTCAGCAACCTGCCTCTGCATGCAACAAAAGAAGGACTATAAATAGCAAAGAGGGAAATATCATGGAGTTGATTATAAATCAATCGCTCAGAAGCCAAACTTGGGTCTCAGGTAGACTGGAAGTAAGACAGCACCAAGACCATGGATAAACATTCACTTCTAGCAATGTATAATTTCCATCACTACAGATGTTTCTAGGAGAGGGAGCAGTATAGATATTTAGTCAGCAACTGCTCCCCCTCCCCTGTTCCACCCTAAGAGTAGGGTGATGCCATGAGACAGAGGGCTTGCAGCTACCAGTGCACAGGTGAGTAGACTGAGCCCTGCAGGAAAGGCCCAGCCTGGGATTATGGTGTGAGGACAGACAGGTGTTCTGCTGCATTACTGTGGGGAGAGCCTCCAAGTCTGGTTCTCAGTCCCGTTGACTTCCCCTTGCAGCTACACTGCCCAGCTGGGACACTGGGGTAGTGATTTAAAAGCTGCAGGGGCTGGAAAGTGGGCTAAGGGAAAGCCTCCCCAAACCTACCTCTCAGCCGTCTTGACAGCTGGCTGGGACAGACAGCAAATGGAAACATCAAGGGGAAGCCAGAGGGAACTGGCTCTTCCCAAAACCTCTTCCCAAAATTGGGGACTGCCCAGTTTGGGAAAGAGGCAGGGAGCAGTGGCTGGTGCTCCCCTTTGCTGGACTAGCCAGGAGGAGAGGGCACCAGCAATGCAAAGCCCCCATCCCGCTTCTCATCACTGACTCTGGCATGAGAAGTAAGCAGGGGGCTTGCAGCACTTGCTCAGCTCCTGGTACCTAAGTAGAGGGAGCAGTAGGGCAAAGCCCCCTGCCTACTTCTCAGTCCAGGGTCTCCAGAGTCAGAAGCAGGCAGAGACAGATACCATTCCCTGCACTTGGCTTCCAGTGCCCAAGAGCTGAGTGAAAGCAGTGACAGAGCAAATCCCCTTGCCCATTTCTCACACAGAGAAACCTGGTGTGTGAGGAGCCAGCCGAGAGCACTTGGCGAATGTTCCATCCCAGAGGGATGCTCCCCCCTGCGAGGCAGTCTAGGAAGGGGTTGAAACAGTTGCCCCTGGCACCTTCCCCAGACCATGGTGACCCCATAACACCACTCCTCCTGGTCTCTGAAAGAAATTAAGCCAGGGGAGAGTGTACAGACATTCTTTTCCCTGGTTCTTCTTGGTTGGAGTTGGTTTCTCTCATGGAACTGCCATTCTGGTCCAGCAGAAAAAGTATGGACACTTATATATTTTTGTTTTCTGCTGCGGAATAGTGATTCTCCCAGTAGAACCTGAATATCTGTATGTGACCTAAGTTATTCCACAGAGGACTAGCATAGTATAGCTTAACTGTACAATACCAAACCCTTTCTGTAGGGAAGCCTGACCTAGCACTGCTACAAAAACCATTGGCAACAAGTTCCATCCTGCCATGAGAGTTCTTGACTCATGATCTGCAAATGGCTTATTCTTCACTTACATCTCTGACCGGCACAAAAATTCTCAGAATAATGCTTGTGAACCTAGCCCCAAGAAGAGAAGGTTAAGAAGGAGAATTGGTGATATTTTGACAGATGAGTTTTCTTATTCTTCTTCACCGGTGTGTTTAAAGTTATGGAAAAGGCCATGCAATATTGGACCTGTTGTTGTTACTTGGCGTTTATCATCACTAACTGGAAAAAAGCCAGAAACTCTAGCCCTGGATAGATGATTTATAAAACTTTTAAAAATTTTAATAATAAAACATGACTTTAAAATGGATAGGTTGCATATTTGGCTACTTTTCAGTATTTATAGTGAGGAAAGAAGTAGAAGTGAGAGTTTTTATTCACAAAGATATTTATTTTCTATGAATTGCCTTGACCTATTTGGAGAATTGACAAATAATACACTTAATTAAAAATAGTTTATCATAGATTTTCAATCAAAAATATAAAGGTCAAATGAGCATCTGTAGTGCTGATAAAGTGACATCTTTAAAACCAAACTGAATGGAAATAGCAAGATTTCCAAGTTTACCAATCCTGCACAACTGGTATATACCTATTCCTCTTCATGGCACTATTGTGGGATTGTAAGCATCCGGGGAAGACAACATAGTCTACTACCCCCGGACAGTCAATCTTAACTTGTTAGCACTCTCTTTTTCCTAAGGTGCCTACCCACTTCTTGCCTGCCACAGCTTGATTTAACTGAAATGGGAGTTGGGTCCGTAGCCCTGTAGGAGGGGAGCAATTTGAGTGCTTCTTTCTGTATGCACGACTCTGGGTTACCTCTACCCTGTTCCCTATGGTCTTGCGGGCTCCAACTAGCAGTCCAACAGGCTCTCTTCCTCTTGGCCTACTCCTAGAATCCTGGCTACCTCCCACTCCTATAATCAGTTTTGATGGGCTCAGCTCAGGATGTTTTACTTCCTGCTCCTCTTTTTGTTCCATCCCCAAATGGTCTGGCTCTCCCTGCCACAGCTCTTCTGGGCTTACTTACAGTCTCCAGCTCCCCATACTGTTTCCATCAGTTCCCAGCTAGGAGCTCCTACCTCCAGCTCTGGATGGGTCCAACTGCCCCCTCCTTGCCTTTGAAGCAGGGCTTATCTCCCCCAAGGCCTGCCTCTTCCAGCTTCCCAGCAGCTTTCCTTAAAAGCAAAGGTCCTATTTTTCTTTCTCTCTCTAATTCTCCAGTCCAGGGCAGGGTTCCTTGTTACAGGTGTATTTTTATAGGAACAAACACACCCTGCACTGGGTTAGCAAACAACCCTTCCCAGTAATCCTACAGCAGAAGTGTAAGGCTTAAAGTGAAAAAGTTCAAAAGAAATTGCCCAGTCTAAATGTGTTTTGGATGGGAGGGGGACCAGACTTATTTTGTGATAGAAATCTGGCTGTAGCCATGAACTGAAGACTGCTATCCACCACAGCCTGAGGGAATACAAGCCTGAAGTGGGACCCCAGCTTTGATTTGTTACCAGACTGCCTTGATGTTGTTAAGTCAGATGATGAGCGATAATCCACACCCAAAAAGGGTGAGCATCAAATAAAACTTTTGTCTTTTGCACCCAACTGACTGAGTTTGTTGTGATCTTAGAAGTCATTCAGTCACAGATATACTTTCAGACTTCTACTTATGAAATATTTGGAAAGACTCAAAATGTTGGTTTTTTGTTTTTGTTGTTTTGGTTTTGTGTGGGTCCCAATTCCCCTTACCCTCTCTTACCCTGGGTAGTACCTTCTCCATGAACAGTCCTACTAAAAATCAGTGGATCTACTCATGGAAAAATTTACTATTTATTTGAAAGAAGGGTTTCACCATGGGCCTTACAGATTTATCAAAACATTGTGCCTGTGGCTAGATAACAAACATAAGTGAAGTCAGTCTCTGTCCCAAAGAGCTTAAAGTATTTAAAACACTGCACATGCATATTATTTTGGAAACAAATCTGACAAAGGTTTTAGAACAAAAATTGCCACAGTATTTTTCAGCTAAATGTAAGAATTGAGAAACATTTCACACACTGACTGACAACTGAACACCCTGGCCAGCAGTTCAGTCCTGCAACAGAACAATTTCTCCTGTCCTGCGGCAAAAACAAGTCTTTCATATTTTAATGGAAATTCAACAGTATTCACTATGGAGGGCAGAAAATGTGCTTCAAAGCATATGGAATTGCTCTGGAGGTATGAAGTTATGGAGACTACAGGACTGTTTTTCATGATTGTCTGAAATCACAAAAAAACTGATGTGATGGCCAAAAAGCCCATCCATCCTCCTTAAGTGCTAGAGGGATGCTGTGGGCACCTAATCACTATACCAGGTAAACAAGTAGAGGAAAAATCTCTCCTGCCAACACTTCCCAAAGGCTATGCAGCAACTGGGTAGGTGTTTGGGTTGTTGATTTTTTTAAAAAATCACAGCCTTTTGTCCTTTTTATTCTGGCTTAAAGTGAGCATGTGTAAAAGAGAGAAGCCAGAAAGGAAAATTATTTCTGAAACTGCTGAAATGATGAACTGATATTGACATAAGTCCACAAGCTAAGGAAGGAAAAAGGAGAAAGGAAGAAGAGCTAGAATGAGCAGATGGTGCACTAGTGCCACCATAGTCATGGGGCAGTCATTTATCTTAAGTTAAACTCTCTCTCTTTCCCCTCAATGTGGGCTCATCTAGATGTGCAGTTAATGCAACTGAATACACTCCAGCTCAATTTGAGCCAGAGTAAATAAATCCTGATGTCACCGTCTACACGTGCATTTAAATACAGTCATTTACTGCACTGCCGGATACCACTTGTATCTGATGTGACTATCCGGCAGTGCAGTAAATTAGACTATTCACACACCCTAGTTGCCATGCACGTGTAAATAGTGACACTTTACCGTGCAGCAAATTAGTCCACTGTGCAGTAAAGCATCTCATGTAAATATGCCCACTGTTTATGCACTAAAAAAGTACTGAAAGTATAATTTACTTTTCTTGACCAAGAATCAACAAACTTAAAGTCTTTCCTGTTCCCTAGTCACTTGCCAGGCTAATATGTTTAAGCTGTTCATTTGAGGCACTATGAATCCCAAGAGGAAAAGAAAATGCAAACTACAATCAGCAAGTAGCAGCATTCCACAGAAAATCCAAGCTTTACTTTGCTATAAATTAATTCAACATTCTAACTTTCTTCTTGGTTCATTAACATTCTATTCTCTACACTCTCTCAACATTTGCATTTAACCCTAAAACATCCCAGTACATTTCTAACAGCACCAGCTAACTTAATCTTCCAACGGTTAGAACCTCCCTGAGAGCATTACACCTTTATGTTCTAAACCTATGCTGCTAATGAGATATAGGCTTACTGTCCAGTAAAATACTGCACAGTAAGCCTTCCCAGGAGCACATCTACACATGCACCCTATTGGGAGTAAATCTGCTCCCAACAGGAGCAGCCCAGTACAGGACTATTCCTGCCCTGCTCTGACCCTCAACAGCAGCCAGGGGGAACTCCAGGCTATGAGAGGGCACAGGGGCCAGTCCCAATGCACACGGGACCAAGAGGGCTTAGCTGACTGCACTGGCAGCTGTCTCCTGGTCGTATGCATATTGGGAGGGGTACTGCTGTGTACAGGACAATGAGACAGCTGCTGCTGCAGCCAGCAGAGCTCTCCCAGCCCCCTGCACATTGGGAGACACAGCTGCCAGAGAGCCCAGTGCCCTGGAGGGCTTCCCTATTCATCAGGGGGCTGGTCAGGAGCTGTCCTGCTCCTGAGGCAGCTGCCAGTGAGCCCCCAGCTGGGTGGGGAAGCAGAGAGCTCTCCAGTCCCTGCACACCCCAGGCCCTGCAGAGAGCTCCTGTAGGGAGCCAGAACCACACAGCACTGGGACAGGGAAAGGCAGAGAGAAACCCTGTCCCAACGCTGATCAGCTCCTGGCTCCTGAGGGGAGCTGGGAGCTGAGGACCAGAGGTAGAAAACTTCCCTGTGGCTCCCTGATGGTGGGGCTGACAGGAAGCAAATTTGTTCCCAGTCAGCATCTACATAAGCGGTACTGTGCAGTAGCTAATGTGCAGTTAATCTACTACCTGTATTTACAGGGAGTAGAAAACTGCACATTAGCCTACTTTACTGTATAGTAGCTGCTGCGCACAGTCACATGCTGATGCTTTACTGCATAGTAGATTTGTCAACTGCACAGTAAAGTGTCTTGTGTAGACACGTCCTCTGAAATGCTTCCTGTCCTCATTGAAGACAATGAGAGTTTTGCCACTGACTTCAGTAGGACCAACAATTCATTCCCTGTGACTTAATTTTCATTCCCTAATTTTAGAGAAACAGGAGAAAGTGCCTCATTACCGGGAGGTTTCCTTTTAAATAAGAAACTATTAAAACATTCCCAAAGGCCTCTGAAACTCATAATACTATTGTGATATTTCATATTATAAGTACATGGATTTTAGCCTATAAAACAGATATAGTGAAATATATTTTCATACAACATATAAATTAACCCATGAAATTCCTTCCTGCAGCATATTAGCAACATCAACCACAGTCTATTTTAAAAGGATTAGGCATGCCTATAAATCAGAATGTCATCTACAGGTATTCTAATTAGGATAAATTAACAAAGAACATCAGTCCTTCTGCTTCAACACACAAGCTCTTCCAAGTTAAGAGAAATCTTCCCCGAACTGCAAAATGCACAAAATATGACGTCCTTCTCTGAAGCTTCCAGCAATGTCTGCAGGTGGAAACAGGCATGGAAGATTTGGTACAATGTGTCAATCCCTAGAGAAATATGCATTTGGTACATGCAGCCACAAAGTATTGCATTTAAGTCATGGATTTGTATTCTTTTTTTTTTAACAAATGGTGTTCCAAAAAATGGAGTATTTGGCAGATCAGTACATATCCTATAATATGAGATGGAGATTATTTAGTTATCCTTTAACCTAATGAAATAAATGAGTAAATATGTTTCTCTCTGTTCTGCTGTGCGTGCCTCAGCCATATATACTTGATAGTGTTGTGTAAGTTGACCATTTGTATAAGATTTTCTTTAACACTGTTTTTGTTTTCTTCTTTGTTAATTGACCACCCTGCCAAAGGGTTGAATTGGACCAGAATTTCTCAGTACAGCTTATGGAGGCAGTTATGTCTAGGGGCGTCATCATCACGGGGGTCCTAAACTATGCAGACATCTGCTGGGAGGAGCAGTCAGCCAGGTCTAACCACTCGCGTAGGTTCCTAGCTGAAATACAGGACCCTCCACCTTATCCAGGAGGTGCACAGCCCCACTAAAGGAGATGCCTGGACCTGGTCTTGGACACTGGGGATGACCAGTGAGGGGACCTGGGGAAGACCACTTGCTGGACCTGGTCTTGGACACTGGGGATGACCTGGTGAGGGGACTGCAGGTCCTTGACCACCTGGGTGACAGTGATCATTGCCTGCTGGAATTCACCATCCAGCACAGGGTATTGAGGGCTTATACCAAGACTAAAGCCCCTGACTTCAGAAGGGCCAACTTCAACAAACTTAGGAGATCAGTGGGGGAGGCACTGAGGGCCCAAAAGGTAGAGGATATGGGAGTCCATGAGGGACGGTCGTACCTTAAGGAGACGATCCTCCAGGCGCAGAGTGTGACAGTCCCTGAGAGAAAGAAGGGGGTAAGAGTGCTTTGAAACCCCCAAGGCTCAGCAAAGGCATTTGAGAATGCCTGAGGGCCAAAAGGGAGGCGTACACCCTGTGGAAGGGAGGGGCTATCACCAAGAAGGAATACTCCTCCTTGGCCCATGAGTGAAGGAGGGCTATTAGGAAGGCCAAGATGGGGATGGAGCTCAGGCTAGCGACCAGGATTAAGGACAACAAAAAGTCCTTCTTCAAATACATTGGGCGTAAGAAGAGGGCACCGGGTAATGTAGGGCCCCTGCTAGACTCAAATGGTAATCTTGTGGCTACACCACACGAGAAAGCTGAAATTTTTAACAAGTTCTTTGCCTCTGTTTTCTGGGACAGGGACCAGGACAGCTCCCACTACAGGTAGGGGCAATCTTAGGAATGGCACTGCCAGGCCTCGGGTCTGCATAGATGTAATTAGGGATCTTCTGGAAGGGCTGGATCTGTGGGCCCTGATGCCCTTTACTCATGGGTGTTGAGAGAGCTGGCGGGGGTCATTGCTGTGCCCTTAGCCCGGCTGTATGAGCTATTGTGGTCCACGGGCCAGGTGCCC
>NW_017729033.1:27028892-27029129 GCF_001723915.1 Gavialis gangeticus
GACTTCAGAAGGGCCAACTTCAACAAACTTAGGAGATCAGTCGGGGAGGCACTGAGGGCCCAAAAGGTAGAGGATATGGGAGTCCATGAGGGACGGTTGTACCTTAAGGAGACGATCCTCCAGGCGCAGAGTGTGACAGTCCCTGAGAGAAAGAAGGGGGTAAGAGTGCTTTGAAACCCCCAAGGCTCAGCAAAGGCATTTGAGAATGCCTGAGGGCCAAAAGGGAGGCGTACACCC
>NW_017729033.1:27029833-27030284 GCF_001723915.1 Gavialis gangeticus
CAAGGATCACATCTGTGAGGGGCCAGCAGGGGAGATCGTGCCCAGGGGAAATCAACATGGGTTCATCAAAGGCAGGTCCTGCCAGACCAACCTGATAGACTTTTATGACCAGGTAACTAAATCCCTGGATGTTGGTGTCACCATGGATGTAGTCTTTCTGGACTTTAAGAAGGCCTTTGACACTGTCTCTCACACCATTCTCATTATTAAATTGAGCAACTGTGGCATTGATGCCTACACAGATGGATGGGTCAAAAACTGGCTTATGGGGTGCACCCAGAGAGTGGTGGTGGACGGGTCATACCCGACCTGGAAGGATGCGAATAGTGGGGTCCCCCCAAGGCTCCATCCTGGGGCCTACACTGTTCAACATCTTCATCAGTGACTTGGACAAGGGGGTGGAAAACATATTGTCCAAGTTTGCCAATGACACCAAGATGTGGGGAGAGGT
>NW_017729033.1:27030772-27051636 GCF_001723915.1 Gavialis gangeticus
TAGCTAGGACCTAGAACCAACTTCCTAGGGAAGTGGTCCTCACTCCTACATTGGGTAAATTCAAAAAGAGGTTGGACAAACACCTGTCCGGGGTCATGTGATCCCAGTGTGTGCTCCTACCAGTGGTGGGGGGTCAGACTAGATGATCTGTTCAGGTCCCTTCTGACCCCAAACTACTATGAAACTATGAATTATCACAGTGTTGTGGTGTGGTACCATAGTTCCGATATAATGGTTTTAATATTATTAATAATAATAGGCTACAAACAGACGTTCACTTGTAATGGAAGACATTTCTAAGAAACTGGCAGGTTTGGAGAAGAGGCAGGAAGCAGTGGCAGCTGCTCTCTTTCCTTCCAAGACTGGTCTGGGATGGGAGAGGAGGAAAGCAGGATTGCAAAGCTCCTTGCCAGTTCCCCAAACTGGAGACCCCAGTCTAGGAGCAAGTGGGAAGTAGCAAGCAACTGTTTCTCTCACGCCTGGTCTCAGGGAGTAGAGGAGAGGGAGCAACAGGGAAAACTCCTCTCATGCTTCCCACTCTCGGCACTTGTGGGACCATTCCCTCTGCTCAGCTCCCAGTCACCAGGAGCAGAGCAGAACAAATGAATGGGGGTTGCTGGTTTCTAGAAGGCCCGGGAGCCTTTCTCCCAGCTCCACTTCTCTTGGTCTCTGGGAGAAGTTTAGCTGTGGTAAAGTGTGCAGGCATTCAGTCTCCCAAGAGAAAATCCCCCTGGAGTGATTTCTATTTGGTTGTAATCAGGTTATTTTTCTCCCAGAACAGCCATTTTTGTTTTGGAAGGAAAAGCTGGAACATCTCTACACTTCTGGTTTCTACCAAGACAGCAGCAATTCTCTTGGTAGAGACAGAATTTCTATACATGACCATAGCATGCATGCCTATTTTCACCTGTAGGTTTCAAAATTCTTTATAAATACTGATATCCCCATTTGGAGAAACTCTCCAAATACCTCTCACCCAGAGAGGTGAAATAATTCATCTATATGGTTAACTTCTTATTGGGTGGGGGAGGGGGAGGGGTGGGGGAAGAATCACAGGCCCAGTGACTTATTCAGCAATTTTCCTTTTTTTTTCCTTGGGAGCACTTTAACACTTGGAATTGTACCAGAAACCAATCCTGACAAAGCACTTCAATTTGAAAATATTTATTTCATTCAAAAAGAAAAGAAACAAAGTTAGTTAGAAATGACAGTGGTGTTTTTGGGTGATTTTATGGCCTTCCAATACTGTAAGTGGAGAAGGTGGGGAAGTGGCAGGAAGCCTTATAACTTTAATTGCTTACCTTAATTGAAAATGATTTCTATTCTAAGAGTAAAGTCCAGCACTGAGATATGGCTTGCTTTTAAACCAAAAGAGAAGAATTTAGTCCTTAATTTATATGATCACTTATGCTGAATATTAGTAAATAATGAACCTTATTAGTAAATAATGAACTTTGCCCTTGTCATAAACACACAATCAAGTAATAGGCAATGCAAGGTGAAAAGAGGATGATTGTTTAAAAAAGTAATTAAATAAGCAAAATTTGGGGAATTGAGCTGTGCACAAATTAGTGAATATGATCTGGCATTGAAAGAAAACCCTGTGTAAAATAGCAACTGGTGCAACAAGAGCTGCTTTTATACCAGTAGCAAGGAATAAAAGAACAATCACTCCACATGTTTAGAAGCCAAGAGCTGGAAACAGGAGATGTTGCTAATTAAAAATATTTTTTCGCAACTAGCTCTTCATATTCTAATACATTTTTCCAAGAGAAAATTCTATTTTACCAGAAAAAATTTGGCAACAACTTCTTAACTAAATATTTTAATGGATAAACACTGCTTTTGGAACAGAAAAGAATTAGTAGGAAACTTAAGCCCTGTGCTGAGTCTTCTTTACTATAAAACTTTTATTGGATCTCCATGTTTGCAAACAATAAATAATAATAATAAAACTTAGCATTTTATAGTGGTTTTCATCAGTAAACTCTAGGGAATTCTTCAGTACATTTCAGTAACGGTAGCCAATAATTTTACCCTGTTGACTGGTATGGAATGCTAAGTGCAGTCCATTAAATAGGGAAATGAGAAGAAAGATTGCCTCATGGTTAGTGCAGATGACTGGGAGCCATAAACTCTGTATTTTATTTCCACCTCTGCCATTGATGCAGTGTATGACCTTGGACAAATCATTTAGGTGAAGATTTTAAAAATAATTCTTAAACCTAAACTCCTATTTTTTTTATTTTACTACCTAAATTAGAAGCCTGGTTTTAATGACTGCTGAATAGCTACTAGCTCTCACTATAGAAAATCTTGCCCATGGTTTCTGGGTGCCCACAATTTACCTAGCTGTGGTTTTATCTACATAAAAAGGATTGCAGTGGTTTAACTCAATCAATTTTAACCTCATCTGGTTCACCTGGAATAAATCCCTATTGTGTACATACTTAAAACAATTTAATGCTGTTTTAAACTACTTTCACTTGTGTTAGCATATTACTTAACCAAGACAAAAAAAATCAGATGAAGTTTAAGCCAAGTTAAGAGCATCTACATTTAAGGAGGCTGTATTGGCTTAATCAGATCCAGTTCCATAACCAGGATATCATCTTTCATGTCATTGTATTCAGTTTATGTCTAGATCTCATAGACTTTTTTCAATAGTACATGTAAAGCATGACCTTTTGTATCCACCTATACAGGTAAAATTATTGTCCATTTTCTCAGCATCTTTCATGTCAATTACTGCAACTTCCTTTCTTTTGGCCACAGCAAATAAAATCTTGTCTGGCTGATGTCCAGATACCTGCTGCAAGATTCATTTTCTTAGTGTCACTTGACACCTTTTCCTTGGCTCCCCTTTTTCTATCACATCAAACATCAGTGAGTTGTCTTTACTTTTAACCCCTTTCATAGCCTATGGGCCTTGCTACACATTAAACTTTGAGCTGCTCAAATGTTGATCAGTGTTAGCGCTACCTTGAGTTTGAAGCAGTTACAGCTTAGGGCTAAAATCCTTCTCTGATGCACAACTGTGCCACTAGAGGGCTGATGAGCAGGGGTCTGACTAGGAGCTACATCTGTGAGTTGGCACCACAGGGCTGGTGAGCCAGGAGAGACTTCTATTCCTGCTCTAGGTGCAGGGTGTGAGAGATGGGTTGGGACAGGGGGGCAGAAACATGAAGCTAAGAGGTAGAGAGACAATGGGATGGGGGTGGGAAATGAAATGGGAGGTGGAAAGGAAATGGGGGTGGGGATGGGTTGTGAAATAAAGGAAGTCAACCACTGAAGGATAAAATAATAAGACATTTAAAAAAATTAAAAAGAAATAAAAAGAAAGTAAATTAAAGGTCTCATGTTTTAATAAATTGGGATTGGGACTGGGGTGTAGAGGGTGCTTGTCATGATTCCTGGGGTGGCTGGGAGCTGGGAGAAGTGAGGGAAGGTGCTTTTGGGGGAGTTACTGCCCCTGCCCTGGGAAGGAAACCCCAGCTCATGGGGAACCAATCTAGCCCCCTACCTTGTTCCTGATGCCCTGCCCCCACTAGACCCTGCTCCTGGACATGTCCATGTCCTGAGATCTGGCTAGCTGGCATGTGCTCTGCATGCTGTTTGCATGGGGTATATCCCTGGAGGAAGGAAGGTCACACCCACAGGGATAGGAGGGGAAGTTGGCTTGGTGCCAGAGCCCCACCCTGGGCAGTAGAGTTCAGAGAGTAGGAAGTCTGTCCATGCAAAACAGGGTAGAGGGGAAGGGACACTGCATCCTGGCATCCTTCCTGGGAAAGACTGCAACTTGGGCAGCTCATCTGTGGGGAGTGGCCACACATTAATGGAACACGAGCTGGGTAACACAGATGAGAGCCAGACCTGCCATGGAGTAGTGCAACTTTAAGCTGCCTAAAGTATGATTAAAACTGGTTTCAGGTATTAATATGTGGACAATCCAGCTGCCTAAAATTAAAGTGTAACAAGGTCTTATCACTACCAGGGGTTTTCAACCTTTTTTAGTCAAAGTACCCTCCATGGCCGGACGCCAAGCAGGGGGAGGGAGGAGAGTAGCACATGTGCATGCTGCTGGATGCTGAGCAGGTGTGGGGGTTAGCACATGGCTGAATGCCAGAGGGGGAGTAGCGCATGGCTAGATGCTGAGTGTGGGGGGCAAGGTAGCGCACAGCCAGATGCTGGGGGTGGAGAATATGCGGCCGGATGCCAAGTGAGCGGGGGGCGTGGCATGTGTCCAGATATGGAGCAGGAAGGTGGGGACAGCATGCACATGGACGGGGACAGAGCACTACCACCTCCCAGGAGCAGGCCAGGGCAGGGCGGGGAAGTTCACTGGGCTGGTGTGTGGTGGCAGCAGCACCATGTGTGAGCTTTCTTATCCCACAGAGGGGCACCGCTGCCCTTACCTGCCCCGGCCCTGCTCCTGGGAGGTGGCATTGCTCCATCCCCGCCCATATCCTCTAGGACCAGTCCAAGTACCCCCAGGGGTACGCGTCCCCTGGTTGACAGCCCCTGCCCTATACCATCTCATTTTTACTACCAAGATGTCAGCTCCTATCTCTAGCCATCCCATACTGTCATCTGCCATCCATCACCTCACAACACTTATAGTTTAAGGAGTTACCCTCCCTCAGAACTTCCTTAAAACTTTCCTTTGGTGTGATATCAACAGAAATTTGGCAATAGTTTGACTTGTGTGGTAAGATGTGTCCATACTATTCAATATAGTATTGACCTAGACAGGTTACAAGGATGGACGGAGGAGAACAAGATGGGGTTTAACACAGACAAGTGTAAGGTGACGCACCTGGGGAGGAACAATCGGCACCACACATACAGGCTGGGGAACTCCCCTCTTGTCAGCACGGAGGTGGAAAAGGATCTGGGAGTCATTATTGACTCCAAGATGAACATGAGTCGGCAATGTGGGGAGGCGGCTAGGAAGGCCAACTGCACCTTGTCGTGCATCCACAGATGCATCTCGAGCAGGTCCAAGGAGGTGATCCTCCCCCTCTATGCGGCACTGGTCAGGCCGCAGCTGGAGTACTGCGTCCAGTTCTGGGCGCCGCACTTTAAGAGGGATGTGGACAGCATCGAGAGGGTCCAGAGGAGGGCCACTCGTATGATCAAGGGACAGCAGGGTAGGTCCTATGAGGAAAGGTTGCGGGACCTGAACCTGTTCAGCCTTCAAAAGAGAAGGCTGAGGGGGGATCTTGTGGCCTGTTATAAACTGGTTAGGGGGGATCAGCAGGCGCTGGGGGAGTCCCTGTTCCCCCGAGCGCCGCAAGGAGTGACCAGGAACAATGGTCACAAGCTGGCGGAGGGAAGGTTTAAGTTGGACATCAGGAGGCGCTACTTCACGGTCAGGGCGGCTAGGGTCTGGAACCAGCTTCCATGTGAGGTGGTGCAGGCTCCCACCCTGGGGGTTTTTAAGAGGAGGTTGGATGACCACCTTATTGGGGTCATTTGACCCCAGTGCTCTTCCTGCCATGGCAGGGGGTCGGACTAGATGATCTGCTCAGGTCCCTTCTGACCCTAGAAACTATGAAACTATGAAACTATGAGCTCAGTGTTTCCTCGTACTACCTACATTTCCATATTCATCTATTGTATTTGCCTTAGATTGTAAACTCCTTTGGGCAGGGGCTGGCTTTTATTTTATAGAGGCATTTAGTAGAAAAGATAACCTGTTTAGTGGAAGACAAAAGAGAGATAGTTAGCCGTGTTAGTATGAAATCTGGCAGAAGACAGGGTAAAGGTGCACCTTATAGGCTAACTATAAACTTTTATGAGCAACAGTGCACATGGCCATTTAAGAGGGAAGAACCCTATTATCACCTGTAGCATGCAGAAAGATTAGAAGAGATTACTAATAGACTTTATGGCTCATTACAATCTATGTTTAGTCCAGTGGTTCTCAAAACAGAGTGCCACAGCTCCCTGGGGTCTTAGATCTTTTCAAGGGTGTCATGGGGTGCCACACAATGTTATCATGGTTATGTGTGTAAACATGAATCAGAAGAAAAACCCAGAGATTTCAAATTGGAATTCATACTGTCAAAAACACACTGCCTTGTGATCTGTCTGAGTTCTTTGTAATAAAACTGTTCTATTGTCATTGTTTAAAAAAATGAGTGAAAGATGGCATTTGCCAAGGGGTGCTCTGAATCTAAAAAAGTTGGGAAACAGTATTTTAGACCCTGGTTTTAGTGTATAAAAAGGTTATGATTTTTTATTCCCGGGCATGTTTTGTAGATTTCCCCTGAGCACAAGAACTACAAGGTCAGAAAGCAAGTGGTTCTGTGAAAAGTGTTATTCATGTTCATTTGTCTCTGTTCTTGTATTTCCTCTGCTTGTTCATTTTGGAGCATAGTTTTATCAAAATCAAGTATTATAAATCAAGGGATTTCAGAACTAATGTTTTGTATAGACAACAGCCAAATATAGCACAATTTAGGAACCCAATTAACTTCAACTCCGTAATATTTTTTGCCATAACCATATGCTTATAATAAAAACATGCCAGTGTTTGTGCTCCTATGTCAGATTAAGCTGATTTTTTTAAGACATTACATTCTGTTCACAATTTTAATCCTCTTATGGCATCACAGCAGGGCAGAGATAAGGTACACTGATACACCAAAGCATGTCATCATGGTAAGCTAGATTTAATACCATCAGAGTCACAAAAAACGTAAATACCAGTTTATTGTCTTAGAGGGCTGACAGCAAGATTCTTCCAAGCAAATTAACTAGAACAGAAGTGTAGTGATTAGCAGGGTTACCTCTGATGTCAGAGATTTCATTTAGGATTTGTCTGACTGGTCAACCTGAGCCTATGCATAAGATTATATAATCATAATGATTAGATACATTAATAGCTAATTAATTTACTTAATTATAAATTAAATCCTCAAAGATAGCCTGCACAGAGGAGGCCCATTATATTTATTTATATGAAATTTTGAATTATCTACATTATTCCATCTTTTACTCAGAGTATAACAATGTTAATTTTCTTAAAAATCCCAGATTTTAATTAATTTTAACTCATAAAAATGATTTAATTTTAAGTGCTCAGAAAATGTATTTTGCACTGAAAGATTAGGGGCTGTAAACTTGGGGAGGATTTGTTGCATCTTCCATAAAATGAATAGCAATTAAGCTCATGATTTGGGCACAAAATGAAACTCAGTTATGTAGCCAGAATGAATAGCTGCATAATACACTTTTGTCCTACATAAAATCATTTTTTCAAACATGGCTAGGAACTGTTACGTAAGAGAACAGGAATCTACTTTCTTAAAATTAAGAAAGCTCTACTTGTATAAACTCACTTTTAATTCCAATATGTTACAAAGGAAAAGGAAGACTACCAACCAGATAAGATTTTAGCCGCTAACCATAGAGGACCATAGTCAGAAAATACTTAACTTGATTATCAACAGCCACTGCAGCAGGAAAAAGTTGTCACCAATTGATTGGCTGTGGTTTCCAATTATTTTTAGGTCCATATTTGAACGATCTGTATTCCTCATAAATGGAATATTGTGCTAGACAGCAATGGTATGTACTAATGTGTCTGCTATTGGCCAACAACATTTCCTATTGATTACTAGTACAACTAGACAGAATTATAATGCCAGACAGACAAGAATCAGGTTTGAGCTCTTTGAAATGTATGAAGTACCAGAGGATCAGAGTACGTGGGGGCCCAAAGGCCCTGACCTCCCTCAGGGAGAGGGCCGTCACCTGAAATGCATAAAAACTTTCCACATGTCCATCATCTTAGGGCCCCCCCGAAAAAAAAGTTGGTGCCCACGTGAAGTAGTAATATTTAACTCATATTTGAAATCAAATTAGCTTTAGCAAGTTAGTACATTTTAGCATGAAATCACCTACAAATGGAACCTTACTGACTTTCACATTTTAAATGAAAGTAAATTGTATTTAGTAATATTTTTCAGGGAAATGAAATAGTGTCTCCATTGGAATGACAACCCATTCTTCCAATATATTTGGTTGAAGCAAGACTGCAATATGCATAAGTGAAATGTGCATTATTGTAAACAAAACTCTATCTAAAACTACAACCAATCCCAATCTCCAGGACAGAAATACTAATGCGAATTGTTCAAATGTCTTCCTTAACTTATCAGAAGGTTTTAGATCATTCAAGCATCATAGTATACTGAGTTTTAAACTACTAATTAATATCTCGTTTGTTCATTGAGATATGACTATCCACTGCAAACTTTATGGTCTTTACTTCGTTAATTCGGAAGTCAATGGAGCTTACCAAGAAACTAATTTCTTAATTATGAACCCAGATCAGTCAATTTGTCAAATTACTGAATAGAATAAATAAATAGATAATTTACCTTTCTGATCATTATAAAACTATTTCATGTCAGACATTCATGCAAATAGGACTAATGTATTTAATTTAAAGCTGCAACCAAAGATTAAGCAAGCAGAAAGGATGCAGTATTTAAAGAGAAACTACAATGAGTAACTTGTAACATCATTGATGGACAAAAGACAACATTTACTAAGAGCAAAATGTTTTTAAGACATGGTAGGCACAGTGTGTGGCCTCTTTAACCCAAGGGAAGATTAAGTAAGCCACTGTGCTCTAAGGGTAAACAATACCTTTGGAAAGTGGCATGTTCCCACACCTGGGGGCCATATGCAAGTCAGGCTGAGACAGACATGGCCAGTTTCTTCAATAAAATATTTTTTGTGGAAAAATGGTCTTATCAGGAACCAGCAAATGGTATTTAAAAACAATCCATTTCATCGACATTTTTTGTTCTGAAAAGTATTTTCCCTGTTTTAGAATTGAAATGGATATCAACATTTTTCAGTTTTTGAAATCTCCATTTTCAGTAAACTAAAATAAATTGATAAGGATTTCGATAGGGATTGCTCATCCATGTGGGCACCAATGATAGGGTCAGGGTCGTCCTCATTACATCAAGAGTGACTACAATCCTCTGGGTGCAAGAGTGAAGGGGATGGGGCATAGGTGGTGTTCTCCTCGATTCTTCTGGTCAAGGGGAAGGGCCCAGGCAGGTGCAAGTTGTGACAGAGCACCTTTGGTGCTTGCCACTTTAAGGGCCAGAACAGGCTCTAGAACAGCCAGCAGGTGTGAGCCGGTTTAATGAGGTGGTCATATGAACGCAGGTGAGCCTTGGGATTGGAGGAGGGGACTGAGCAGCCTCCATATTAACCCAGGCCCTCAAAGCTGAGCTAGCAGCTTGTTGCAAGCACCTGGAGAGGAAACATACCTGGCTGGAGCTACTGTTTATAACATCTTGGAGATACAGGGCAGGAACTATGGGGATGGCATGACCTAAAACTATACCCTGCTAGGGTAGGATGGTGTGGTGGGGCTGCCTGTGGTGGGGTGCTCCACAGGAAATGCCACACCAGTTGTCTCCATAGTGAAAGATGAGTATGGGGGCACCTTATAGCCCCAGCCCCGACAACCCGGTGGGTAACTTCACAGAAGGGACAGGAAGTGAAGCCCAGGCACATCCCTGGAAACACCTGAGGCCTAAGAGGCAGAATGCTCTGTAGCCCCAGTAAGGGTGCATAATGAAAGGAGTAGGTCATGCAAAGTAGGGTGTACATGGGTGACCTGAAAGACTGCACTGAGTGGGTGCAGAGTAAGGTTTGTGTAGGCAGGCCTTAAAGGCGTGCACAGGGACATGCAGAGTAGGGCCACAGGAGCGGAGTGCCCTGAAAGATTGCACACAGGCTAGCTCCAAAGAGTTTAGTGAGCAGTTGATGGACCTAGCGAGAGGGCATAAGCTTGTGCCCCCTCACTGGGGCCTCCGAGGCCAAAGTTAGTCTCTGGATGCCTGAGGCTGAGTTTGGGCCTGAGGCTGAATGCAGCTCAGTAAGGGAGCCAGGGGAAGTAACAGTGGGTAGTTTGGGCCACTGGCCTAGTGATCTGGATGCCATCTGTGAGACATGGGACACGGTATAGGGAAGGTCAGAGCTATGTATATCACCCTAGGCATCATGGCATAAAATGGACAGCCTATCGAATTTAACACCAAAACGTTGTAGGTGAGACATGGCAGACTGCCCTAGACAGGTGGGCAGGCCAACATTCATAGATTCATAGATGTAGGGTTGGAAAGGACCTAAGTAGATCATCAAGTGTGACCCCCTGCCCTGGGCAGGAATGAATACTGGTCTCATATGACCGCTGGTAGGATTGAGCTCATATGACCCCAGCTAGGGAATTATCAAGCCTCCTCTTAAAGACCCCCAAGGTAGGAGCCAGCACCACTTCCCTTGGAAGTTGGTTCCAGATCCTAGCCACCCTGATGGTGAAGTAGTGCTTTCTAATGTCCAGCCCGAACCTACTCTCAAACAACTCATGGCCATTATTCCTTGTTACTCCAGGAGGTGCTTGGGGAAACAGGGTCTCACCCATTCCCCTCTGGTCCCCCCGGTAAGTTTATAGATGGCCACCAGGTCCCCCCTCAGCCTTCTCCTGTGGAGACTGAACAGGTTCAGGTCCCGTAGCCTCTCCTCATAGGGTCTGCCCTGCTGTCCCTGGATCATGCAAGTGGCTCTCTCTGGACTCTCTCGATGCTGGCCACATCCCTCCTAAAGTGCGGCACCCAGAACTGGATGCAGTACTCCAACACTGGGACTGGCCTTTTGATGGCCCACTGTCACATAGGTGCATGCTGCAAATTAGTTCATGACTGCACAGATGGCGTTGCCAGCAGGGATTCAGTTTCTTCAACCATGGGATGTTGTTCAAAGAAGAACGATTGCTAGGAAGAGACTAAATCCACCTGATGAAGAGAGGGAAGAGCATCTTTGCGGACAAACTCACTAACCTAGTGAAGAGAGACTTAAACGAGGTTCACTGGGGGATGGAGATCAAAGCTCTGATGTAATTGGGAAAGCAGGTGACCTGGAGGAAGCACAAAGAGGAGGGGACAGCAGGGGAGGCCTCCTCATTCTTCCTGAGAAAGTAAGGCAATCAGCCAGTTACTTCAGGTATCTGTAGACAAACACATGGAGTTTGGGAAACAAGCAGGAAAAACTGGAAGTCCTTGCACAGTCATGGAACTATGATGTGATTGGAATAACAGATACGTGGTGGGATAGCTCACATGATTGGAGATTGATGGATGGGTACAAGCTGTTCAGGAAGGACAGGCATCAGAGAAGAGAAGGAGTTGCTCTTTATTTAAAAGACCTATATGATTGCACATAAGTTCAGTATGAAACTGAAGTCTCTGAGTATGAAATTGAAAGTCTCTGACAGAAACACGGGTGATGTTCTGGTAGGTATGTGCTATAGACCATCAGACGAGGAGGATGAAGTAGATGAGGCTTCCTTCAAACAGCTAATGCAAATTTCCCAATCACAGGTTCTTATGGGGGACATTTGCTGGGCAGGCAATACAGAAGTGCACAGGCAATCCAGGAAGTTTTTGGGACAGCTTGGTGCAAGTGTTGGAGAGGCCAACTAATGGCTGTGCTCTTCTTGACCTGCTGTTTGATAGCAAAAAAATGGCCTTTGACCTCTAGGCTGCTGCCATCAGACATTCAAGAGAGAATCTCAAGGTGAAGTTCGCATACTGGTCAGATGTACCTTGACTCTGTGGCAGCTCTAGGACTGATAGATATAGAACTGTTTGCATTATTCTTATCTGCTACCACCGTGTATCAATAACATTTCCCTACTATCAAATGGAGGGATCATGGTCAGTCTGAAGGTTTGGGTCTCCCTGGAACAAGGTATCTGGGTCATAAATCCAGTACCAACACTGCTCAAAAACAAGTCAATTTTCCTGGCTTTTGTAGGGATGGGTCTTATCTCCCCACACCCTTTAGAGGTGGTTAGAATCTCAGAAATCATCAATGGGCACCAGCCATTAGAATAGTCAGCTAATGATATAAGAGTGATAGCCACACACAACAGAATATCCCAATGAGCTGGACATGCACCTGAGATGTAGGGGGCCTAGATTCAAGCTTCTGTTCCTCCTCATTCCACTTAAAGCAGGGACTTGAGTCTCAAGTCTCCATATCACAGGTGAGTCCCCAAAAACTGGATACACACTTTCTCCATCTCGCTCTCCCTCTCTCTGGCCCAACAAGTATTGATTATCTGTGCAAGATAGAACAGAACAATATGAGGGAAAGTCACCCAAGAATAGCTAAGGACCCTAGTAGTTAGTACGCTCAGCTAACATGTGGGAAACTCAGCTGTTACATAACAAACATTTTTTTAATCTAGAAAATATCTGCAGGATGGAAAATATTTCCCTCCAACTACATCTGCCACTGTGCTCTAGAGAAAATAGACTGCAACCATATCTAGGCCCCAAATACCATCCCACACTTCCTTGAACACCCATGTAATATAACAAGAACACAGTTGGAATTTAAAGAGTAAGAAAGTAGAAAATTTATTTCAGAAAAGATTTCCTATTTAGGAAATTATCATCATTACAATATTTCCATTCTGTCAAATAGTTCTGGTATCTTTCAGTGACTGCCGCCATTTAAGAAGTTAATTCAACAGGTGACACATGAGAGAGGTTTTACATTTAGGGCAATAGGGAGATTTTTGTTCTCTTTTTTCCCCGTCTTTTTGGAGGTACTTGGATAAGGTGTTATGAACATTACACGTACATGTACTTATACTACATGTATTTTTTGACACTGATAAATAATAGAATTAACTGCAAAAGGGCCCAATGCAATTAAAACTGTCTGTACTTATGAAAATTTTGGAGTATTTCTGATGTGACTTTATGTTGCCTTTGAAAGTCTTCACTAAGTCAGGACTGCCTTTTCTGCTGCAGAGCTGACCTTTCTGTCTCAGATGATGACATCAACGTGTCTAGATGGCAGCTGCCTCCATCACTGCTTCTTATTCATTTTCTTTTATGTAGGTTTATATCTTTGAAAATTTATTAATGATTAAACTCGCCTTTGAAATTGGATGTAATAATTAGAAAATCTCTTTATTACATTACAGATTTTCTTTAACTAAAGAAAGGGTGCCAAAAGTTTATGCCCTGTTCTTCAGATGTTAATTCATACAAATACTGTTCCTGAGATGCAATTACAGCAAATGCCAATTTGCAGAAACTGCTCATTCCAGTCAACTAAAGTACACATTCTCAAATATTTATATAGTCTTCTACATCTTATAAAAATACTGTCCCTAAGGCCACCTTTTTTCTAATTCACAATCACATGGACTATTTCTCTCCACTCTTTATAACCATCCATCATCCCTTAATAAGTACAGAAATTGCTTATATGACTGCCTTTGACTGACATAAGAACAACTGAAACTGGAAGTGAGCTGCTACAGCTTGAGCAAAAGAACAAAGGTGTTGTAACCAAAGGCTGTTAACAACTCATAGTCTTGATGTTTGTGTAGCACAGGATTTCAGACTCACACCACTCTATATGTTTTTAATGAATTTCTAGCTTCTTTTGGATTAATTTAGTAGCTGGAAAGAACAGGAGCTGGTAATAGTCATATCTTTCAGCACCTCTAGTTATGGATTTCACATCACTTTGTAGGTGATTCATATTACAATATACAAATAATAAGGATGTTTATAGAATATATTGTGACTTTTATACATGTGCATAACAGTCATGAGTGGAAATCAAAACTAGGAACTTTAGCACCAGAAGCAGAAGACCTCCTATTTCAGTTGAAGAAATAACTCCATTAACAGACACTAAATAGCAAACAAAGGCCGGAGTGCAAGAACAGGACATAGTCCTGTACACTAAGCCAATGTATTATATACAGCCCATATTAAATAAGTTAGACCTGAGAGTCCAAGGTCAGGATTGTTTCTTGGAGAGAAGGAGACAGATGTAGAAGAGAAAAGTCATTATACCATTGGGACAGTGAAGGAATAAAAAAAAGAGGATAACGGAAGAAAAGAAGGAGAAAGAAGAGGACTTAAGTACTCTGACCACTTCCCATGCAAAGAAAGCTGGAGAGGAGAGGAGATGAAAAGAGTGGAAGACCAAGAAGAAAACCAAAGCAGAGTCAGGAGGGCCAAGAAAGATGAGAATTCAAGAAACAGAGCATGGTCAATTTGGTCTAAGGTCACTAACTAGTCAAGGAGGATAAGGATGAAACACTGATTCTAAGGTATAGTTAAAAAAGTGTTATTAAAGCCATTGGCAAAAGCAGTTTCAGTTGAATACATGGGAAAAAAATCAGACTGGAGAGAATCTAAGATGAAACTGAAGAGAGGAAATCCAAACAGCAAGTGTAAATGAAGAGTTCAATGAGTTTAAAGAAGAAAGAGTTATGTGGCAAGTAGGGTCATATAAAGAGAATGTACATATAGGCTAAGTAAAAACAGTCAAAAAGCCCAAGACAGAATCGATGCAATCTAGGCAGCTTCCTCTAAGTTGCATATATGGAACTGATAATCAATTGAACTGACATTCAGTTTTCAGTGGGGAAAGGCAGGGGGAGATCTGCACTGACCTGGGCCAGTAGGCAGGGGATGCTAGAGCACATCTCCCAGCCTGCTGGCCATTGCTAGCCTGGCCAAGTGTCACCAACCCTCTGCTGTCCCCCCACAGGGCTGGAGGAGCCCCGTATCTGGGTGCTGGCCCACCTTGGGAGAGCCTCCCTCTTAGGAGGTTTCCCCTAGCCTGAGTTCCCTAGCCCAGGCAGCCCTGGGATGCTGATGGAAATCATCCCCTTCCCAGCAACTGATTGCTTCAGCCCCAGGAAGAAGCAGTCCTCCCAGATGGGTTCCTGCCTGTGCAGCCCAGTATGGTGACACCAGGGAGCCCCTGCATTGGGGAGCTTCTGCCAACCACAGCCCAAGGTCCTGCAGCCCCAGGGAGCTGAAGGCAAATTTTCCCCTCCCGAATCCCAGAGCTACTTGCTTCCGCTCCTGCGAGTCTCAGGGATAGCCCCGGGCAGCCTCAGGGAGCAGAAGGATATTCTCCTATTCCTCTGCAACTAGTTTTGCCTCAGACTTGCAGCAGTGGAGGCAAAACCAGCTGCAGAGGAGCAGGAGAATTTCCCTCCACTCCCTGAGGCTGCCTGAGATTCGGAGAGACAAGGCAAGCAGCTCTGAGGTTCAGGAGGGGAAGAATTCCCCTCTGCTCCCTGGGGCTGCCCAGGGCTGGGGGACCCTGGGCTGAGGTGAGGGAAAGCCCACCAAGGTGGGGCTCCCCAGTGCCTCCTTGCTGGGCTACATGGGCAGGCACCTTGCCGGGGAGACCTCTTCTGTCCTGTGGCAGCCACTAAAGCAATCAGCAGCTGGAAAGGAGTGGGGAAGGCTGCCCAGTGTCGAAAAGCCCCAACCGCAGGGGCTTTCCCTCCCCCCAGGTGCTGTGTAGACCCTGGCTATGAGGGCCTGGGGGGGCGGGCTGTGTTCCCTGCCCCTCCCCTGGTCCCTATGGACTCATGGACATAGGCAGGAAGCATGCTAAGGAGCAGAGGGGGGAAGGCAGCTCCTGCTCCACTGGAGCAGACAGTATAGCCCAGGGCTGCAAAGCATGCTGGGATGCTGGGGGACTATGAGTTAACTTGAATCAGGAGGGGATCTGGGACAGAAGTTCCATAAACCAGTTTGACCTAAATCAGTTAAATCTGACAGTACATCCATCCAGGTTTATCTTAAACTGGTTTTGGGCATTTTGAAAGTGGTTTATGTGCACTGAAATTCTGTTCTGTTACAGGTTTAAACCACTTACACCGGTTTATGTGCAACTTCTGTCTCTAGCCATAAAGGTGCATAAAAGCATCTCTGGAAAGAGGGAATAAGAAACAACATGAAGTAGCATAAAGAAAGGCACAGAACTAGAGGAAACCTGGTGAAATCAGTGCAACTAATCAAGAAGCTGAAACAGTAAATTTGCTTTCTTTGTAGATACAAGCAAGAACCTAACAGGTTTCTCCTTCATGACTTAAACACTAATTATACCAAATTCTTGTTGGTATCATATTATTATGAAAAATATTTAAAGATACATGAAATACCTTAAGCATGGCTCTATAATTCCTTTTACTCTGGTATTTCTGGGGATACAAAGCCCAATTTTCAAAAATGCCCACTATTTTGGGGTTCCCGTCTTTTCTTGAGTCTTATTTTCAGGTATGTTAAGCATCTACAAATATACTACTGTTTTAAGTGCTCATCCCCTCTGAAAATAAGGTAAAAGGTATTTAAAAATGGTTAAAAAAATCAAGTCACACAGAATCAGAAGTGATTTTTTTAATTGCAGACTCCCTCAGATAAAGATAGTATCCTTCACTGTGCCTTTTGTAGCACATTGGTGATGCTTATCAAACAGTAAATTGTTATAACAAGCAAAAATGTGGATAAAACAAAAAGGGTTAGTGTCTGGTCAAACACATGATGATGTTTTTATTCATTCCTATCTGTAGTCCTGGAAATGGGACTGACTATGGCAATCTAAAGACACACACCATAACTGGTTGTTGGAGTAGGACAGAGGAATTTAGGTGCCTAAATGTGCAAATTGGTGCCCAGAGCTATTTACAAAAAAGCCTGTGGGAGTTAGACACTTAAATTTCATGGGTGAAAAGTAGGTTACATGATTAACTCTCATACTACTTTTCACCCATGAACTTAAATACCTAACTCACTCTGGCACTCTTTAAAATCCCTCCAGGCATCAATTAGCATCTTCAGGCATCTAAATATATTGTACATCTGGTCTCAGATTTGTAGTCTCAAATCTTGCAAGCAAATCCATATAGGCATATCCTAATGTCCTCCAAATCACACAGAAATCACTAGGGCTGGGCACAAGGTGCTGGCAGCCATGTGGGCAAATCCAGTTATCAGCTTCACCATGTTCCACTATGAGCTTTCTCTCCTAAGAAATAAGATAATTTTGCTTTCATTGTATTGATTTATGCACCTCCATTCACTCCCCTCTATTTGGCATGTATTCAAAAGAGACTGTGGCTGTGGCTTGCTTCTACAATGTTATCCCAATTCACTCCAAAACTGACAAGTCAGCTCATTATGCAAAATGGCATGTATACAAACTGCACATGAACATAGATATGACATTTATAAGCTTTGCATGAAATTTTCAGTAGAAAGCCCACGAGACAAGCCCACATTATTTGCTGTGGTTTGGAATGAATTCAGTTAATTTTGCTAGCAAGTACTAGGTCACGCTGCATGGTAGATTACCTTTTTCCTTTTAATGTAGGTAGCATCTGGTTAATGAACAATTCAGATACACTGGGGATGTGCTAAATCACTAGGAAAGAAACATGGAGATAAAAGTGCACTCATTTTTTCAGGAAAAGTCCCATTAAGGTGAGAAAATGGTAATTACCTTTACAGCACAGTCATCAGCAGCTATACTTGAGTAGCAATAAAAAAAATTGTATAATTTTTACAGTAGATGGTCCAAAGTTGGCTAGGTAGGCAGTGTCTGATGCTTTTCTGTGGGCTGCACAAGCCTCAGAGTGGAACACAAAAGAAAACAACAAAAGAAAAAAGAATGCATCCCAGAGAAAACAGCCAGGCTATGTCAGGTTTATCTAATCACTTTCAGCCACCCTCTCTCTTTCTTTTCTACTCTGCTTCATTATTCCCATTTTCAGTCCATTCAAAATGATGTCCAGCATATCATTTACCTTACCAGCTATTTTAATTATATTCAGAAGTGCCTCATGCCTTTCAAAATAGGTAGCAATTACCAATGGTGGCCTTAGGATTGTTAGTGTCCTGGGCAAGAGAGTCATTTGGGGACCCTTAGAGGCTTAATTTTGATAACCTATAAGCAAGCCGGACATTTCCTATTTCAATTTCACTTTGCCCTATCCATGAAACTGCACAGAAAGTATCTTAATACAATATTGATAATTACAAATATTCAGTGTAATTAATGTTTATTTTTTATAAATTGTGAGGCCTCAGGCAGTCACCCAGTTTGCCCTCCCCTGAGGCTGCTACTGCAATTACAAATCTAACAAAGATGCTTGTTGGTAAGTATAATAATAGGCTCAAAGCTGCTTTAATTGATGTCAGCAGGAGTAGCAGAGGTTATCAGCAAATCTGCACTGTCTCAGTGTAACACTAGGGCCTCTGACAGATGTTACACTTAAGACGTGATTAAGTGTCTCTGCCCTGGGCCCCAGGCCACAGCCCCACACTGTCACCACCCTACAATCCTTGCCCCAGCCCTGGCCCCAGTTGCCCATCCTGCTCTCCCCACCCGCTTACACCCCCATCCCATCCACCCAGCCAAGCACACCCTGCCTTGGCTCAGGGGCCATGGAGACCCCACCTGCCCACCCACTCCATCTGGTAGCCCAGGTGGTGGGTGCAGAGCAGACATGCCTACCCATGGCTAAATAGGATCAACTGCCTCCCCACTTCCCACCTGCACTGCCATGCCAGGTCAACACCCCCTACCCCCAGGACAAAACAGCTCACCAAAACTCCTTAAGTGGCCCTTCAGCCCAGATAATTGCCCACCCCAGTACTAAGACTTCAGAAGATATGGTGGGTATTGTTCTGCTTTCTTACTAATTTTACCCCAGTATAATTCCATTAACTTTCATGCACTAACTTCCAGCTGATAGTGGCATAAGAAAAAGGAAAATTAGACATAACTGAAATAAACTATTGTAATGTTATTCTGGCTATTTGGTTACAATGCCCCATTGTTACTCTATGCTGGGTGCATGACTTTTTTGCAACCACATCCTGCCCATAGCTCCTGCTTCTCCAACGTTCCCAGATCACTTTATTATTATTTTATTGTTCTGCGTGCTGCTTGCTGCTTACATATGCCTTCCATTTTTGACATCTTCATATCCAATCATAGTTGAATTTGCACCAAGTAATACTTGAAAAAGAGACCATGAAATAGGAACACAGGAGATAGAGAAGGGATCTGAATACTATTTTAGTATAGATGATCCTACTGGCTTCTGTGAACCCTAAGCAGGCACTGAACCTGGCTGCAACTGGCAGCAGCTGTTGCTTTTATAAATTGACAGATATTTCACCACTGTGACATGATCCCAGAGATCTCAGGCCATCTGGAAGTGGTCCATGAACTGCAAGTGGGCCACCTATGAAACTTGCCATGAAGATAATTACTAAACTCAAAACTGAATACAGCAAATAGCCTTCTGTGTGTCTGATTCTTAGATCTCACTATACTGCAGGGTTCACAGCGCAGGTCTGAGAGGTCAGATCAAGGTATTGTTCAATTCTTTGCCACGACTCAACTTTCTTCCCTTCAAGTGTTTTTCACAACCCCTATTTTGAAGTATTCCTCATTAATGACTGTACGGATTTCCCTATACATACTGACTTGAGAGAGTTTCTATTCTGCTTAACAAGGCCAGGCTAGCAGGCAACCTGATTTATTATGAGCAATACATATATACACTAAAGCAGAGCTAGAAAACTTTGACAAGTATCCTCATTAACTTCAGACTCAAGTTTCAAACAGAGTTACAAGCTCACAAACTCATTCCCCCTTCCCTTTCCCAAACTCATTTTCTTTCAAATGAGTTGCACGAACAGAGCGTGCAAACAGGGGGTGGGCTAGGCGGGACTGTCCCCCCAAGCCATGGAGCACCCCCAGGGTTAACCCTCAGGGAACAGGCTCAGGAGGCACTGGATCCCCCCCAGAGGGGGAGCATAGGGGGCGGGACTACCAGCAGGCACTTCTGGGAAGACCGGAGCGCCTGACTGGCTGTTGGGGCAGTGGCGGGAAATTCAAACCAGGGCCCTTAAAAGCTGCGGTTCGACATAGCTTCCGGCACTCGGGAGCCAGGAGGAATGAGGCAGGGAGGGATCCAGGCACATGTGTGTCCCGCACGCACGTATGCCCCCTTACCTGACCCGAAGCGGAGGCGGACGCAGCAGCAGCAGAGCCACCAGCAGGGGCAGCAGGAGCTGATCCCCCTAAGGTAAGTGGGCAGAGGGACCGGACGCAGCTGAGCTGGATCCAGAGGGAAAGCCCCCTGGATTCCTCTTAGCTGAGCTGGTAGGGAGCCGCACTCCTGAGCCATGCAGCACAAACAGAGCACGCAAACAGGCGTGCTCTGTAACAGTGCACTGGTGTTTGCGTTGGCATTCATGCTGGTGGGCAAGCAGGAAGGGCCAGGAGGGAGACTCCTGCTAGGGCAGGGCAAAGGCACCGCACTAAGCCATAGACAAGCAGCAACTCCTAAGATGGTGTCGACACGGAGTGCTGCCCGGGCCCCTGCCCAGGGGGCGCAGCCTACCTGAGGCTTGTCTGAGGCCTCCACCCAGACAGAGCCCATGGTGGGGCTCCCATCCCTCCACCCCCTGGCCTGTGGGAGTTGCCCGGCAAGGCCTGGGGGGGCAGGGATTGGGGACCCCCACACCTGTCCTGCAGGCACCCGCCTTAGGGCCCTGGAGGTACAGATGAGGGAGCTCCAGGAGGAGGTTAGCAGGCTGAGGGGAATCAGGGAGGCGGAGGATGAAATTAACGGCTATTTCCTTTCCCTGCAGGGCCACACACCCACGGAAGAAGCACCTCAGGAAGTGCCCTCCACTGCAGAGTGGCAGATGGTCACCTCCAGAACCAGGGCTGCTCGTAACACAGCAGTACCAGTTCCTCCAGTCCAGCTGGAGAACAGGTACGAGGCTCTGTCAACTCTGGAGGAGAAGGAAGGAGAGGAGGAAACCAGGGAGGAGGCAACTCCATGCTCTCCACATCCTGAGCAGGCCGAAGGAGATAAGCAGGCCAGGAGGAGAAAGCCTCGCGTGATCATCATAGGCGATTCCATCCTGAGAGGTACAGAAGGCCCCATCTGTCACCAGGCAGGACCCCTC
>NW_017729033.1:27054669-27057544 GCF_001723915.1 Gavialis gangeticus
AGGTCCCTTCTGACCCTAGAAACTATGAAACTATGAAGCAGCTCTGTGAATCTGGTTCTCTCAACATGGTACTTTTAGAATCTGAAACAAGTTCAAGTTGATATGCATCTTCCTTCTCCTTCATATGCCTACCATCAATTATATATAGTAATAAGTAGTGGTTATATTTAAATTTCCATAATAATCTAATTACTTATCTTGAATACAGGAATTTTATTTATATTTCCTTTTTATTGATTGAAATTATAGTAAGTTAAGGCATGTTAAAAACAGAAATTGTTTCATTGTTATGACAAAATGTAAAAGAATTATTATCCTTGGTTTTACAGATCATAGAATTCAGTGAGGAGGCTAAGACGACGATTTTCAAGCACAGATTAAACTTAAGCTATCTACATCTATAATCTATATCTAGGTACCAACACCAAAGGACTGTTTTACAGAGAGGACAAACAGTTTCACCTCTTGTTGAAGTTACTAGAAATTGTGCCTTTTCAGCACTGTGGCACAAGATGGTATTAATTTAGCAGCCTAAAAACAGATTTATGTGATTACTATAAGGGCTCCAATCAGGTTCTTGGACTGTGCAGGATGATACATGGCTATTGTTTTGGGTCTTCTTGTCTATTAGATTAGACAGGTCTCACTGTATCCAAGCCAACACTATAAAGATATTTGTGCTTCTTTCTACATCAGAGTGATTTAGAACTGAGAATAAAATGAAATGAGAGGCATGTGTGCATGGCACTTTAAAGCGGGCTAAATGCTTTTGCACCGCTTTAATGTTGTCAGTGTTTGCATCCATCAGAGGCGTATTGTGCATTAATTCCAGCTGCTGCAGGAATTCGGCAGCATAATGTGCCTTAAATGACTTGGGGCACAGCAAACTAGAACTCCTTTGAGGACTTTTAGTTTGCTGCCCCTACAGCCGTGGAGCAGAGTACCAGGCTCTGTGCAGCTCCACAGCTCTGCAGGAAGCCCTGCAGGCAGCTTGGCAGCAGCCCAGGAAAGCAGACTCTGCCCAAGAAAAGTGGCGAGCCTGATCTCCCCCCTGCCCCTGGAGCCTGCCTGCCTGCCTGCCTGAGCTGTGTGGGGGCACAGCGCTTCCCTCTGCGGGTGCAGTGCACCCTGGCACCACTCGAGCCGGGTGCCTGTGGGCGGGTGCCACCAGGGGTAGGGGGGCTCTGCTGCCATGGAGGGAAGCACCAGCCTGCCCCGCCCACAGCCCAGGGACCGCTCTGCCTGCTGGAAGCTCACCCTCCCCTCCCCACCAGAGAGGCAGGTAAGTCAGCAGAGTGTGTGCACGACACAGGGGTTTAATCAGCCTTAAACTGAAGCGATGGGTTTTTAAAAAAAGCACTGCTTTAATTTAGGGCCCCTGTTTCATCTACACACACCCTAAATGTTCAGAATTAGTTTTTAGCAAGTTAGAATACTCTAAAAAAATAAACTTCTATTCTAAATGTTGCAGCTAAAGAAAATGCTGGACGATTAGGAAATACATTATAAATAAATATTGCGAGCATGGAAATATTGCTTAAACTGGAGTGTCTCATGCACCAACATAAATGTGAACAAGAGCACTGAAGAAGTTACTGAAGAAAATTGAAACTCAAATGGAAATGGAGAAAAAACACAAGGCAAAAAGTGAGGTATAATCATTATCAAGTTACAGCTGGTGGCTCTAGAAATATTTGTCTCTTCCAGAAAAAAATAGAAAAAATACTATTATATAGTTTGATAGAAACCTCTTGTATGTGTATGTTCATTGTCAAGCACAATCTTCTTGTTGCTACTGTAACATTGATAATAATATCCATCTTTTTAAGTGTGCCAAATTTACCTTGGTTTAACTTCCTGAACATAATCCAAAGAGGGAACACCCTAAGTTCCCAAATAATATTTATGGGGCTAGATTCACTGGTACACTCCAGCATTGTATTACCACAACAGCACAAAGCAGCTGATATGTACCAGAGACCCCAGATTATTGTACCCAGTTTTGAATTCCTTAATCAGTTCTTACTCATTGCTACTAAAGCCAATGTATGTCCAGTTGAACCAAGACAATAGCTAATTTGGCTGAATAAGAACTTCAAGGTTTAGTTTAAATGGCAAAATGAACTGAGAAGGAAAAAGGGAGAGCTATACACAGACAATGCTGATTCAAGTTCAGTGGACTGAAAACCTTTATGGGAAATTTTATCTTTAGACCGTTATTATTTGTTGCTTCATACTGTCTCTATAGAATGTTTTTTTACATATTTATGTCCCCTTACATTACAGGGCAAGGAACATTTCTATGTTGTAGCATTGCATCTAGAAGGTTTGGAGAAAATATTCTATCAACGTTGTATTTTGATAGAAAACAGTATTTTGCACTTTTTTTTCCCATGAAGAGGTTAATTGACAAATGGAAATATTTTGAATTAGATATGCTACTGCACTGCATCATGGGAACTGTAATTCAATGACTTTTTGTTCTATTCTCCTCTCTGGGCCCGTGCTTCTCAACAAGCCTTCATCTCCCATGATGCACCACCACCACTAGATTCCCATAATACACCTTGTCTACTTGCTAAAACTGGTTGAAGCAATTCTACTTATCCTACTATCCTAGTCCATTCAGGAATTTGAATGGCATGAGCTGAGGCTTTTCTGAATATTATTCAATCATGGATGTGAGAGACGAGAGAGAGAGAGAGTGCATCGGAGAGACAGATACAGAAGGAAACTCCAGACACATCTCAGACAAGTATATGGCAGAGCCTTGAGAAAAGCCTGAAAAGGTAGCTTTGGGGTCAGATGCCAAGTGAAATTCAAGACGTGGCAGCAAAGCAATTAATGGCTGCTGACAGATGTCAGAAAAAAAATA
>NW_017729033.1:27062544-27067232 GCF_001723915.1 Gavialis gangeticus
AAATTCAAGACATGGCAGCAAAGCAATTAATGGCTGCTGACAGATGTCAGAAAAAAAATAGCGCATTACCAGAAGAGGAAGTGCATTAGTTCGACCCAGCTCTGAAGCTTCTGTATAGCTTACGCACTGTAGCAGAGCATTTTAGTGCTTTTATCTAATAGCTGATTTAATCTAATCAGCTATTAGATAAAAGCACCAAAAAGCCCCACTGACGTGCACAATCTATACAGATGTTGAGTGAGCCAGATCAAACTTAAGCAATGCCTCTTTCAGGCATGCGCTGCACTTAGCGTGGGGGCACACCAAGCTTAAATTTAAGCACTGCTTTCTTTTCATGCCTGTAAGCAGCCAGTGTCCAGACAGGTAAGTTTCAGCCTTGATAGAGGCTTCTATCAACAATCACCTCTTCCTCACACCAGTGTACCTGGTAATTCAGACTAGGTATATCTATGTGAGGCGCTTACTGTGCAGTTACCTAATTAACTACACAGTAAATGTCTCAGTATCCACATGTGCGTCTGTGACAGGGGGTCATCGTTGGCCCGCCCACCTGTCTAGGGCAGTCTGCCCTGTACCTCCTAGCTGTTGTGAGTAGCAGCTCCAGCCAGGCGATGTTCTCCTTACAGCTGCAGCCAGCAAACTGCTGGCTTCCCCTGCTCAGGCCTGCTCTTATTGCAAGCAGCTGAGCCCTCTTCCCCAATCAGGCTGTCCCCTGTTGGTCATGTGACTCCTGATTGGGGAGTGCAGCCACCTACAGGGTGCTCTACTGCTTGGTCTTAGCCCTTAAAGTGGCAGGCACCAACGGTGCTCTGCCACAGCATCCCTATTAGGGCACACCAAACTAATAAACTCCACAGCAGGGTAGTACTTGTAAATATAGGTACTACCCTGCTGCAGAGTTTTTTCATGCACGGTAGCACACATGTAGACACTGACCGAGGCATGAGGGTGTTGCCTGCTGGCTAGCCCTGCACTGAAGCACCCCTGTGCCCCAGCAAGCCCCTCCACAGCACACTGAGACTGGTCAAAGTAGCCCAAGGCTGGCAGGCTGTCTCCCAGGGCCTCCAGCCAGTGAGAGCTACTCCAAGCTTCACTTGCTATGCAAGAATAAACTCCAGAGCTAATTGCTCCAGAGTTATTTTTTCCTGGGCTCACATTCAAATGGTGCACCAGGGAACAAAAAACTCCAGAGCAGTATTTGGAGCAAATAACTCTGGAGTTTATTCCTGTGCACTAGTTGTATGTACAGACATGCCCAGGACTTAAAGTTGGATGCTGGCTACAGAACTGGTGTGTCTCAATCATGCTAACCTGACTGGTGACATAAGAAAGCCCTTTGGTTTTTTTACTGTTTGCAACCTTGGCAGCTGTTGATTAAGGAAACTAGTTCCAGACACCCCCCCCGCAACAAGTACTCAGGGAAAGAGGAAATTGTATATTCTTTATGAATAAACGAGTGCATCAAAGCTATTCAGTTTTGTTTCAGCACTTAGGTACAAAGGAATAAGAATAGTAATAATGACTGCAACTAGTAAATATTTAGTAAAGTTCATATCCAATAAAAAACCACAATATTACACTGGCCATTAGTTTAAATGAGGGACTGCTTCATAGCTTGATAAATCTAGACATAAGATGGAAAAATTCTTATCTTAATTCACTCCCACTTTCTTTAGTTACTTGTATGGAAAAATAATGACATCCTAGTCTCCTTCATATATATTCTATCAATAAGATTTCAGACAAACCCAATTAGCATTTAAAGGCTGCAACCTGCTTTGATTGCTTTGAGTTTCTTTTGAGCTCATCTTTCTAGGCAGACAATGCACAGGAACTGATTTAGTCCCCTCTTTTTGAAATACTGCTGCTATTTTGCCTTTAATATATCAGGAACACAAATATGCCTCCACTCTAGTAGTGAATCACAATGAATTTGCATAGAGTTGAATAAATGAGAACAGAAGATAATCAAGCAATATCAACTTAGATGGCTTCAAAAAGCACATTTCCTTTGCATAAACAAGCTTACTACTGAAAACATTTCTTCAAGACCCTTCTATTTCTATTCAGTCCATTCACTGGTATTTCTTCAATGTTAACAAAAATAATCTGGCAATAGTCACAAAATCAGATGATTGTGAGGAATTTAGAAATTGGAATAGTGTATCAAACCAAATATTTAGTACCAGCTAGAAGAAGAAATTGCAGTAAGTAGTTCTGAAATTAATTTTTTCAGCAGAGTTTTCTCCCAGCCTTAGAACTTGGTTTACATCCCAGAATGCTGTATGTAGTTCAAGGCTCATCAAAGTATCTCTCTCCCCTGCCTTTCCAAGGGGTTAATAGTAATTAATATAATCATGGTACATATTCTTATTATTCCTAGGAATGTCCAATCCTTTTTTTGAATACTAAACCCTTGGCTCAATAAAAGTCTATGGTAATGAGTGGCACAGGTCAATTGTATATTATATGAAATGTATTTTATTTTATCAGTTTGCAATTTTGCCCTTTTCAGTTTTAGTCAGTGCCCCTTTTTCATATATTAGAAAAAAAAGATGAAGTCAGCTTGCCTCAAGACTAGTCATTATTCCTCTAGACTTGCCATCTAGGTAGTTTTGTCATTGCCCTCTTCTCCATCCTTTTCTAAGCAGTCTAGTCTTTTCATATGGGAAAATTTTCTGTCCCCTAATCATTCTTATCTTCTTTTACTTAACCTTTTCATTTCTGGAACATCTTTGTTTTTTGAGATGGAATGATCAGAACTGAACACAGTACAGAAGAGAAGGGGGCACCATTGATTTTTTTATAACGGCACCAATATTGTTTCCTGTGTTACTTCTGCTTCTATTTCCCTTCAACCTCCTATTGTTCACTTTTCTGGCCACTGATGCACATTAAGCAGACGTTTTAATTCAGCTATATACAGTTATGCCAAAAATATTTTCTGGACTTGAAACAATTCTGGAAACAATTAATCTATTACATAATTTATTAATATACCTTCACCTCTGAAAAAATCATCTATGTGCATTACCACTTTTATGAAACAAAATAACAGAACTAACTAAACAAAATCATTGTAATGATAAGTGGGGGTATTTCTTCCAAGAACCCCAGACTTTTAGCAAGTCAGAACAAAAAGACATTTTTCAGATGGGTCAGGTTTGGTTTTTTAATGACAAGATACATGTTCTAATGACAGCATTCCAAACAGTTTTTCATTAGTTTTGAAAAACTTCTAGTTTTTTCGGAAGCATTTCCAGCTAGAATGTATGAGCAGCATTTTCCCTTCTCTGACTCCAGAGAACACTTACTGAATGTTGTATATCACGACAATAAGATAGAGCGTAAGCCTCGCAGCCATCCAGCCAAAGAGATTAAGAGTTCCTGTAGTAACTGATAGCTTGAGTTTTTGCTACTTTGCAACTTGGGTGATCATTCACACTTGGGCAAAGCAGGTGCAGAACATTAACAGAGAAGAACAGTAGCTTTTTTATATACCCATTTTGCCCAAGTACAAATGATTACAGTTGGTGCAGAGCACCATAGAATATGGCCTCAGCTACCCCAAAAATAGAACGATATATTCTCTGGGGAAAAAAAACCCTATGAGAAAGGTCTTAAAAATACTTTGAATCAAATTTAAACCACAAGAGTGTAGCTGCACCTTAACATAAAGGCAGAAAGCCAAAAGGAAGACATCTCATCTCACAGTGCTGCTGCAGGCAACTGCATTCAGGATATTTCCCTGGTTTTTCATTTTTGCTTGTTTGTTTTTCAGTAAAGTGCTATAGATCTGCAGTCAGGTTGTGTAAATGGGGCTGTATAAAATAGAGTCTGTGAAGGAAATCTGAATGTCAGTACCCAGCTCTTGTCCTCGCTTTCTGCTAAACAACTGTAAGACCATCTGAGTCAAACAAATGGGCATTAATATTGGGTAATAATGCGTGATGCCTTAAAGAGAAGGAAATTGTATTTAAGAAAAATGGTGTAAAGATGACACTAAACTCATTGTGTCATTTAACTGAAACAAAAGCAGGCCCTTTACGTATACACTAAACTGCAGCCAAGTTTCAGAAGTTTTCTTCTTATAATCAGACATCAATATTTTTAATTCAAATGTGAAATCTGGTTTTGTAATAAAATGCACTTCTTCCTGATTTGTATGTCAAATACACTGTTAACATCCTACAGAAAAGACTGTGAACCAACATAAAAAAGTATTTCATGCTTTGATATACCAGCCACTGCTCAGTCATATGGCTTTTACTCTTTTCTAACCAGAGTTACAAAAGTTTCATCATTTTTTTAAATTTAACCTTATGCCATCACCAGTGCCAAAGCTTTGAAATATTTGCCCTTACATGACTTTCCAAGATGCATGAAATCTTGGGATACAGAAGGCTTATGGTTTCAAAAGCTTTTCTAATATATTTGTAGCCTCTTTTCCACTCTATCCCCTTTCTATGCCCTCAAGTTCCTTTACATACTATACAGCATCTGAAACACTTATAACTGTGTTATGACGTATCCTTGCATTGTAACCTTTGTAGCTTGAAAACAAACCTACTGAAGTGACACAAGCCAACAAGAAGGCAAGGCAGATAACTACTTTTTATAGACTAAGTAACTAAGAAGGTAGCTGTGGTAAATATATATATATATATATAAATATATATATATATATA
>NW_017729033.1:27067310-27070482 GCF_001723915.1 Gavialis gangeticus
TATATATATATATATATATATATAAACACAAGCTTTTGTGGGCTGAAGTTGACTTTATCAGATGCCATGAAAGGATATGCCCAAAGCAGTGTCTAAGAACAAAAGAAAAACATCTTAATACAAAAGGCAGAAAGAGAGGGGGAGAGAGAGGGAAAAAGAAGAAGCAAGAGTGGGAGAGAGAGAGGTTGGGGAAGAGGACAGTGGTGTTGGGTGACACAATAAACCCATAGGCACAAAGGAGTCACAAAAACCAGTCCTCAGATTAGGATGAACCTCAAACGTTATAATCCTCGACACACACACACACACACACACACACACACACACACACACACACACACACACTTTGGTTAGTTTATAAGGTTCAAATCTACCCTGCTTTCTACATGACTTTAGACTAGCACAGCTAACTCCCTAATATTGCAGCTATAGGAAGTTTGGGACCACTACTGGAAAGAGGTCAGCATAGTGATGATTGTCCCCAATTCCAGCTAAGAAATACAAGTCCTTTCATTATAACAAAGCTATAAGGCACTAGTGATATGTTAGTAATACTATTGCCAGCTTACTTTTCTAATGAAGCAAATTGCTCCAGGGATTTTTATGAGAAGCAGTTTGGAAAGAACCCGGCTGGATAAGAAATGTATTTTTAAAGTACAGTCATTGCAATTATTCTAGGATAGACTGACTCCTGCTTTATTGAAAGATGCTCTCCCTTCTGTTCATCATATACTCACAATCCAGTTAAATCTGAAGGGAGAAGTGTAGTGCTGTGGCTACACCTTATTCACACTCATCAAGTAATTGATAACTGTCTTTCTCACTAAGCAAAAACCACAGTTTTCCTCTCTGAACCCTTTACACATAGCTGATATCACCGTCAAAGCAGCTTGTGTTCAGCAATGATTCATATTACGGTGAAAAACAGCAAGTAAGGCTTTAGCCTACAATGTCATTTAATTAAAATACGTATTTCCAAACTAGGCGGGCTGAGTAGTTGAAAAAAGTTCTTAGCAAGCTTTTGGGTGCAATCACCCTTCTTCAGGCACAGGGAGTCTGCCTGGTCTGAGATCTCCAAAGAATGAAAGAAACTAAAAGTGTGACAGGATGCCAGTAAGAATGTAAATAGGTGGAAATTAGGAACAGAAAATGTAGAGAAGAGAAGGGAGGGGGGAAACAAGGCAGGGAGAAAAGCCAAAGGTATTTCCAAACTAAAAACTGGTTGGGCTATTCATCATAGTATCATCACAAGATGGATGTTAAGGATTGCAGTGATGTTAAACAATAGTACTTTCATTCTGACTGTTTTCAGCCATGTATAACCTTCTCTAAAACTCATACCTGTGGAGAAGAAATTTATCATGCCTTTTCTTGGCACAGAATGAAACTATTTTGGAAAGGTTAATTCAATACCAATCTACCAACCTTGAGTTATCCAAGCATGGGAGACAAAGCATTTTTCTTAAGAAAACTAGTCTATTTTTTTTTGCACATTTGGTAGCTCTTGGCCACATCTATTATTATTCTAGTTATCAATTAGTATTTGTTTATGACAATGTGCTCAGCCACATAAAGGACCGAAGATAATCCTTGTTCTAAAGAAACTGCAATATTTGAAGATGAAGTGCACACTAATATGAATAGATACTCTCCAGATACGTAAAGGGACCAGTTGGATGTGTGAAGCTACTTGTTGATATTAGGTTATTGCACAATTTGTTTATCAAATGACAAGAGAATATGGAGCACCCTGGAAAACTCAGAAGATACCTCAGAAGTGGTTGGGAAGAGGATAAAAGTGCTAACCAAAAAGCTATCCTGACAGAGGTTTCTCTCATTATGGCACAGAGGTCACATTTCCATGGAATTGCCACAAATCCTGATGTCAGTGGGACTACTTACAAGCATAAGATTAGGACAACCAAATTTAAGATTTTCAATAAAAGCCTGTGATAAAATAAAATGATTGGGTGGAAAATCAGATGCTTTTTTGTTAAAAATATCAAAACAAAACAAGCGCCTTGTTAAGAAGTTTTCCTATTTAAATGAACACTTGCATCATGAGCAGATAAAGTTCTTTGCCTGAATCTGGCATCTTTCATTAGACCAACTTATATAGTTGGAAAAAAATTTCTTAGCAAGCTTTCCAGTTTAAAAACCCTTCGTCAGGCTGAGGAAGCATCTGCAGTCAGCGTGTGCTCTTCCTGGATGGAATGAAAAGTAAAGCAGCCAGAGGCTGGTCCACATGCAGGGAAGTCAGTCACTGAAAATGTAAATTGAGGAGTCAGTGGGTGAGAGACAGGTTGGCGGGGGATATTTTCCATCCATTGTAGGAAAGTCCAAACAACAACTGTGCACCAGAATGAATGCATGCTGGAAATCTATCAAAGACAGGAATACCCAATTACCAGTGGAGGCACATTTCTCACAAGAAAACCACTCTCTCTCCAATCTCTCAGCCCTGATCCTCAAAAGGAACTTACAAAACACGTTTCACAGATGAACCTATGAACTTCACTTCATCAACCTCCTGGATACAAAAAATCATGGACTAAATATATTTGTTATAATTTATGACAAATTATAACCTGCCTAACATCTGAATCCCCATGTACCTTTCCACTAGTTACCTGCTATATTCATCCCCCTTTCCCCCCCACCACTTCCAGCTTGTCTCTCACCCACTGACACCTCAATTTACATTTTCACTAACTGCCTATCTCGTATGGAGAACAACCCAGCCTCTGGCTTCTTTACTTTTCATTCCATCCAGGAAGAGCACACACCAACTGCAGAAACTTCCTTAGCCTGACAAAGGGGTTTTGAACCCAAAAGCTTGCTTAATAATTGTTTTCCAACTATTTAAGTTGGTCTAATAAAAACTATCAGATTCACCCAAAGAACCTTGCCTGCCTATGTCCTTCAACCAACACGGCTACAACCTACACATCTGCATCATACTAATCTTATCTTGTTCTTTCTGTATGACAAACATGTTAAATGGAAACAACTAAGGCTCAGATTCTCAAAAGGACTCTAGTGATGCTCAACATCCTCACACCTACCTTTGGGAGCACCTGGCTCCAAAACTGGAATTCACTGCCCAGAATGAGAAGCTGTGGGGGCAGGCTGAAGAGGGAACGTGCCACAAGGTGACAGACATCTGCCACAA
>NW_017729033.1:27075482-27081175 GCF_001723915.1 Gavialis gangeticus
CTGAAAATGTAAATTGAGGAGTCAGTGGGTGAGAGACAGGTTGGCGGGGGATATTTTCCATCCATTGTAGGAAAGTCCAAACAACAACTGTGCACCAGAATGAATGCATGCTGGAAATCTATCAAAGACAGGAATACCCAATTACCAGTGGAGGCACATTTCTCACAAGAAAACCACTCTCTCTCCAATCTCTCAGCCCTGATCCTCAAAAGGAACTTACAAAACACGTTTCACAGATGAACCTATGAACTTCACTTCATCAACCTCCTGGATACAAAAAATCATGGACTAAATATATTTGTTATAATTTATGACAAATTATAACCTGCCTAACATCTGAATCCCCATGTACCTTTCCACTAGTTACCTGCTATATTCATCCCCCTTTCCCCCCCACCACTTCCAGCTTGTCTCTCACCCACTGACACCTCAATTTACATTTTCACTAACTGCCTATCTCGTATGGAGAACAACCCAGCCTCTGGCTTCTTTACTTTTCATTCCATCCAGGAAGAGCACACACCAACTGCAGAAACTTCCTTAGCCTGACAAAGGGGTTTTGAACCCAAAAGCTTGCTTAATAATTGTTTTCCAACTATTTAAGTTGGTCTAATAAAAACTATCAGATTCACCCAAAGAACCTTGCCTGCCTATGTCCTTCAACCAACACGGCTACAACCTACACATCTGCATCATACTAATCTTATCTTGTTCTTTCTGTATGACAAACATGTTAAATGGAAACAACTAAGGCTCAGATTCTCAAAAGGACTCTAGTGATGCTCAACATCCTCACACCTACCTTTGGGAGCACCTGGCTCCAAAACTGGAATTCACTGCCCAGAATGAGAAGCTGTGGGGGCAGGCTGAAGAGGGAACGTGCCACAAGGTGACAGACATCTGCCACAATAAAGCAGCAGAATTTATTACTGCTTTCTGTTGCTCCATTGATTTTCAGGTCATACATCGCAACAAAAGGTAAGGACATCTGTTTGCTCTGTATTTGTGCTACCTTAAAAATGTTTAAAGTGATACAAATGAGAAATCAGATGACATCAGTTTCTACCTTGTGTACTTGGGTCTTGTGCTGCCATAAAAGGCAACATCTGTTTGCAGCCCTAGGAATCATGATGGGGCAATAAGGGTGAAGGCAGCCCCATAGGTATATAGGGCCCAGACCATTTAGGATCTTACATGTGAAACCTGCACCTTGAATAGTGCCCACACAGCTCCTGGGAGTCAGTACAGACTCTAAAGCACTGGAATGATGTGCCCTTGGCCCCCACCCCTGTCAGAAGGTGGGCTACCACCTTCTGTTCTGATCTACTATATGTCCTGATCTAAATGTGGGAGCCTTATACATGAAAACTCCCCTCCATGCTAGCAGAAGTTATATACATATAACATTGCATCTTAGGAAACAATTATGCCGTACACCTATACATGAAGAGGGAAAAACATTAGAATGACATTATACCGAATGTATTATACATTGTGCATGAACAGCACAGTGCAGCACGGCAGCAAATGAATTACCTAAGAGACCCCAAGTGCTTCTTTTGGGCCAGGAACATGGCTGTGTCAGACATTTATTTTACGTAAAAACTTTGTATTGGTTTTTCAGAAGTGACATTTTACAAACACGGATACGTGCTGTATCTAAAAGAAAGTTAAGAATGCCTCTCTGTTCTTATATTTCTATATGAAATATGCTAATATTTTAAATTCTAGTATGTTGTGGATCTAGCTGCACAATGCCAGTTAATTCATAATTCCTGCTCATGAATTTCTGAGCTCGTAAGTCCAAACTGCAGAAGAGAAAAATCACCCTTAAACTGCATCTCTGTTAGTTCTCGGCCCATAAATCACAGGGGGGTTGATAACTCAGTGCAGAATCAATCACCTAGCGGCTCAGATTCATAATAACTGAAAGTCACCATTTGATGGAAGTCCATTTATTAATGTAAAATAAATGGGAGAGATTAAGCCATTTGCTAGTGGACAAGTGTCAGTTGTCTTTCCTGTGTGCTGTCTCACTTCAGAGGCTAAGAAGTGAATAATAGAGCTGTATGAACAATTCCTTTATCAGATTGCTGGCCAAAATAAAGACCAGGAAAAAAGGGGGGTTAATTTCATTTCAAGAGTATTTTTATTGCCTCATTTTAAACAATAAATTTAACACAATTTCTAAATGAAACAGTGTTTTGAAACAAATAGAAATAAAAAAATAGTTTAAAAAATGTTAACGTGAAATATGTTACAGGCCCCAAATTTGGCCATGGCCAACAGGGTAAAAACTCCCCATGAGGTGAGATACTCAATTACAGAACAGTAAATTTAGGGATAAAACCCAATGTTAATAATTAGGGAAAACACTATAATGGAACGGAGGAAGACAAAACATAACATAAAGTTTTAAAAGACACAATCTCCTAACATTTTCATTCTCACTCCTGGCTAGGGCTTACTTCACAGTCCACAGCTGGTTCCTGTGGCAGGTAGGAATCATCACTGTCTCCACAGCCAACTCCTCCTCGACCCTGGAGGTCTTGACTTCTCTGCTGCCCTCCGCAGGTTGCCTCTACCCTGCTGCTCCTGGCTTCCCTGCTGCACTCCCCATGTGGCAGACTCTCCGTCTCCATGGTCTGGTACTTCACACCAGCAGGCTTCTGTGGGCAGGCTGGCAGGCGCTCACATAGGCATGTGCATGCTTGTGCTTCCCAGCTTATATCTCCTTCCTCTGCCAGCTTCTGGAAAGGGCCAGAGTTTTTACAGCAGGAATCCTTCCAGACCCATCCAGAGGGCAGAGGGCAATTAGCCAGGCGACACCCAGCCCCTCTGCAACCCAGCCCCTTTCTCTGCCAGAACAAACCCCATCCAAAGAAACCCTTTCAACATATAACATCCAAACAAATAATGCAACCACATAATTGTCAAATATATCAACGCTAAACATTTTCCCTAGATTTTGGAGGGGGGCTAGGCTATAACAATGGTATGAATTTCACCAAACTCATCATCAACCTGAATCTACACTTTGCAGCTAACAACACTATTTCACCCAGCTTTTCTAAATAGGCAGAGACGACTCCCTTACCCCTGCAGATGACCTGTTCTGGAAATGGTTTGAGGTACACGAATGGTGTGGCGTTCATACCGTTACACAAGCTCCTGTCTGTGTTACAGTTATTTCTACGTCTGAAGAAAGGATTCCAGTCTTAAAGACTACCGGGGAACTTTCTTCTAAATTTAATAGAGGGAAATAAAGATCAATATTATTATAATTTATGTGTTTATTGGCATTGTACAACCATTCAGAGATTATTCAGTAGAGCTAAACACCCCTTTGCTTGTCACAAAAAGTTCTCCTGTAACTAACTTTCAGGTAATATTAATGAAGTGTATCCAATCATCAGTATTTGAACAAGTGGTTAACTAACAAAGGTTTAAAACATAATGATTCCAATCCTATTACTGTATAAAACAAAACAAATCTAAGATTCAATATTTGAAGAAAACTGAGATTTTATCCTAAGATTCTTTTTGTTCTGCAATGACAAATGATTACAATATGGTTGTCTGTGGTTGCCTCTGAGTGCAGTGGTTTTTGTGCCTTCATTTAATAGCCTGGTTATACATAATCAATATTCTAGCTCCTCTCAGAGCTCGCTCTCTACCAATTATATTTGTAAAACCAAAAGTGGCATTGGTTCAAAATTTGCTTAGTATGATAAACCAATTTAAAACAAAGGAGTAAAATATTACTGAAATTTTTTCTCACCTTATGTGATCTTTTCAGAATCATTACTTATATAACTATCATAACACTCATCTCTTAAGTTTGACACACAGGCCGCATACAGACGTTCAAAAAGTCCAAGGAGTAATTGATCGAAGTCATGTGATTTTATTTAAGTTACCTAGTTTAGATCGGTAGCGAACAGTATACATGTTCACCCCTTGGTGTTGTGAGCATACAGGCTACTTGCACTGGCCGAAGCCTGTAGGTTGGGGGTGCTAATGCACACCTCCCAGTATGCCCTGCAGGCTCACTGAGCTGCCAGGGACTGCTGAGCACAGCTGAGCACCCAGGCCACTTGACTGGCTGCCAAGCATGGGCAAGCATGTCCCCAACCTCCTGCCATGTCATCCCCCCTGCGCCTAGCCATGATTTCCAGGAAAGCCCCAGAGCAAGCTCCCTCCACCGTGAATTGGACATGCATACACGTTCCAGCCTGCCCACACCCTTCCATGTCATCCCACCAACCGCACCCAAACACAGAAACCCAGGAGTTGAAGCATGTCCTGCTTGTCACCCTATGTAACTCTTGCTGGAGGCTATGGGACAACATGCTTGCCCACCTGGACATGATGGAGCAGCTGGTCACCATGAAATGTGGCTTTGTGCCCCTGAGCCAGCAATCAGACATCCCATGTGTGGCCACCTACCACACCCTGCACCTGCCAAGTGTCCTGGACTGCCCCACTGAATTTCATGTAGTCAACGAGGATGAGGCCACCAGGACACCATGGACCACAAGGCATTCAGGCACTACCTCCAGATTGAGTGCTGGCTCTGGGCCAGCAGGGACTTGTGGGAGCAGATTGTCCCAGACACCTGAGATGATGAAAAGTGTGTCCACACCTTCCATATGTGCTAGACCACCTTCATGGTCATTGTCACTCCACATCACATGCCAAGGCCTAAGCAGACAGCCATCCCTCGCTCCAGAGAAGTGGGTGGCCACAACCATCATGAAACTGGCCACTCCCAGCAGTCTCTGCTATGTCACCAACCAGTTCAGCATGGTCAAGTACATGACTGGAGAGGTCATCCGAGAGGTGTGTCTGGTCATCCAGAATGTCCTGGCCAGCCACTTAATCCATGTCATCAACCCAAAGGAGGTGGTCACTGGCTTCCAGTGCATGGCTTCCTCAACTGGATGGGAGCCAGGGATGGAACGCACATCCTCATCCTCTGCCCACCCAAGGGCACCCAGGCATTCATCAACAACAAGGGCTACTTCATCATCCTGCAGGCTATGGCTGCTTCACCCACATCTTTACTATCTGTATGGGCTGTGCTCATGATGCCTACATCTTTCACAACTCCCCACTCCCCAAGATAATGGAGAACTGGTGCTACATTTCTGAGATCCCTGATTTTGTCATTGGTGCCTTCATCATCCCTCCCCCACATCATCAGGGTCCCACCTTCCCCCTTCCTTCCCTAGCTCATGAAGCCCTACATTGAGCAGGACTGCTGCTGAAAAAAGCACTTAAACTACTGTCTGAGAAGGTCCCACGTGATAGTGGAGTGTGCCTCCAGCTGCCTCAAGGCACGCTAATAGGTTCTCAGCATGCACCTTGAGGTGGACAAGGAGAACCTGCCATGACTCATTATCACCATATGTGTCCTCCACAACATCTGCAAAGCCAGTGGAGAAGTCTTCAGTGAAGCCTAGGCAGAGGAGGCACATGTGAACCAGGCATAGCAGGTTGTACATGGGGGAGAAAGCAACCCCCCCACTGATGTTGGGGCCACTGGCCTCACACAGTAGCATGCAGCCTGTCCAACTACATCCTTGCCCTTGAAGACTGGGAGCCCTCTTGGGATGAGTGAGGCCATGGATCTCCTGGCTCAGGTTCTTTTGACTGCATCCTGGGCAGCACTGTCCATAACCTAGGCTGCT
>NW_017729033.1:27086175-27101528 GCF_001723915.1 Gavialis gangeticus
AGGCACATGTGAAGCAGGTTGTACATGGGGGAGAAAGCAACCCCCCCACTGATGTTGGGGCCACTGGCCTCACACAGTAGCATGCAGCCTGTCCAACTACATCCTTGCCCTTGAAGACTGGGAGCCCTCTTGGGATGAGTGAGGCCATGGATCTCCTGGCTCAGGTTCTTTTGACTGCATCCTGGGCAGCACTGTCCATAACCTAGGCTGCTTGGACACGGTTCCCCTTCCCCTCTCCCTGCCCCCATTCCTCCTATGGGCATGCAGCAGGATATGGAGGGAATGCAGTGCAAAGAAGAGACATGACTCAGTTGACAATGATGTAGTTGCCAAACCTTTCTCATTATTAATAAAGAAAATGTATTGAACATTGCCTGTGGCACTACTTGGTCCCTCTTCCCCTTGGCACACATTAGCAAACCTTTGGAGGGGGCAGGGAAGGTTTGTGAAATGGGCAAAATAACCCATTGGCTGTGATCCAGGATGGGAGGGAGACTGAGGGAAAGGGATAACTGTCTATCCAGTGCTGAAAGACAGCAACCTCTCAAGCATTTAGCATCTAGGGGCCCTGTGCTTTGAGTGATCTTGGGGCAGGTCACCCTCCCTCCATGCCCCTTCATCCCTGCACCACCCTTCCCAACCCTTTCTGAGCTTCTCAGCTGCAACGTCCTGAGAGAAGGCTGTGATCATGAGGATACCCTATAGCGAATGCAGGTCCCTCCATTCCCCCCTTCATGTACCCCTCTTCTCTGAACTTTCCAGGGGCTTCAAGGAGACACCCCATGATTCTGGCAATGCTCCATGCCTGATTCTCTACCTGCAACACAGAGGCAGTTGGACATGCCCTACCTGCTTCTGAAGTTTCCAGAGGCATCGGCCTGCTTGCCTTGGCTTGGATACTCAATGCTCCCTTCCTGCTCTAGTACTCCAGGACCTTGTAGCTGCCGGCAAAAAAAGCATTGCAGAAGCCCAGGCACATGAGGCCTGGGTATTTACCAGCAGTGGCTAAGCCACGGAGGTCACAGGATTGCCTCCCTGCAGGCCCAATCCCAATGTTCTGCCCCCCACCACCCCATCCCACCAGAAGCAAGCTGCCCATACCAGCTTCTGCTTGGGGTGGGGAGGGTTGATGCTGGGGTCCAGGTGACAAGGTGCCTGGCTCTGAGATGTTGTGGGTGGGAGGCAGTGTTGGGGTATGTGGGGCTGTGCCCAAGCACAGGGACATGGGGTGTGCAGGTGTGTGGGGCTGTTCCTGAGCATGGGGGTTCTCATAGTCAGGTCTGTGTGTACACAGTATGCTTCATGATGCTTCATGGTATGCTTCAGGACAGGGTGTGGGGGCCTGGCCCAGGACTTGGGTGTCCAGGTCCCAGGGCTCGTGCAGGGGACACAGACATCTCCCTTTCCCCCATTGACTGCCTGTGGCTGATAGGTGGCCAGAGACAGAAGGTAGGGTGAGGGAGAGTGGCTGTTCTGGCTCATCTCTGGAACAGCTTGGGGTGGGGAGCTTGCTGGGCACTTGGCTGTAGCAGCCAAGAGTGGGCTGAGTACTAGTATGCCTCTCTGTAAGGAAGGGATAGCAGGGATGACAAAGGAGGCTGGGATGCCAGAGGACAGTGATCTAACTTGAATTGATAAGGAATCAGTACAGAAGTTCAATGCACCAATCTAACCTAGACTGATCTGATTTGAGTGTATCTCAAACCAGGTCCATCTTAGATCACTTGGACCATTTTTAAACCAGTCTCTTTGCACTGAACTTCTTTACAGTTATGAGTTTAGATCTATTTCTGATCACTTAGTGATTAGATAATAATATCTGTACCTGCCCATAATGGAGAGGATATACAATACTTAAGAGAATGGATAGTAAATGTACAGTTATATCAAGATAAATACGTATGGCACTCTGAGCTCAGAGTGATGGGCATAATTTTAATGCGTAGATAGACAAGAATGCTTAGACAGAAGTTGTTATGGTATCTAGGCTAGGACAGAAGGTCTGAAGACTATAGAAAAGTAATAGCACCCAACTATCATGCATATCCAGTGAATATGTCAACTGGCAAAGATAAAATGTAGCAAGTATGAAGGCAGTAATACAATGGAAGGGAACTCCACATGGAGCAAAGAATGTGCTTAGCCATTCTCAGGCTTATTATGTCAATATAACCTTCAAAACACGTAAGCATTTATTACATATTATATAATATTATTTATAATACAATATTATTTATTGTATTTATTACATATTATACAATACTCTCTGGTCTCTCATTCTACATTACAACATTTGAGGTAATATGCATACTAAGCCCTAGGAAGGAGAACATTTTATATCTATAAATATATAATCATTTATCTTGGCTGCCTTTAGAATTAATTTCAAATAAAAACAATCTAACCCCAACTGGCATTAGCCATTACAGAATTAGAAGATGAAGTTGCTATTTCGAGATTTTATAACAAGTATAAATGTTGTCAGTGAAAAGGATGAACAGAGCATGGACTAGTAATTCCAAGAGTTGCCACTGTCTCATTTTTCACACCAAACCAAGTCAACTATCCTTAAAACCTTTGGTTTACCATGTTGTGAAATGGGAATAGCGTGGTTCTTACTTATAACATAGGGATGTTCTGATGCTTACATTAACATTTAAAGCACTTACTTAACATTACATATTTTTTTAATATCAAAACTGCATTTTTATTATACTAAAACACAAAACTAAAATTTATCCCCAATAACATTTAAGCCATTTTAAAAAAACCCATTTTAAAAATGATTGCTGTTTTAGTACCCTTGCAAAATTCTTGGCTAAAGCAAGATCTAATCTTCTGCTGTGTTAAAATACTAGCATTCAGGAGACTGGCTCGGTCTAGAATACAGGAAGAAGGTTATTTTTCTTTTTCTTTGTTGTCAGTGAACATGAACACAAATGGACATAGCAGCCATGGTTTTCTGAGCTATAATTCCATTCCTGTCACTGATTTGCTGGGTGAGCTTGTATCAGCTAGTTACAGTAACAACATTATAACTCGGCTTTCCCATTGCAAAATGATACATTGCTGGGGTTCTTAAGGGATTTCTGCTTCATATTATGCAATTCAGATTTGGACCTTCTACAAGTTAGACGGTGCTTGGATCCAGAATTTCTGATTAGTCCACCACAGGAAGAGCAGCTAGCCAAAATGTTGAAACCTAGGTCTCACCAAACACCTTAAGTGTTGGATACAGGGATACAGTCCCTCATTTTACAGTCCCTCAATTGTTCAAAACAATTTTTCAAAATGTGTAAACCAAAATGTGTATTTTAAACCAGGGACCTTTTCTTTTGTTCAGACTATTTTTAAGCTTTCTGGCCTCGTCTTTCCCTGGTAATCCAATAGTCTAGGGAGGTTTGGATTGTTTAGCAAATGTTATGCAGGCCTAATTACTTGCACATTTTTCTACCACTATCAATATAAGGCCCCATTATTTTGCAACATAGCTATTTTTGTCAAATCAAGTACCCAGCACTTCTGGCAAGATGGCAGTTCCCTATATAAAGCTGTTTATTCATCCCTTAAAAACCAGTTTATCATATTAGTAAACTTAAATTGGAGCTGTCAGATTTCTTCAAAGTATCCTGAGGAATCTGTCAGCAGTGTGACTGAGTGCATAAATTTTGGCGTTGCTTTTCACAGTAGATCAAAAAGTGGTGGGATGAATGATCTGAAACTGCTATATGTGAGCCACTGTCTCAGAGAGTTGTGCTGTTTGGTTTAATGCCAGGCAAATGTTCTTCCAGCTGTACTTATATGACATAATTGTGATGTACTCTGGATGGTCAGATTTATAATCTCAGAAACAACACCCTTAGATATCTTAAGAGGCACTGTACAGCTCATTCATGTTTCTAGCCTTAAAGATAGACGCTCTCATTCAAGTACTTGTCACAGCAGGGCCAATTCTACTCCACCTGAAAATGCCTGAGTTACCTGACAGAACATTTCCTGTTCAAGGGACTCAGTTTACATATTCTAAAATCAAAAGTTTGTCCTGCAATCAACATTTGTTGCCAAACAGTGAATTCAAAAAAAGCACAAAAGCATCTGAAATAGCATGAAGAGCAAAATGTGAACCGTAAGATGCTTGTTGACTCAAACAGCACATATATCTACTGTAATCATGAATATCTTGTTGACTAGGTTCATCAGCAGGGGAGTCTTCAAGTGAATTGGTTTGATCATCAGAAGTACCAAAGGAACTTAAAAAGGAATTACAATTACAAGAACAGAGGGGGAAAATTATTCAGCCAAGCATATTTCAAAATGTTACCAACAGATATTTGGGAGTGTTGGTTGTAGCCATGTTGGTGTAAGGACATAGGCAGACAATTTGGATCAATGTGATATCTTTTACTGGACTAACTAAATAGATGGAAAAATTGTTCTTTACAAGCTTTCAGGCATAAATACCCTTCAGACACAGGAAGAGTCTGCTGGTGTTTGTGTACTCGGTAGGATTGAATAGAAGCTTAAGCCAATATGCAAAATGCAGTTCTGTGAAAATGCAAATGTGCGGCAGGGAAGATCAGAAGGGATAAGAGTTAATGTGAATGAGACAGGTAGGTTGGGGAGGAAAAACAAAAGAGGGGAATGTTGACTGGTGATAAAATGTAGCTGGTAAAATGTAGAAAGGTTGCCTGGGGTTATCAGATGGCAGGCAGGTTATAATGTGCCATAAATCCAATGTCTATATTTAGTCATGATTCTTTTATCCAGCAGATCTAGGAAGTGATATTCATAGGATCATGTGCAAAAGTGTTTTGTAAATTCCCTTTGAGGATTAGAACTGAGAGATTGGAGAGAGGGTGGTTATCTTGTGTGAAATCTGTACCCACAGGTAATTGGGTATTTTTGTCTCTGATAGATTTTTGGTGTATGTTCATTCTGGTGCGCAGTTGTTATTTAGTTTCTCCTATGTAATTTCCATCAGGGCATTTTATCACTGGTCAACATCCCTCCTGAAAGCTTGTAAAGAATAATTTTCCAACTATTCAGGTCTAATAAAAGATATCACATTTACCCAAATAACTGTCTACCAATAGTTATTGAAATACTTGCTCTACAATAGAGAACTGTGACAAAAGAATCAATTTCTTTATGTATATATGTATGGAGAAATATGTATATAGTATATGTATACAAAATAATAATTTGCTTATGTTTTCGGTTACTTATCATGCCTCCTATGTTAGTCGTATACTCAAATGTCTCCTACTTGGTCTTGCTTCATGATACACAACCACTGGGAAAAGAACTATTCACAAGGTAGCTCCCATCCACCCACAAATCAAATATACGCCTGTTGATCTTTTAAAATATTTTTATTGTTATAATTCCAGAAGGTGACCCTAATTTATAGGTTTTACTTCTTCACTGTAAGATGGTTCTTTTGTTAAAATCTAAATACCTGATGATTCTGGTCTAGAGCAAACTAACCCAATATGTTCCAACACGTCTCTGGGTGCTCAGATTCAGCAACAACATTCTTAAACACTAGATGCCTGAAATATCATATCAGTATAGAAATTCAACTAATTATTGTTGATTGAATTAATCCATGCACATGTCAGCAAAAATGATAACCAAGGCTCAGTTATTTTCTTAAACATTTTACTAAAACTAAAAGCTTTTAAAAAACTAATTGTAAAACTGATTTAACTCAATTTTGATAAAAGCTATTGAAAACATCTCCTACCTATCATATCATGTCTATAGACGCCTTCAGTAGCTCTTAAATGAATCATTAAGAAATTGAACAGTAAACTGTTAGCAGAACAGTGCAAAATCCCAGATAATGTATATCAGGAAAATATTAAAAGTGGAATGAATGTCTTTCTGCAACACTAGAAATAGGAAGCAACCCATGCTAACCACTAACATCATCCATGAAATCAGGAGTATGGCTGTGTAAGTCATTGCTGGTCCATTAAAGGAAACAGGCATTTATACCCACTGACGTTGTAGTTAAAGAAGGTATAAACAATTAAATAGATTTCCTTGATTTCTTTCCTCAACAAAAGCACTATTTCTCTAATGTGCTCACAGCTTAATGAGTCCATTTTAATGTGTAACTGCTATAATACACGCACACATATATATAAATATATATACATATATAAATGCCAATATGTTAAGTAGTACAGTACAAGTATAAACTATATTCCAGCATTTTGCTTAAATCTTAATGTTCTCTCATAATTATATATTTAACAAGTGACAGCATTCCAATTCTATATAAAATACAGACTATATAAACGCCCATTTTGGGTTTCTCATTCCAATTACGCATCAAATTGACCCACACTACAACTTTATTTTCATACACCAAAGGAAAAAGGTTCTAATTGTACTTCAAAAATTATTACCCTCGAGCAAAATAATATCCGTAAGGAAAATGTAACCACAGTAAGAAGTCCAACCATAAGCTCTAATATGAAGATGCAATCACAAACACACACACATTCAGAATATACGTCTGAATCTCCTCTTGTCTGCAACCATTTTAAAAATGTAATTTCACTGACATAAAGGAGTTACTCCTGATTTCTTCAATTGTAAATGAGAGAAAAGTAAGGCTGTAGACACATGAATAATTTTTTTATTTTGATTATTATCATTTCTTATTCTTTAATATTTAGGCAAAATCGCTTGACTTTAGCACATAGTAAAAGTGAAGTAGACCCACGATGCTTGGCGCTACACAGCACAAGGATGTCTGACAACTGACTCCCAAAACAAGTCCTATACTTCCACTCTCAGCTCACCACCCTAGGGGTGCACAAAAGAGGTCCACCTTGAAGGTCAACTGAAGATACGCAATATTAACATCAGTACCGGGAGACTTAAGCACTTAGCCTTCCCCAATGGTGCTGTGATATAACAAGGCATTGATCATTTTGAGCAAACTCACTTCACTTTGGAGGGCAATAGATGAGAGATACAAAGAAAAAGAGCTTTGACTTGACATCATTAGGAGCTCCTCCTTCCTCCTGGAACTATGGCTACATCTGTAGTCAAACATGCAGATCTCAGATCAGCTACTCTGTCATCTATAGACGCATTGGGTGCATCTACACATGCCCCTATGGTGCTATTGTTGCTGTGCCGACATTTAGTACTTTCTTTTGGAAGTACTAGATGACGGCACAGTAACAGCCTGTACTGCGCTGTGCCAGTGGTACAAAGTTATTTTTAGGTGCTACATCACTGTAGCAACATGCTATATTGAGGGAGTGCATTGCTACGAAAATGTAGCTGTGGCATCACGGTTTGTGCCTACTGAAGCTACATCACCATAGTGCATTGCTATGGCAATGTAGCATCTCATGTAAACAAGCCCACTGAGGACTTTCCTATTTACTGGACGATGGTCATCCTTGTATTGAGGGCCTGCCAATGATGATGGTTTTGCCACACCGTAAATCTCTCAATTCGGAGTAAAGTTGCCATGGGATGCGTTGCCTCCCTGTCAAGTTCATTCTGGGATAGTTATGTACGCAGTGAAAACTAGCTCCATTTCTGCTTTTTCCAAGCATGGTAATAGTTCCTACTGTAGCATTATTGCAATTCAATGTGTCTACCCCTTATTACAGAGTAAAATCTGGAGTAAACTGCTCTACTGAAGTTGTGTTATGTGTTTACAACCTAAGACTCTTTGACTAACATTTTCAAAAACTGAGAAAGCAAATAATTCATACAAACTTGTCCAGCAGTGGCAAAATTATATTTTCAGCATTGAGTGGAATATGTACTGTAAGATATGATTGATGTGCAAAGAAAATTTTTCCCTGTCCCTTATACTGCAGATATTCCTTAAACAAGATCTATGCAGTCTTGGCTGTGCACCATCCTGGCTAGCCAGCACAGATGATGATTATATGAAAGTCTCTTTGCAGCATCTTCTGGCTCCCTGACAAATGATAACTAGCAGTATGAAGACAGATGTACCAACAATTTTAGACTTGCCTGTGGGCCTGTCATATGAGATGCCTCTTTCTGAAATACCTTTTTGTAACAGTAACCAGCTTTGGAATATGATTTGGTTACAATGAATTTGACCATTTAAACAACAATGGTTTTAAAAAAATTTTATACATTCAACTATATCTCTATATAGATAATTACTGCTTTCTTGATTGCTATATTCTGTATATTTCCAGGGTAGTCCTTTATTACCCAGCAGTCATACCTTTCCATCAGATAGCCTAAATTGTCTCCCTCAATTAAAAGCCAGATTGTGCCATATAGGTAAATCTAACTTATTGTCCATATTTTTTAATGTTAAGCCACAATCCTCCTAGGACATATGAGGTACACATTTCTCTTTGTTCACTGCAAGCAATCATATTGTTTTTTTTCTTAAATTGTAAAATAAGTGAAATGTTATTATGCAGGAATACAATAAGCTTTAAAACCTAATTTAAAGTGATTTTAGTAATTTAGTCTTCCCAAAATGTCACCGTTGATATGTAGCAGTGAAACAAACAAGTCTTCTGATTTGAAAGGTAATCTTGACAAGCAAGCACTCCTAATTGCCTGTCCAGTGTCAAAACAACTAATAAAGTGCAATATAATTATGTAAGAATGATGCTGATTTCTTTCAAAGTCACTGTGAAAACTGACCATCTTTGCAGGGCTAGAGCCTTGGTCTGATGGGTGCTTTTTCTGGGAAGTAGTCAGCTGAAGCTATGCTCATTATTATGACAAGAAGGTACAGGAAAACTGTATACACAAAATGGCATGGAAAGAGGGATGGGCAGTAAGGAGATAAGAACGCACACCGAGATTAAAAATGTAGACCTTAAGTAAATGTCATATTCTGAAAGGACCACCATATTAAAAATCACTTCAAATTAGATGTCAAAAATATTCCTTGTACAATATAATTCCTTGGTCCGGGTAGATTTCTTGTACTACACATTGGTCTTCCTTCTTAGAGAAAGGAGAGTGGATCATGGAAACCCTTCCCTATAACAAGTGATGGGAGATGAAATCTGGTGGAGGAAACTGGTCCAGAGAAGAGAATAAAGGCACAAGGTTTTCATCTGAATTGTTTCAGATCTGGGCATTTGAAACGTGGATACTAATTGTCGTTGGAAATAACTTTATTTAAAAAAAAAAACAATAACAAAATGCACACCCCCCCCCACCAAAACTTTCAGTGGAAATGTTCTGACCAACCCTAGCTTTAGTTTTCACTTCATACATTTATATTTGAATAAATGGCTGCTTGTCGACTCAGTAGATGAGGCTCAACAGCCCAGGAGGCTTACCAGTCCTGTATCCTGATCTGTTACCTAACTCTACTGTGACTAGCTACCGTGCGATATAAATCAAATCAATAGTTAGCTTCAGTTTTAAAAAAACAAACTTCAAGAAGGAAATGTATTCAATCAATGGTAATGAAGGAGACCATAGGCATCCTAAATTCGTGAACAGATGAAGGAAGGAAAGGGGGAAAGCTATTTTAGAAAGGGGCAACAGGCAGCAAAAGAAAGTAGCCCTAAATTTGCTCTCAATTACACTTACACCACTGAATATTTAAACATATTCAGTATCTCTGGTGATGTCTTTCCTGGTTCACATTTTTATTTGTGATCCTGGAACCAGGCCACATCTCTGTATTTCACAGAACTGCACAGAATCATAGAAAAGACTGGCTAGAAGGGACCTACAGAGGTCACCTAGTCCAACCCCTGGCCTGAGGCAGGCATTTCTCTACTGCTATTACTTGTTGAGCTGAGTAATTCTCCTGATTCACTCGGAAATAGCTTGAACCGATAAACTGGGTTTTGCAAGTATGATATAGTTTCCCTTTCCTCAAAAATATAATTTTTGAGGAATTTTCTGATACTAACATAAATTTTCTTCAGCTTGGAAGAGGCAGATCCAAGTCTCTGTGCAACCAGACCATCTTTTTCTCACTCCATCTTTTTCATGTATTTTTTAAAATGAAAAATATGTTAATAAAATAAGATAAAGTTTGTGTAGGGCTCCCTTATTGCCTGTAAAAAGCTAGTGGTCAGATTTTATCATTCACATTCATGCCGATCAGTGCCTATGTACATGTTCCACCAATCTCAAAGAAACTATTGAACACGGCAAAACACTACTCAGCATGAAGGTGATATAACCTTAGATCAGGGCCACAGAGCAAGTTGAGCATGGCCATTTTTATATAATTGAAAAAGTCATCATCATATTTTACACCATTGAGTTGTTTGCAAAGGAAAAATTAAAGCTTCTGTTTTAAATTTCTTCATGAAGAGCAGTATATTGTAAATAGCAAAATGGAGATGCATGTGGATACAGACTTACACTGATAGACAAACTATCAGTATAAATAGCCTACTTTAAACTAAGTGGTTGCTGACATTCTAAAATTTTGTACTTATGCAGTACTTAGGCCACTGGGAAATGACATTTTGCTTCAGTAGCAGCAAAGAAAATGAAAAGGTACAGCTGGCATTTATGGGAAATACAGCCACCAATTTATTGGGAACAAATAACCGTCTGATTGTTCTATAATTACATGACAATTAGAATTCATATTACCACAGTGTATTTATGAGTCTATTTATGACCTGCACAAAACAAAATTACTACACTTGGAGTCATTCTGTAATCCACAATTTGTACAAGCAGCCTATACTTATGACTACAACGTAGTATTATTCTTGAAATTATCATCTTATAAACAGAGTAATTATATGTTTTTATGGCTAATGATAGACGTATTATTACAATAACATGCAGATACACATGAACAACACATATTAATGTATTTAATCTTTTCTTTAAAGTACCTATATTGTATCAAGAAAGTATCACACTTGCTGTATGTAAAACAACACTAAAATGATCAGATAGATATATTTATAGTCTTTAGAATACAGAAAGGAAGATGAAATTTTAAACTTAAAATAGGATTATTGAATCAGAAATATATGCCACCCAGAAATAGAATGTAACAGTAATAATATATTGGGGGCAGGCAACATATTTGACTAAAAAATGTATATTTTTATCCGTGACTTTTACAAAGTGTCAGAAAGCATAAGAAAACAGATCTGTATGTTGTCAATGAGAACTGACAGCACAAGTCAAGTAACAGGCTTTTTGTTCCCTACATGCTCAAAGAATTGTAACATCATTATCTGCTGCACAGATTTTGAAAAGTATAGTGTAGAGCGATTAAAATACTTTATGAAGAAAGAGCCAATGTTTATATCCTCTTTTCATTAAATAGAAGCTGACTGCAAGATCCTAATACGTTGGAATGACATATATTATTGGATCATTGTCACATAAAAGGGAAAGAACATTTGAAACTAAGCCAAAAATTAATTAAGGAACCATAATGGCTGGCTCCTACCCTGGGGGTCTTTAAGTGGAGGCTAGACAAACACCTTGCTGGGGTCGTTTGACCGCAGTACTCTTTCCTGCCATGGCAGGGGGTCGGACTTGATGATCTGTTCAGGTCCCTTCCAACCCTACCAACTATGAAACTATAAAAGAAAATCAGGCAACTGCCAGCAGGATCAATACATTTTTCTTTCTTAAAATTACATGGGCCTTGTCATCTCTGCCACCTTTGACACAGGTTTTTCAGCAAAACAGTAAATGAGTATTATCAAGAAATATTTACCCCACATAACCTAGTTAAATCTAACCCCAGGTCTTTCAGTAAAAGTGTGTTCATGAAACCTTCAACTCAAATATGGAATAAAATGGAACTTTATTGCTAACTTGCCTGATGGACTCTGAAAATTGAAAACAACCTACAGGTGACATGCTTGTCTCCTGGGAAAGAAGTAAATTATTCTTTCCTACAGGAACTTTACCAACTCATTCACAAGTGACATTTCCATCAGTCTCTTAGGAGGCTGCCTGCCTGGTCTGCAGGAGATGCTGCACTGGTAGTCAGAAGCAGGTAAATATGAGGGATGACCTCTGCTCAGCTATCCTTACTGTTCTAAACTGAAGCAAAAAGCAAGACATCTCAGGGCTTATTCTGCTTTCACACAAAGCAGTGTAAATCTGTAGTGACTTTGTTGAAGGTAATGTATTTGATTTGGCTTTGCCCTGGTATAAATCCAGATGAAAATTTGGTCCCATTTGTTGTAATTTATTTACAATTCAAACTCTTTCAAATTCACTGTGAAAGCCCACCTTTCTCTGCAACTCCACTGACAGTGACTCATTCCCCTATAGCAACTGTCTTACCAGTTTATATAGAGAGGGTACGTTTACACATGCATTTAAGCCATCTTAAATTTAAGGCACATTAAACTAATGTGGATTAAGTGGGGTTCGACAGGTGTATACACATGGTGGAATTTGGGATTAACTTTAGTCGCAGGTTGCTTCAGCCCTGCCATGTGCCTCAGTGGCCACCAGGGGCAGCTCCAGCCTCTGGAACCATGGCTGCCAGCACTTGGCAGCCATGCTGAAGCCAAAGCCAGCTGCCAGCATTTGGCAGCCATCTTGGAAACACATCCCCACCCTCTGATCCCTGGCCAGTACCTTGCCTGCCCAGAAGCTGTGCGCCCAGCAGTGGGGCAGCATGCAGCGACTCTCTCCTTGCCCACCCTGGCTCCCTGCACCATGGCTGCCCTTTCCTTTGCCCCTGCCAGCGACTCCCAGAACTCCACTGCTCCGCCCTGGCCCCTGCCAGCAACGACCAGCCCGCCTTGCCCTGCTGGCCCCAGCACGCATCCCCCCCCACCCAGGCCCCAGAAGAGCAGTGCACCTGCCAGCAGGAGTCAGGGCACCAGCTGCAGGAGGCCCTGGCCAACCCCCTCCTCCTGCACTCCCCACTCCAGTCCACATGCCTTGCTGCCTGCACACCCTGTGCCCACCCCCAATACCACTCTCAGGGCATGCACATACTTGAAACAAAAAAACTTTATTACCCTCACAACACCTACCCCCATGCCTCCCCTCTTCCCCCCCAACAAACAGTGCCCCCCTCAACACCCTCCCCACTCACCAACAATAAAAAACCCATTTATAATTAGCAAACTATATAGAGAGCAGCCCAGCCATGGGGGAGGAGAGATGCCCAGCCAGGAGTCCTGGCTGGGGTTCAGCTGGTCCCCTAGTGGCTGGGCAGACCCAGGACTAAATTCCCTACATTAATGTGGAGTAATGCATCTACACATGTGCTAATCTGGATTAACTAATCCCATTTACATTTGATACTTGGTTTGAGCCAGTATCAAATTTAGGCTTACATAGCCTAAAATCACCATTTTAAAGTTGCATTAAGGGTGTGGACATAGATTTCATAGATTTCATAGACGTTAGGGCTGGAAGGGACCTCAGAAGACCATTGAGTCCAGCCCCCCGCCCAAAGGGCAGGAAGTCAACTGGGGTCATAGGATCCCAGCAAGATAAATGGAGACATGCACCCCTAATGCAACTTAAATTGGGCTAATCAGCATTAAATGACAATGTGTAGCAATGCCCAGACAGCCTTAAAATGTTCAATGGCCTGGCTTATAAAGAAACTCCATGTTCACTGTAGTAAAAACATTCCCTAGTGTGAATTGAGGAACATCCAAAGGAATAATCCAGAATTTTAAATAATTGTTTTTATCTCATTTCAAGAAAATATTTTTGGTTCTTTTTGCATTGTAAATAGATACTGATGGATTTGATTTCTAACAGTGCCCAGCACTCATTTCTAGCCCTTGGAGGCCAGAGACAAATGCGCACTGCAAGACAGAGGGCTTGAGGTATGAAAGAGCTTTTTAAAATTACTTACAGTCCTTTCATTTTAATGTCTTCCTCTCAATCCACTGGAACTCTCAGGGGACGGCTGGGTTTAGAAGCAGGACAACAGGACAGATAGACCAATAAACTTTTTTTTAGTTGCAGTTGTAGTGTGGAATTATCAAACTATCTCATTGCACGTGTATCCTCCAAATGAAGCACAGAGGAGTTTTAATATTGTCTTCAATAAGAGTATTTGAAAATCCCACACTGCATTTATAAACGTGTATTTTGTGGCTAGTTCATAGCATTTTAATCTGACTCAGTTACCACATATGAAGCTAAGCAGTGTTCCGAGAGCAGTTCATCCCACAACACAGCTGCTCATCATAGAAAACAATATAAAACTTTTGCTAGTAAAGTTTGTAGAAAACACAAAGATAGTGGTAGGATAGTAAGTAATGAAAGTGACAGGTTAGTATTGCAGACTGATCTTAATCATCTTGACAAATGGCCACAACCTAACAAAATAGATTTGAATACAGACAAATACGTGGTGATACATCTAGGAACAAAGGAGGCAAGTTGTAACTGCAGGATGGGAGATTCCATCTTAGAAACCTGTTATCTAGAGATAATTTTAAGGGTCATCCAGATAGTTACCTCATCAGAAGTTTGGAGTGCAATGTGGTTGACAAAAGGGAAAATGCAGTTCTTGGATTCATAAAAAGGGAAATATCTAGAAGAATTAGGGAGTACTCTGATTTCTGTACACAACATTGGTAAGCATGTTCTTTAACATTATGTTCAGTTCCAGTGTCTACATTTACAAAATGAGGTGGAAACGCCACAGAATATTCAATATTCAAGAAGAAATGCAAAACTCTAGAGTTCTTGGTTCAGAGATGATACCTTTTATTAGACGAATGAAAAAAATCACAAAAAATCTTTTTCTGCTAGCTTTCGGGCGCACACACCCTTCCTCAGGCTCAAGGAAAATTAAGGATGGTAAAAAGCTGAAGGTGGAAGTCTGTTCCTCTGGGTCTATGAGAGTGTCTTTGTGAGTTGCTCTGTGATGTGCAGATAAGGTAGGATTCCTTCCCTGGTGATGTGAGATGGCAGGAAGGCAGGCAGGTGTAGAAATCTTTCTTGCTGTTCAGCAGTGAAGTTTAAATCCAAAATCTTATCTGCACATCAAAAAGCAACTCACAAAGACACTCTCATGGACCCAGAGGAACAGACTTCCACCTTCATCTTCCATTGTACAAAAATGAAATTTATTTTCTACCTATGGAGACTTTTTACCATCGTTCCCATCGTACCCTGGGCCTGAGGAAGGCCATATGTGCCCAAAAACTTGCAGAAAAAGAGATTTTTTTTTGTGATTTCTTAGTTGGTCTAATAAAAGGTATTATCTCTGAACCAAGAGTTCTAGAGTTTTGCATTTCTTTTTGTCTCAGACCAACACGGCTACCAAATACACCACAGAATATTCAAAGAACTATTACAAAAATGATCCAAGAGCTACAAAGCAAACTTCACAGTGCGTGACTTAAGATCACAGGGTATTCAGTGTATCAAAGAGA
>NW_017729033.1:27106528-27111915 GCF_001723915.1 Gavialis gangeticus
CCACAGAATATTCAAAGAACTATTACAAAAATGATCCAAGAGCTACAAAGCAAACTTCACAGTGCGTGACTTAAGATCACAGGGTATTCAGTGTATCAAAGAGAAGGCTGAGAGAAGAATTGATCAAAACATGATGAGACATTTTTCCAAAAAGACGTGCTTAATTTGGCTTCTGGGGAAAATTCTACAGTCAGTGTGTGCAGGCAGTGAGGTTGAACGATTGTGGTGGCCATGAAATCTGTGAATCCCCCTGTCTAGCCTCTTTCTTCAAGGATCATGGAGAGAACAGGCTTGTCTGCTTTGTCATCAGTGTGCTCCCAACACTCACAATACTACATCCAGACCAATTATAAATCAAACCTCATGTTCTCCAGGTCTTGAGGCTATTGCCTGCAGACGTAAGAAAGTACTGACTTTTCTAGGTGCACAAGTGGTTAGATTAGGTGGTGTATTTTTTTTTCCCTTCCTCTGAAGAAAAAGCCACATGCCATACAGATACCCACATGCCCAGAGACTCCAGCTGCTGTAGTACCTGGAGGGATGGGAGGGAGCAGGAGCCAGGTGGGAGTCCAGGGCTATAACTTAACCCCTTATGGGCTAGAAGCAGCCCGTGGGCCACCAGTTGGAAAACTCGGGTATAAAGAGTCCTTTTTCTTTTATCTTCCTGTCTGTTTTTTAGCTGTGTGTGCTCACATATTCAGGATAACTAGGTTTAGGGGTAGAAAGGAATTGGATTGGTCAGATCTGGTCAGGTAGATGAGGGCAATGTCTTTTTCTGAGGCACTTTTTCTTTATACTGACTGTGAAATACAATAGTTTAGTTTTCTGTGGACCAAAATGCTTTGGGCACAATACAGGTGTATTGAACTGAAGTTTGAGTCTGTGATATGCAGGTGGCCATAACCAGGTGATCTCATTGTCCTCTTTTGATCTTAGAGACTGTGAAACAACCAAGTGTCAGTATAGTCCTTCCACAACCATTGTAGCACTCTGCCTGACTGAGTTAGTGTCAAAGCTCTGGCTTTGTGTCATCCCTCTGCCACTTCATTCTCTATTTCCAGCCTTTAATTGCTATATTGCTCATTTATAAAAACATGGATGAACATTTTCCCTAAGGCTTCCTGCAAAATTATTTCTCTCACTCTCATCTTCCTCAACCCTCGCTTTCTTGGCCCTGTCCATCGACTGCTTACAGGATGCCCACTGCAACATGCATGTGACATGTTGCCTATTACATTTCCAGCAGCCCCATTTACTGGAGACTTTTGTTTCTGAGTACTATACAATTCCCAAAGATCTTACCCTCTGCTTACATTGATAAACGTCTGGTATTCTCTCCCTGCCATTAGACTCTCTAATGTTTTGTCTAAGGAAAAAAAGATGACTCAGTAAGAAAAAAAATGATGAAGAAAGTATTAAATAGCCTCTTGTGTACAGAGTTTTGTGTAGACTTCCGGTCTACATGCTTAAAAGTTTTTTCCAGTAAGAAAATACAGTTATGCAGAAAACTTTATTTCTTTTAAAGTGCCATCATCACCTTTAGGGTACTTTGTTCTATGCGCATGATTATAATTTATCTTTTGGATTACTTCAGTGCTAGAGTCTAAGATGTAATTAGGCTATCATTGTAATAGGTACACTTTATATGCATTGATGCCCAGTCCAGTATTCCACGATGCTGAAAGTAACAGGTTTATGTAGCAATATGCAAATTAACTGCTATCCCTAACATTAGATTTACCCCCAAATCCCAACATATCAATGGCATTTCTAATACATTCCATTTGAGCCCTGCCCTTTTATACTCTAGGTCCTTTCCTAGCTACATAACTTTCATTTCTTTACATGTGTTTTTATTTAATATGACAAGGATTCTACAGATATATGCTTCCCTTGTTCCTTGACATTAAGTATCTTTCAACATAGGAAGGGTCATATGGGATCACACCTGGAGTCAACTTAGGACAGTCTCTTGACTGTTGCTAGTATCAGATGCTTCAAAGAAAGGTACAAGAACCCAGCTACTAAACAAGAGATAATCTACCTCTCATATTAGGTCTCATTTTGACCTCTTTACAGTTAGGGATGAGATTAAGCCTTGTAGCACAAGGTTTAGAAGCCCTTCCAAAATCTTTATTAGCTATTATAACAACTCTGGGTATTGATTGGTATTTATGTCTCCTTCCCTGACTGGAGAATCAGTACATCCAATGGTGACTTGCCAAGTGCATAGGTGAGTCATTCCTAATGGAGGAGTTGTAATTCCAAGAATACTTTTACTCCAAGAACACAGCAGCAAAAGGACTGGAATCCATAAATGACTTCTTAAATTAAAAGAATCACCGCACATACCCTTTTAAATCATTTTAATAGTGTTGTTGCTCTCTACAGTCTGTATCTTTGTCTGATTTACTACTGAGTAACCTCTTGACTGTCCCAAGGATCATTCACTCACCTTGAAACCTTCTGAATCCTTGAAACCTTCTGAAATATCTATTGATTCAGTGTTAACTCCCTTGAATGCTGAAGTCAACAACTGCTGAAAAAGTTATGTTACAGCTTGCAGGCCTTACTGCAGAAACCCATCTGTCAGAAACTTGGTAGCACACTCAATTCGCAAAGAATTGGTAATTTGCTCTCTGCCATCTGTAAATCTCTGAAGCATCAAAAGCTGACTTTGCTCATCTCGATACCCAGATCATTACTGCTGATATTCCTCATGAGAGCCATGAGATAAAGACTTATGCCCTCACTTTGTTTGCTTTTTGCTGAATAAAGTGTCTTTGGTATTTATGTTTATTATAATTAGTATTTTATGCAGTTGTGTGTTTCATGCAGGATGATTCTAAAGCCACATTGCAATGTAAAACTGCTTCTTCCACCATAGCAGTATAGAAACCAAGTAGTGTGTCTCATACAACACTAGATGGGGGAGGCTTATATTTTAATTTTGAAGGCACTAAGGCAAAACCCGTGTTGATGAAAATTGCAATAAGTGTCCTCACAGAACAAACAGGACTTCACTCTTCATAGTCACAATGGAAAAAATGCCTATGGGGTAAATTTCAGGGCAGACAAGTATTTTTTCTTAGAAAGATTAAAGGGATTAATTGAACTTGTCGTTCTAGACAGTTTGAGGATTTTAAATCTAATGTGCAGAAAACTAAATTATTCTATACCTATAAAACACAGAAACTATGCAATATGACATCAGTAAAAAAAAACCCCAACAATTTCACAGACCCTACAAAAAATACACTATTAAATGATTTTCTGGAATGGATCAATATAATTACATTAATATACTATTATAATAGTATAGTCATGAAGCCTCTCTTTCTTGCCACTAATCACTCACATTTTTGTTAAAAATTATTTCAAAACCAGATCAACCTGTGATCAGAACTTATAGCCTATTGGTTCTGGTCACATAGGGCATCTGTATACATGTATGAGCTGTAGCGCCGGGAGCGTTTAAAAGCACCCAGTGCTGCGTCACATGCATTTGTATAAATGGTGAAATGCACATCAGCACTGAGAAAATGGCAGTATGCATTTGAACTAAAACACCTTCAATGTGTTTTAGTTCAAAACACAAAAGTGCACTGCCACCATTTACTGCGTACTGATAAGCATTTCACCGTTCATACAAATGCATGCGACGCAGTGGAGGATGTATCAGCTCACATGCTCTGAAGACTCAGTTAATTGAGTCTGTTCTGATGTGCCTGATTTCCAACACATTGGAGCAGACAAAGGTATGGGTATAAATGCCCAAAGCTTTCCTGCACAAGTTACAGATAATACTCAATGGGCACATCTACATGTTCATTAATGCCCTTTTGCTAACACACATTACATTTAGTACCTTGCGGCACCTATATATGAGTGCCAAGGCTGCTTGAAGTGGGAGTCTGCCAGAGCATGGCAATCACCATGCTCCAGCAGCTTCCTGCACTTCACTTAATAGTGTCCCCATGCTTAAACATGGTGGTGGGGGTGCATTAACTAAAGCTCTTTCAGTGAGCTTTAGTTCAGCCACCCCTGCTGCCATTTTTAAGCACAGGGACGCTGATATAGGAGACACAGCAACACTTTAATTAGAGTGCTTCTCAGAGCTGCTCTAATTAAAGAGATGCTATTTTAATGTGCATTAGTGAAAGCGCATGGGTTTTTTTTGTGAAGCTTTATTTCACATTAAAATAAGCTAATCCACATTAAAGCACACATGTAGACATGCCCACTGACACTGAAGCTCACTGAAAATTCTTACGTGGCTCCTAATGAATAACAAGAACTCGTGCTCATGGCCTCCAAAGAAATACACATGGCACTATCATGGAAAGCTAATTATTCAGGGGCCTATTACTGACTACAACTAAATGTCTCTACGTGGTGTGTAAAAACAAAACTATTATTGAACTTTGTTTGCAGACATATTTTTCAAAGACAGTCCTGTTGAAGCCAGTGTGTCAGAAAAGAAAAAAGCCACAGCTCATGCAGCTCAGCAGAACCCTTTCATAAGAATGATAAGTTGAACATACTTTGATTATGAAGCTAAGGGGAGGAGAATGACTGACTTAAATGGTGCCACATCTTCTTACTACATGGGCTAAGGTGCCAAGAAAAAGCAAGTACATACTCTCGTCAGCAGTAAAAGCCAGTTTTACCTTAGATTGACTGAGTTGGAATCTAGCCTAGTTTCATTACCCAGAATACTAGATATATAGGTTCAGCCAGGTAAGTAGCTGGGGCTTGTTAGGAAAGTTTGGGAGAATCAAAAAGGATGCAATATGATTTGACAAAAATCAGGCTGAAGTACCAAATGCACAGTGAGATCAACTAGCACAGACCCAAAGGCAAATAATTCTTCAACTCATTTTATTCATCGGACCTTATTGTGGCCTTACTAAGCAAGGCTGCAAACAGAGGTTGACTGTACTGCCATAAAAGCTTTTATGGCAGCACAAAAACCGAGTAAATAGACATCATAGCCCTATGTTGTGCCACAAGTGTTTAAATTTTGAGACAGCAACACCCCTAGTAACAATTTGTGCTGCTTTATGACAAAGCAGTTTGAGACACTGCAAGAAGCATTCTGGGAATAAAACAATGTTCCCCGCACTGCATATTAGCAGTGCTGACTAATTTTGATACTGGAAAATCCCTGTATCAAAAAAAAAGTGGAGCAGGGCATGCTTTTGGAGCGTATCCTCAAGCAAACAGAGGCTGCCTTGTGCTCCAGCTGCCCCAGCACGCTGCTTCAGTGTGCTGGGGTAAATAGGAGAAAGGCAAGGCTTCAGCAATGGATTGACCCAGACTCTGTCCAAGGTAAACTGGGGGTGGGGCTGTTGAGGCCTGGGCCTGTGGGGAGAAAGGGTCATTAG
>NW_017729033.1:27111926-27113368 GCF_001723915.1 Gavialis gangeticus
CTGTGTGGGGGTGGGGCAGATTGTGTGTGTGGGGGTGGAAGGGACTCAGGGGTAGAGGGACTACTCTGGAGGGGTGGGTCCCCTGCCTGCCCCCCTGCATGGTGCACACCCCACCCTGTAGCAGCAGCAGCAGCTGTCGGGACTATTACCCAGCACTGCCTGTGAGACATGATGCCATGCTGCCCCCCCACCCCCATGCATGCCTTCAGCCAGAACTGGGCCATTCCTGCTGTCACCCAGGGTGCATGCAGCGGCCATGCACCCTCACAACAGGTTGGGTGCTGCCTGCAAGGAGCCAGCCCAGCCCAGAAGTGCACGGGGCACATGCAGGCAAGACCCTGGGTGACAGCAGGAGCAGCCCGGTTCTAGCCGAGGGCCTCTAGCTCTCCCTGGCTGGAGATCCAGGAGGAGCTGGGCAGGGTCAGTTTGCCCCAGTAGCACAATTTGCCTCACACCAAAGTGCATATCCAGGCATGTGTGCTGAGACACAAATCTCCAGCACAAATTTGTGCCACTGCTATTTGAGCTGCTGCAAGTCCACATGCCTGCACGCGCGGACATGCTCTACGTGGCCAACATCTGTTTACTTATGAAAGGAGAGTGCAGGCAGTCCATGGCTCCAAAGAGGACGTCTGTCTCCTGGCTAAGAATGTAATCTTAGTGCCCTCATTTCCCTTCTGAATAATCCTTTGAGGAATTACTAGATTTACCATATTCCAAATGTAATTCATAAACTGACATATGCAACACTAGATCTATGATAACAATTATTTGGTCATTATACACCATCATTATATATAGGGAGCAAGTAGAGTGGAGCTCAGTGTGCAAGCATGGGGCGAGGGAACTTTACGGGAGCTCCCACCTTCACATTTCTGGGAATTCTCTCCCCTGCACTTGCAGCGTGCACTGGGGGAATCCTGGACCTGACACGGGTGACTCGTCTGCAAGCTGGGGTTCCTCTGCTTGCAGACACATGCCCAAGTTGAGGCAGGCCCCCTGGGACCCTTTTCTCTCAGGATTGTGCCTCTGAAGCCTAGGTAGGGCAGGGGACTGACCTTACACAGTGACAATCAAGGTGATCCGTGCAGAAATTAGTAAAGCAGATCAGCGGTGCCACAACAGATTGTGGCACAGCTGATGAAGCTCCAAAGAGGATGTCTGTTTCCAGCAGAAGAGTACAATCATAGTGCCCCTCTCCATCTCTCTTCTTTCTTGCTACACCATCATTATATATCTTTGTGTATAGGGAACATATAAAACAACAGGCCATGGATGCAGGTGTCGCGGTGGATGTAGTCTTTCTGGACTTCAGCAAGGCCTTTGACACCGTCTCTCACCCCATCCTAGTTAAAAAACTAGGCGACTGTGGCATCGATGCCTACACAGTCAGATGGATTGCAGATTGGCTGAGGGGTCGCACTCAGAGGGTGGTGGTGGAT
>NW_017729033.1:27113729-27139430 GCF_001723915.1 Gavialis gangeticus
GACTCATTTGAGTCCCGTTTCTCTTTTTGGGGTTTTTTTTGTTGTTCTCCCGCCCTGGTGGGGGGTCGGGCTAGAAGATCTACTAGGTCCCTTCCGACCCTTAATCTATGAATCTATGAATCTATATGAATATAAACTACTACTTTTCCAAAGAGCAGCAAGCAAAATGACCAAGCAGTTGTTAGCACAAATCTAGCGTTGCACATGTCAGTTTATAAATTATATTAGGAACACAGAATACAATCAACTTAGTATTTCCTCGGGGAATTACTCAGTATTCCATTAGGTTTCTCTCACATGGTTGCTGCAATAAATCCTGCAAATGAAGAACTACTCTCCCGTCTTTTACTTAAAACCTCAAGAGTTAATACTGAGTTCTTAAAAATAACAAGTTTCAAGAACTGAACAGGAGGAACATCTTGAAATCAGTTAGTGAGACACCCATTTCTAAAGCTGTTTTGTTGGTCATTTTACTTGATAAAAAACTTTTCACACTGATTAAATAATCAATATTTGCATCATTTTGAATCTTGTCCGCTGCTTGTAGGATCACAGAAGTAAAGCGGCAGCAATTATTTCTTGTGTCCTTTTTTCAGAATCTAGAAAAGGGATAATGCCAACCTTTGAAAAAAACTAAGTGCCGATACATTTTAGAAATGCTGCTTCTATATTATTGGAAAGTAGAAGCACAATTTAACAGCCTCCTTTTGTCCCTTCTTCAGTTTATCTTTTATTTAATATTCTGTAGCATCTCTAATTACCTCTCCAATATATTTTAGAAGATAGTACCACCTAATTTTTTCATTAATTACAAACAAGCTGAATAGTTCTATCAATAGCACTGTTTAAAAATTATGAAGTTAAATGAACCAGAAATATTAGACTGTGATATTCCAAACCTGAAATTGAATTGGTGATACCAGAAGAAACAGATGTTTAATACATTAAATTAAATTGTCTAGCAGAAAGCTCAATGAGCAACACTCATATTTTGATTTAAAAAAATCACAACCAAATACAGCACTAAGCTGATGAATCTGGACACATGCCACCTTGTGATTCAGCCTGCTTAGAAAAGATGGTCCAACAGACAGGCCACCAAGTTGGCCATAAGAATACTTAGATTATAGGACCTTGGCTTCATGTCTTTGCACCTCAGCTACACCAACAACATCATAATTTTTGACAGTTGAAGGCAGATATAAAACAGAAGCAAAAATGTCTAATTCTCTTTCCAAAAAAAGTTTTGAGATCTTTGGATGAAGAGTGCCTTCTATTAATTGTCAGATTGTGAATTTATAAATTGTACTGGTGAATCACTGATTAACACACAGTGTGGTAAAAATGAGTAACCTGGGCTACAGAGCTTTCAGCAGAGATAACTCATTATGCTCCTGAACAATCAGGACCATCAGTGAGAGTCCCTCCACTGATGGTAATGAGCTATAGAACAGGTCTTACATGGTGAGAACATGGCTGTGAATGTGGTTATTTAAGTTGCTTTGCAGTGGCAATGGCTGTGGTCATTAGCATCAAACCCAAAATACAATTTCCCATCTAAATGGACATCTGTTCTTTTGAAAGTTTAAAAATCCAGTGACTTCCCACAGTCAGGGCAGCTATGGTGTTGCCAATATTCACTCTTGTCAATGGTGCTACTCACTAGTTGACATTAATTATGGACAGCAATTAAGCTGATAAAGCTAAACTTGACACGGTAACCACATTTTTCTGTGGGCCTTCATTCTGCTGCTGCTTAGTTAAAGGCTGTACAAAGGCACTAAGCAATTTGATTATAAATAAAACTATAAAAGGTGAGTTGCTCGAAATGATCACATTTTCACCAAGCAATTCAGCAGACTGCCAAAAATTCCAGCCAGAAATCTCAAGGATTGCTTAGACCAGGAAATGAGATTAGTAGCAATCTGTACATCACAGCACCACTGTGATTTTTGAGCAATTATTCAGGGTACAGGCCTAATCAATCATCAGTTACACTTTCTGCCTCATGCACATACAAGAGTCTGTCCTGAGTGCACCAGTCTGCAATGCATAGTTCTTCAGTCTGGTGGTTAGACAAGGCATCTTATGCAAGGAAAGAAATAATTGAATCCCCCCCCAAGATTACTCCCATATGGCAGAGCAGAATTTGGCAGTAAGTACAGTGGGGCGCATCTCTTCAAACCAACCACGGCATTGTTTATAAAGTGTCCAAGATGCAGAAGATAGCTCAATGGGTAGTTCTGTTAGGTGAATTTCAGGCAATCTCCCTTGCTTAGTGCGTCCTTTCATAGCTAATTCACAGGCATGCTCAGGTATAGTCACAACAAAATCAGGTGTGGCAAACATGACATTTTGCCTAAAGCTGTATCGACAGAAGTCAGCCATACTTCACTTCTCCTCATCAACATCCCCTTCATCCCCTTTCTGAGTAATAGTGACTGATTGGCAGTATCATTTTGTTGTGTGGGGCAGCATACATCCCATTTTAACTTTCCCTAGGAGGCTTTAGAACAGTTTATTCTAATACAGTACTCTAGGAGTTATCAACCAGATTTATTTCTTGCTGCACTCAAAGACATTTACTTTTGATCCAACTAGACTTCCCTTTGAGATCATTTTATAAGCACTGAAAGCAGAGGGGGAGCACGTGCCTGCAATTTTCTGCTTTGAGTACTTAACCAAATATTACTTATTCTGTAGTTCGTATGTAATACTGAGCCAGGCCTACGCTGAAGCAGAAAATACATCTTAAGGAGCCCATTTCTGTGGAAACCTGAGAGCCAGAACTTACAATGTTTAGAAGGTATGGGCACATAACCAAAATGTTCAGCAGCAAATAAATCAGTCCTCGCTACTTCCATAAGGGCTAATTCTGATTGAACGTATGCAGAGGCAGAACAGGAGTAGCTCAGTAGAATCTCATAGATGTACAAGCAATATAAGGGAGAACAGAATCAAGCACCTAGCAATGGAGTCACTGTGAATAAAAGTGGTATATCCCAGGGGTTTAAAGAATAAGCAAAATATTCTGGTGCCTTTCTGAAGAAAATCCTATTTCCAAATTGTGTTCATGCCCCTTTGTCTATGGCTTGACCAGCGCTGCGCACCCTATTAAGGAGTACGCTGCCTGCTCGGGATACTTGCCCGGCACAACTTGATGGTGTAAACTGAAGAATTCTCTCCCAGAGAAGGAAAAACTGGCTCCGCCATCAGGGCTGTCTCTAATAGTCCAAAATAATTAGTTACAGCCTGTAGTAGAGCCTCACAGGCCTAACAGGGGGCTCCTCCAAGTGCAGTACCCCCACCACAGTCCTCTGGTGTACACAACAGCTCCTGCTCTTAAGGCCTCACAGGCAGGAGCAGCCCTCAGTACCTTCCTGGTTAACTTCCAGGAATATCCTGTAGTTCATTAAAAACAAAAATAAAGAAATAGGGGCAGGGATTTCCCACACCCCTTGATTCTGCTGCTTTCCAGTGTAGTGTCTCCCCTCTCACCACTGCCTGCATCCTTTTGGGCTCTCCGTCATGTATGCCCAGCCTGTCAGCGCAGGCTCCTGGTCTCCAGCATCAGCTTGCCTGTCCTGTATTAAGGCGAAGCACCTGGGATGAACTGAAATCAGGTGATTCCTCCTCTGGGGGTACAAACTGCCTGGGCTGATCTAACCCAGCCTTAGTGTCCCCAAATAGGGCTTTCCCTCCCGGGGACTGTTTCCCAGGGGGAACTTCAAAGGGCCAGACTGCAGTTGTGCTCCCTGGAGCCCATGCTTTCCCTGCTGTGACAGTTCGCACCTCAGCTTGAGAGAGCTGTAAAAGCAAGGGTTTTGTTCCCCTTGGGCTCCCAGACCTGTCCTGGGGCTTCCTGGGTTTGCTGCCATGGGGCAGACTCTCCAGCTGCCCTGTTTTGGCTGCTCCTGTGGCTTGTCCCCTCACTGGTGAGGCAGCTTGCCTTACAGATGCTGAGGGGAAGGGAGCAAGCATGGATTTTCTTCCTCTCACTCCCTATACAATTTTTTTAGGTCCATATGATTTCTTTAAGGTCCACATATGTAGGAAGAAAGCATTGATTAGAAGAATTCAGAGCCCTTTATCCAGAATTCACTATGCCGGGTAGGAAAACTGCCATAGGGCAACATGCGTATTAGGGTCCCTGAAATGAGCCCCTTTAATTTTCCAAGTACTTCTATACTCCTGAATGTCCATCAGAAGAGAGAACGTTAGGCTGCTCATTCCATATTTATCAACACTATTTGCTATGTGTGCTCTGCCTATCCTCAAATAATGCAACAATAATGAATTACTAAATATACAAAAATACCCTCAAAGTCAGCTCAAAGATTTCAGCCACATTTTATGCTACTGCATGTCAAAGCTTAAGAAATGTAAAAGAAAATGACACAACAACACGCTCTACTTTCAGCCACACGACACACTGAACATCTAGGCTAATCTAGAAAGAGTTGACGTCTAACTGAACAAGAACAATCCCATCTCAAGGAAATAAGAAGGGGCTTTAACAAAGCTTGTAATATTGACAGCTGAACTAACTTTTTTTTTAATCTTTGGTGCATCTGAATTGGGTCTCTGGGATCACTGAGGGGTCTGTTTCCTCTTCTCTGTGCCTCAGGAATTAATAAGATTTTTGTGCCCGTGCATTTTATATGGGTCTCCATCCTTATTTCACTTTATATGACAACTTATGATACCCTGCAGTAACTCTTTATTAGTTGGTCTAATAAAAGATATCACATCTACCTAAACAACCTTGTCTGCCTGCACTAACCCTGCACGTATACTTTGTGTGTCATTTATTGGATGGATCCCAAAGCAAAGAAAGCACAAAACAGCACAGCTGTCAGGACACTTGCAGCCACTCTGCAAACATTTCTCCTCTGATGTAAGTAATGGTTATCCTTCTGTAACAGACAAGAAAAGAGAGGCAGAGAAGTTACAAAACATGTGAAAACCCATAGAGGGGAAAGTATCAGAACCAGGATCAGACTTCAGGAGATACTGCACCCCCGATGCTAGACAACGAGACTCATGGCATCAGCCCTCTCAACCAGAACTTACATGTGGTTTATATCTCTTCAACAGTTTTTAAACTAATTAAAAAAGAGCAGGCTTTCTAACACTAAACTACGAATATAAGTATCATACCACTCCATGTAAAACAACAATCAGTGATTACATGTCCTTTCAGTCAAAACCATCATTGTTCTTTCTCCTTTTCTTATAAAAGCACAGTCGCCCCGTTTCAATAGAATTCTGACTGACAAGACGTGCGTTTGAGGTCTGTTTGCATCGCTGCTCATAAAAATGTGTGCCTCATGCACTGAGATGAGACCGTATCCCTTAGCTTCTATCATTCATTGCTGAACATGCTACTAAGTTCCCTATTCCACTTCAACTAAAAGTACAAACTTACTTTTTACAAACTTTAAGTACAATCAGCATATTACAGCTCTCTAACTTTGGACAACTCTAGAACAGGCACCTTAATTGATTATATTCCCCAAAGACTTTGACACTTTAACTGTTTATGACACGGAGCCCTAGAAAAGGCAAGGAAAGTGCTGCCATTGGTCTCAGTAACAGCCCCTCACCACAGGAACAATTCCTCGTTCAAAATACAGTACATTAAATTTTTCAGTTCTGTTGGGAACCCAATCTTTTAAGTGTAAAAAGAGAAACTTAATGTTCTTCTCCTCACTGATTGGAAGAGAGTGACTAAAGCTGACAGAAGGACTCAAATGAATAATGCATCTCTTGTCTTAGACCCCCTGCTTCTGCATAGTTACTCATCAAACTGTGCTTGTAAAGATCACGTCAACATTTTGCTGTTAGTACCAAGCAGTAGCTTTCCAATCACTGACCACTGACATTTCTACCTGAAAGGTCTGTTTTAGTCTATGAAGGTTGCCAGAAAGGTTAAGCACCTGGGCAGCCTGTGAATCCCTGTGTATCCCTTCATTATATATATACACATAGTGAGGTAAGATATGCAGGGATTCACACACACACACACACACACACACACACACACACACTTATTTATGTTACACACACACAAACACATACGTATGTATGTATGTATGTATGTATGCTGCACACCCCCCACTATGGTCTGGGAGGTTTATGAAGTATCATGCATGTTTTCTTGAGTTTGTTATACTGATAGATATGCCATGTCTGTTCCAGATACGTACCATCAAGCTATATTTAGCATTATCATTTCTACATTTATATTCAGTGTGGCATTTGATATAAAATGTATTTCTTTATATTACAATAAGACCTGGATTGTACAATATGATAATGACTTTCAAGTGACAAAGAATATGGGTGCCTATACAAGAGCAGGGAGGCTGCTCCAACATGCTGTAATTCCAGCGCGTCGGAGCAGACTCAATTAATCGAGTTTGCTGGAGTGTGGCAATTACCATGCTCCAACAGCCTCCCACATCTGAAGAACATTAATCACTAAGAATCAGCACTGGACACGATGGGCGTTCTAATTAGAGAGGCACTAATGGGGGAAGAAGTGCAGCCTGCCCAGCCCACCTCTATTGCAGGAGCTCTGTGCAGAGCACATGCAGCTCCCGCACTGGCGCAGCGTCAGGGCAAGCCCCACACTGGAGCCAGCTGCCTTCCCCACCCCCCGCTGTGCAAGTTCCAGGACTCCAGCGGGGGGTGGGGAGCCCTGGCCCTAGCCCCTGCTTCCCCGTGGAGTCCCGGGACCTGCATGGCAGGGGGTGGGTAAGGCAGCCGGCTCCAGTGCGGGGATAATCCTGGTGCCACACAAGTGCAGGAGCTGCATACACCCAGCATGAAGCCCCCAGGATAGAGGCAGGCTGGGCAAGTTGCACTCCTTGCCCCGACGTGTAGTGCTGACTAGAGCCACGTGCTGCTGGGTGCCAGTGCCTGCATGGGGCACAAGTGCCCTGAGCACCCCCTGCTGCTAGCACCATGTGAGGGAGTGTGTGTTGGGCCACACACACCCTGCCCAGCTGAGCTCTGCGCTCCCGCCACCCCCCTGGGCATGAGACCCAGCCCCATGCTTCGCATTTCCACACAGCCGCAGCTCCAGCTCCTCCCTGTTCCCTGACCCACTGAAGTTTAGGTCAGATATTAGGAAGCATTTTCTCACTACAAGGATAGTAAAACACTGGAACAGGCTACCCAGAGAGATGGTGGAATCTTTATTCTTGGAGGTTTTCAAAACCCGGCTAAACAAACCTTTGGCTGGGATGATCTAGTTGGGGAAGGTCCTGCTTTGAGCAGGGGATTGGACTAGATGACCTCCTGAGGTCACGTCCAACCCTCATTTTCTATGATTCTACGATTCTGTGTAACTGCAGTAATTCTCACACTGTAAATTAAGCAGCTTGCAGACTATTTGAATATAAAGTATTTCAGTTCTTCTGCACAGTTCTTATAGTTTACAATTAGGGAGCCCAGATTTCTTACAGATCAACTTTATACAGTGTTAATAAATTCTTTTGCTGAATGCACCTCGATTTTTATCTCCTTTTTAATAGTCCCTGGTGTTTCATTCTCTCACTGTTAGCTACTCCCTTTAATCCATGCCACTGTCTATGCTTGAAGCAGATGTGGCTCACAGGCAGAAGGGGGCTGCAATAGATGTTCATTAACACTTGAAGAAGAAACAGAGAACTCTACATTCAGGTCTTGGCAACCTTAATGGAAAAGTCTCACGTAACGTACTATGGTGAATCAGTTGGGTTGTGTGGCACTTAATGTGGTTCTAAGAAATTAGTAGAACATATAAGGACATATTCTGCTACCCTTACTCATATTGAGCAATGAGTATTCTGTGTAAAGGAAGCAGAATGGGGACCACAGAACTTGATAGAAAATCACCCTTCAACAGTTTTCTCAAGCCATGGCGTAAAATTCTACATTCTGAGTATAATTTTGCATTAAAATATATCTGATGAACTCCTAAGGGAAAAATAGATTTTAAAAATATACTACTTTAAGGTAGATTTGGGCCTGAACCACCAATTTCACATGCATATTCAAGCCCACCTTCCCTTTATTAAATTTCAGGGGTGCATAAAAACTCTTACGACCTGATTCTGCTGTCAGTCATATTGGTTTATATGTGTGATAAATAGAGTTAAGTCGACCTGCTTACACCAGTGAAATCAGTATCTGTCCTTTAATGACCTCACAGAGTTCGCTTGCATTTTTTAAACTGAATTTCACATAACTTTAAATGGTTGGTATTTTAGGAGGAACACGGTATTTGTATATTTGATTGATCTGCATGAATCAACTTAGATATGTTTGGGTCTTCCAGGATACAATACAGAATTCTGGTAATCTGTTGGGAAAGTAAGGTGTTTTTTACTGATACAGGTAGTGGGTATTCATTAATGGTGAGCAACACCTCTACTATATTATCAGTACAGAACTGTACTACATGATGATCAGCTCTACCATCCAGCAATGGTGAGAATCGCACCAAAGCTGTGACCCTGGCATGAGACTCTCAGCTGACATAAGAGAGCAGAGCTCCACTGACTTCATCAATTTGCAGCATCGATAGCAGAAACACTCAACAGAACTCACTGTTGAGATGGTTGATGAAGTTTTGCAAAATGCTTCCCTGTCTTCCAGTGTCACTTCTACCTTCCCAGCCATATCACTCCTATGCCAGTGTTCTCCAGACACTGAGACACTCAAAAGTGTCTTGGTTTGCCTCTGTCATAAAGGAGATGTATCACACGGTCAGTGGACATCTTGAAATAGAGGGAATATTATTATCCTTCTTTGTGCTTAAAGACCCTGTCAGAGACAGAATACTGGCCTAGACAGACCATGGATCTGACCCAGTATGGTACTTATGTTTTTATGGCTTTAACCCTGGGTTGCCTGGAACAAAATTCAATCCAAATGTAAGTGAGAATGTCAGACAGTGGTCACATCCGTAAAACAAATTTTCTGTCCCTGACAGTCGCACCCTCAATTATGCTGCACTGTTTTGGACAGACTGGCTCTGGAAGCAGTGTGGCTCTAGCAATGCAGGCAGGATAATCAGGTCAGAAGATGGGACAATAATTACAGCATTCAATAGTGCCAATTAGGCTCCTTCTGGCACCATGCAGAAATGACTACACTGCTGTCTGAAACAGTGTGACAATCACTGACAAGGGTGCCAAACCTGTGAACAGTAAGCGTATTAAATAGACAAAGCAATGTGAAGCATGTAACTCTGCATATCTCCAGCCATGATACATGCACATCATAAAATGATGCTTATTTTAAACAATCCAGTTTGTAAATTTTAACCCTTGGAAAGCCAAATGATCATTTTTTAAAGAAAAAGAAAAGCAGATAGGAAACTCACATCTGGCCATGCAGATGCAGCTATGATGTTTGTGCTCAAATGTTTGCTGTTTCAGATGCTGAAAGTACTAGCTGTCTTTCACTTTACATTTTTTTTAATGAATTAACTGGGCTTCTTACCACTCATAAATCCAGTAACATAAAGAGGAGAATGTCACCAGCATTATGCCAGATTTAAAATAGCATAGAAATTAGTATTGTAGAACCAACTTTAGTTGATGGGGCTCATGTAGATCCTACTTGGCTGATGGAGCCCTTCAGGCATATTCCCAATATGTTAAGTAACTCAGAAATGACTCATCCAGCTATTTAGATGACATCAACCACTGCAAAGATGAGTAAATAATGGTTTTTCATTTTGTTGAGGGCCTGAAAATTGAAAGAAATCCTATTATGAATGCCAAGAGGAGCATCTTTCCCCTCTTCCAAGCCAATGCTTCCTATGAATGAAGAGCAAAACACTAAGAACTGCACACAAAGCGTCCTCTTCACAGCTAGGCTTGAAAGATGAGGACATTTCAGGGAAGAGAAAAGCGGCTGAAGAGGAAGTTGCTAAAGATGCTGGATCTTAACATTTCTTCAGTGCTCAATAGATAGAGAAAAACTGGATTATTTTCAGTGACTGAGTCACCCTGTTAAGCATTTTTGCTTTGTAATTTGCCCTTGCTAATCACTAAGCACACACATACAGTTTATTAGATTAGGGCTGATTCAGGCAAAGAGAATATAGACAGTTTACAGAATTCAGGCCTGCCTGTGCAGTGGACTCTCTGGGCTGAGGTTTATCCTTTATAAAAGAAAAAAGATGATACAACAGAATTTCTCCAGTACCTACGTATTGCTCTACTGGTTAAAAGCAGCCAGAAACCCTACAGATCTGATCCTCTGGGTTCTCTGAATGCAAATTGATATAGTTTTACTGAAGTGCACAGAAGTGTGCATAGATCCTCTGTGTGACTCCAGAGACTAAATTAAGAAGTTTCTTGGGGAAAACATGTATGGTAGGGACATCCTTCCTGCAGGAATGACAACTGGGAGCTGGGAACTGTTGGCAGCCAGTCAAAACTTAAGCAGCCTCAAATCTTGCCCTACCTTGTTGAAACTGGCTCAGACCCTTGGGAAGCTAGGTCTGATCCTTCATTCTTCTCTTTTACAATGAACTAAGTGCTTTGATTTAATTTGAGTTGCTCTTGAATTTTACCATTTTAAGCGAGTGCAGTTTCAGGCCCATTATTTTTATCCTTAAAAACTGCTAAACTAGCTGGAGAGACAGTATACTGGGATGTAAATACTGACACAGGAGCAGTTGCAAGTTCGACAAAATGTAACCAAGTAAATTAAAGCCATGTGAAAACATCTGAAGATATGCAAACTAGGGCTATAAAGATAATTACATTTCCTTCTTCTGCTGCTAGTTTCTGGTACAGTTAATGAAGGAGCTTTTTCCCATGGACTACTATATCGAAAATTGATTTTTTTTTGTTTGCCTTCCTCTGAAGTATTATTAATTTCATTGTTAGGACTAGAGGACCAACAATCAGATTTAGCATATTCTCTCGGCTATCAGCTCATGTGATTATGACTAAATTCCAACAAAAAGGCTGATCTGCTCCCTCCAAGATTCATTAGTAAATCTCTAAACTAATTCAGTAATGCATGCTGATACTCCTTGTGGATACCCCTTCTCTGGAGCTTCTATAATTCTTGCCACTTCAGAAGAATGAGCAGTTCCATCATGAACAGTACTTACCTTTAGACAAACAGTCCTTTTGCATATTTTTTCTTGTGAACTTTAGACTAAGAAAGCTACTAAACCCCAGGGAAAGAACTCTCTCCTCAAAGATTTATTTTGCAAGAGAAAAATTTATATTGTCTTTAGAGTATTGGATATATAAAAATGATATCTATTTCTCTGTCAAAACCCAGCTGGCCTTCTGGTATTTTCAGACTGTTGGTGTCTTCTCCCTATCCAGTTTTAAAACACTGAGTACATTGTTCCTTAATACATGTCTTCAGCTGGCTTAAGCTATGACAAGAGTTCTATTCTGAAGTGCCTTCGCATAATTTGGGTCTGGCTCGTGCCCATATAAATTAGGAGGAAAATGCATTAGAAAATCAGTGGAATTCCATGAATGTTCAATCAGTATAACTAAATAGAAAAGCAGAATCGTGGGATCGTAGAAGTAGAAGTAGGGTCGGAAGGGACCTTGTAGATCTTCAAGTCCGACCCCATCATGAATCATCATGCCCATCTTGCTCATATGCTGCATTTATGGTATAATTTAAATAAGGGAAACACGTAAAGAGTTTGTGTCATTTCATTTCAAGAAAGTGCATTCAATTATGCAAAAAGTCTTCAGACTAAAGCAGTAATTCTCACGTGGTGGTCCACAGACCACAGGTGGTCTGCTCTTTGCTTGATGGTGGCCCATGGACAACTAGCTGACCATCTGGTGCTAATTCTGTTCCTTGTTTCCATCTGTTATACTGCACTAATACAAGCCAAAGATTCATATACTATTCTAATAATTTTCCACACAAGTAATTGCTCTAGCTTGTCATGGAAATGTCACAGAATTGCAAATGGGAAGGAAAGTGATCCATTCAATTATATATTTTAGGGAATGCATGTCCAAATCCATCTCACTACAGAGATGCAGCTCAAGTGATTAGAAGTTCAGGTGCTACACTTTTGCAGTACTTACTCTGAGACATCTTAAGAGAGCCTGCTTTATCAAAATCTCTAAATTTAAACTGTGGTTAAGGTAACCACAGTTGAGTACCCAAAAAATCAAGACAAAGTTGGCTTATGTTTATAATGAGCATTGAATATTTACAGCTCTACATAATCAGAGATCATTAGAATAAGCTATTGCACAATGGTGTCTGAAAGGTAGTTTGTTATTTTCCCTAAGAAAAGGGAAAACTTTTTATTTCAGATAGTACTGTGCAGTGACAGTGGATAAATACTGAGCAGTGGAATGGTAGGCATAATTATTTATCTCTGAGATCTTTCCACCTTCATGCAAACTTAGACAATCCTATTTTTATTAATTAGTGAATATGAACAATATGTTGTAGAGCATGTATAAACAAAAAAATTGCTGTCCTGAATTTTACAAGCTAAGATGCTAACAATACAATAGTCCATAAATTAACTATTAACATTTGCCTCCTATTACCAAATCCCTGCATATGAAAGTAGATTAACTGTTGGAAAAAAAGCAGAAAGAAAGGGCGCAAATGATATGATATGAGTATTCTTTTCTGGACAGTGATAAAACTGAAAAAAATCCTTTCCTTTATTTTGCAAACCTATGCCTGATAGACCAGAGGTAGTTATACAATATAAGCATCTCAGAAACTGAGGGATATTATATTAGTATTTAAAATTGTTGCATGAAAGTATTTCCATCAGTTGTGATGAGTTTGTAGTGCATCTTTTTTCAATGGTGAAGCTATTATCACCCTCAAGTTTATGATATTCAAGTTCTGTGACTGGCTGGTGCTTTTATGCCCTATTGATAGATAGCTTATATAACAATGTGACCTTCAACTTCTGGTAAATGTTAAGGTGCTTGAAAAGGTCAAATTTAGAAGATTCAAGTCCTGTTACAAGACTATAAAACTACATCAGGTATTTGCATCTTCCCTGGGCTTGGTGGAAAAGGACAACAGAGCTTTCCCTGAGAACAGATCTAAATATAAAAGCACATGTATATTTACACTATGCCGACACTACAGTTTATAATGGCATAACACAGGCAACCAGATCCTCAGTTTATGTAATCAGTGTGGCTCCACTGATCTCAGTGTAATTATGAGTTCATACCAGCTGAGGATCTAGTACACGGTTTCTTCAAACACACTATTAACAGCTAGCTGGTATAATTAATTTAAAACCATGTGTTAAAACATTTCGGATGTATGGCACTGTGGCCATGTCTATTAAAAAAATTTACCATGCCGGGCAGCAGTGCCCTCACGCATGCCATGCTGCTGTGTGCAGGGTGTCTCCTAAACCAAAGCAATGTAGCATGTGACATCACAGGTTATTTAATTTGTCCTGCCACTCAGCAGTGTTAGTTAGCCCACCCTTAGTGCTACACGGATGCAGCTGCATTGTTTTCAGCTGGACCAGCACAGCGCGACTGAACAATGAGGCTGGGCACAGTAACATTACCATACGGAGATAGCCTATAGCTTCTTAATCTGAGAGCTGAAGATTCTGGCATAATGGTTACTTAAGACATCATAAAATACAGGTAAGGAAACTTCAGCCACTTCTCCCTTAGAACACTGTTAATTTCTCTTCCACACCTGGTAGCACAGCATCTTGCATCTTGTGTAATTATTTATAGGTGAGTCAAAAGCAAGCATCAAATGTTACCAGACAGCTTCAGGGCAGAGAAGAATTAAGCCCCAAGTTGGTAGACACTTAATTTTTTAAAATCTGTTGTTCCAGCCACTTCCAGTCTGAAGAACGATGGTGCATCCCTCTGACAGCCTGTGTTTTTATTGCTACATTACAGCTGCTTTCTTCAGCTATAACCCTTGAAACAAGGCAGTAGTGGGAACACAACCAACCTCTCCTTGGCAATGAATCCTCCCTACTCTTGGCTTGTGTAATACGATGTAATCTACATACCCCAGTAAGAGAGAGGATAATCTATTCAACTTTTTTAACACAATAGGCCTGTACCCATTTACCATCTATTGGTATTAAGCGAGTGGGCCTGTGCCCATTTACATCAGCAAAGAATGTGACCCTGCCTAGATGCATAAAGCTGAATGAAATGGGAAGAGAAAAATTATAATTTCACAATAGACAGTCAAAGTAGAAAGTGAATAAAAAGGCAGTGCCACTCACTGCCATGCCCATATTCCTTCTGAAAGTGTAGCATTTCTGAAATAAGTAATATTTCATTTGTAAGAATTGGAAGCACTGGGAAATACTCTTATTAGACTAGGTTTTCTTCTGTTTTCTCTAATGTGGATCTCCATGCCCCCCAAACTTAGAGGCAGTCTGTACTTCCAAAGTGATGCAGTAATTGCTTTGTCAAAACCATGGAGAGACAAAGAGTTTGGGAGACTAACCATTAATCTGATGGACTGTGATCTGCATATATCCAGATAGGCTAAATTACAAGAACTAACTGTTCCCAGTTCAGAGACTTTAATTCTCAGCTTGTCATGGCAGACACTGAATTCATACAAGAGACCCCGCACTTAAACTGGCCTGAATTTCCTTTTCAGTATGTAATGCACATGTGTGTCCACATATAGGCTCTTCCAGTAACTGAGGATTTTCTGTAAATTCAGAAGTACCATTTGACATATTTTTGGCAATTTATAACCAAACACCGCCAACTTTACACTCAGAAATTAAATAAGCAAACTAAATCATTTAAATCACTTCAACAACATATGTACAGAATCTCTGCATTTGTTGTTACCAATTAGTGTGCTAAGCAAAATACAGATGAAGAGGTCTCCATTTTTTTATGATAATGTATTTAATTAATAAAACCTACCTGTTTCTAAATCCCAAAATATTTCAAAATGTTGGGCAGTGCTATGAGGTCCTTCTTCAAATCCAAGCCTCTTATTTGGAAAGTTTTATTCATCTTCACAACTAAAGAAAAACTCAGAATATCTTAATGATATAAAGAGCGGGAGAAAAATCAACCCTTTGTCTTACAAAACACACCCACCAACTGATAGGTGTAGTGGAATACGGCTGGCAGAAAATATAGTACACTCTGCAATTACTAACTTGCTGTTTGTCTTGGGAGAAGAGAATTGTGTAATCACTAAATCTGACTGAGCTTTATTGATCTGGACAGCAATGCTGCCTCTTAGGAAAGCTGATGAAAATGCCAACACAAAACAAAGGCCATCAATATATAGTTTATTGTTCTGTGGGAAATGGATCCCAAAATGAGCTGTAAGGTACAGAATGTACACTGTTGTGAGGTATATTCCAGACTTTCATACTTGGATATTTTAAGTCTAACTCCTTCATAGAGATATTAATCCACATTCAGTACTTTAAAAATTCTATGTAGCGAAACCAGGCCCCAGCAGTATGATCACTGAACGAACTAAAGGGAGAGAACACAGGCTATTGATTAAAATGGAATTGGCACCACTGAGGGTTAATTCACATGAAATTGTAACATGCTTTAAAATATTTATACGAAAGGTACGAAGTGGAAAATGTTGTATGTGAAAATCAGTTCAGGCACAAATGCCAGTCATGGACAAAAGAGAAATGGGGTGATGATACATTTCTAATCGGAAAAAGAAGAGGGTTCAATAAATTGCAAAATATAGAATGTGTCGAAAAGGGAAATAAACTGGACTTTTAGAACACATTTCACCCAGTTCCCATGACACAGCTCTGTTTTACCAATGAACAAACTACAAAGGTATTTTGAAAACCTTTTGCTCCAAGAGAAACCATAATTAATGATATCTGCCACAAGAACTAAACGGTATTGTCTGCATCCAAACCAGAGCTTCACAGAATACAACAAAGCCTCAGTACCAAACTGGGTCCAACTGATCTTCAAAATGCCTTTTGGGCTCAAACACAGGGAAATGGTTAATAGGCAAGTCAGCCAAGTGATAAAAGAACTGATATCAATATGCATAATGCAACAAAATGAAGGCAGCTTGGGTCATCTTGTTTAGAACAGCCTGGTATTCATCCCGTCCCCTCATGGATTCTTGATGCTCTCAGTCTAACAAGACACCAATTCTTGTCTGGCTCAGAAACTAAAGCAGTGACAGAAGGAGACTTTTTTTAAGGCCAGGAAGTGCTGCAATCTTGGAAACGTCCAGATCAGATGCTAACAAAGAGGACAGCGTGTCAAAGAGGAAATGGGAAACAGATATTTTAAAGTAGGATCTGTGGCCAGTTCGAGGATTGGAGCAAAACACATTCTTGCACTGTTGCTGCGAGCAGTGAGCAACTGGTGACTTCAGAGCTCAGAGGGTTCATTGTAAGGATTTATACAGCATGCTTTACAGCCATTTACCTTCCTATGGTGCCCTGAACTCTGCAAGTTCATAACTGAACCAACTGCCATGAACCATTCATAGGAACCATTAAGAGGAATTATTCATACTTCCTGCCTGTTGCAAAACAAATTCTGTAGTGGTTTTAAAATAATGTGAAAGAATAGAAATACAAAACCAGTCATACTGAAAGAACCTAGAGGTCTGACTGGGTTTGGCAAAAGCCAGAAGAAGGAAAGTAGGGGGGGAATTCTATTCTTTCCTTGTCATCTAAGTATGGACACTTAGACAGATTTAGTTATCCACATGATTGTTTAAGTGCCAAAAATGCCACTTAGACAAGTGGGAAGTCTATTCCCAGTCATGTAGCCATGAGCACATGGAAGGCTATGGTTGTGCTCAGACTGGACAGGCACACTAGTAACAAAATATACGTGAGAGCAAGCCCTCCTATCTTTTCTTCCCAAGTAAATCAGTGGAAATAGCCCTGGAAAGTTAAAGTTGTGCATTTTGGGATTTATTCATCCCAGAGAGAGTTTGACCTTAGGTCTCTCTCATTTAATGCAGTGCTCTAACCACATGCCATAGGTCCACCTTTATCTTGTCCTCTCTCTGGCATTTTTATGGCATGATAATTACTTTGCACAAGTGGACAGTCTAAATATATTGTGCAATTAACCAGTTAATTCTGTAATACATGTGGCAATGGCCTTAGTACCTCTGTGTGAAAGGTAACTATTACTGGATGTCAGAGAAGCTACAGCATACAAAGCAATTAAGGCTGCTTGCAGATGTTAAAAAAAAAACCAGTGCTTTACTTTAAACTCCATGCACCCCTGCACTGAGCCTAGCACATTCCCAGAAGAGGCACTGTGTTAGCTGGACCCAGCTTGCCCAACATCTCTATAGCTTGGGTGCTTTAGCTGATTCAATCAGCTATTAGCTAAAAGGACCAAAAAGCCCTGCTGAAGTGCCCAATCTATACAGATGCTGCAGAGCAGGGTCAAAGTAATGTGCTGCCTCTTCTGGTAAAGCACATATTTTTGTTCTTGTTTTAATGACTGCAAGCAACCTAAGTGGTTTACAGAAATTTATCCACCATATCAGTGGCAAACCCTGACTATAATATCCGAAAAACAAATTAAAGTTTTATTTAAAGAATTACAACATGTAATGTAAACTGTACAATTTGTTCATCTGCTGATACAACAATAATGTGGAAAGTTTAAAATAAGTGCAATCTGATTCACTTGAGCACTGCTTTATTTTTCACACTGGTGTAGAAATTCTATCCAAACAGCAAGGTCAGATCCACAGATGGGCTCCATCTTCCTCGTGCTACTTCAGCACTGTAAAGCAGCTCTAAAAACAGCTTCTTTTATTCTTCAGTCACTTGACTCGACTGCTACAAAGCAATCAGAACATGCCAGGCTATTTGGGCCAATGTATTTGGGGGGAGAGGGGGGTTCAAAGAAACTGGTCTTATTAATCCAGAATGCTTGAATCTTCAAAAGACTTAACAAAAGGTGTGCATTACTTTTCTTCTATAATAAGCTGCAATAGTCAATTTGATTTAATTCCATAGAAATACTCATTCTTATCTTCATACAACCATTAAAATCTCTGCCATTCCCATGTTCTGCACCTCTTTATAAACAACATTTATGAAAAATGCCCTCTATTCTATCCATTTGAGCCTTATATTGTGGCCATTCCCCTGATATTATTCTTGCTGGCTTCCCAGGACATCGTCTCAGTGGATGAATTTCTTATCAACACCTTTCTTTTTGCGTTGTGTATGGGACATAACCTATGAGCTCTGAGAAAATATAATTTGCAGTTTATTATTTATTGCTTTTAAGAGCCTCTATCCTTCTATTATAGGTACCTTCTGTTGTGGGAAGAATAAGAAGTAATTACTTTCATCATAATACAGACAACTGTTTGGCACTTTGGAAAAAGACAGGCGTGCAGGTTTGATTTTTCCACTGCCTTGCACTTTGTGTGGTCATTTATTCACGTGCAAGGGGAATGAAACAGCGCAGGATTCTCAGTGTAAATATTCAGAGCTCTATTAACTTAATGAACCTTTGTAAATCTATATATATATCTATATATCTATATCTATATATAGATATATATACAGTATTGTTAATTTACCATGCCAGATGGCCCCCATGGTTAAACCACACCATAGCACCCCACACAGTCCCAAAATGAAGCTGACCAGGTGATTGTGGCTACACTACTTTGGGTTTGCGAGGTAAAGTGCATGGGGCAGTGCAGTGTTTTTCAGCATGCTGTTCTGCAAGGAGTGGAGAATCAGGATCAAAACATCAGGCTGTTCTGAAGGAGCCCAGATTGAACAACCAACCTGGAAATGAGCCTATTGCAATATTGTTAAAACTTATTAAGAAAACAGGATGCTTTTCTCAATTGTTTAAAATGATATTGACTAATGTTCCCCCTTGTATCCCATTTTCTACTACTATCACGTGCTAAAAGCAATATAGGAAGATACAGAAAAATTTTGATCATGTCTGGTTTTTTTTTCTGAAGAGTACTTTGCATTCATAGATTTCATAGATTTTAGGGCCAGAAAGGACCTCAGTAAAATCATTGAGTCTGACCCCCTGCCCTGGGTAGGGAAGAGTGCTGTGGTCAGATGACCCCAGCTAGGTGTTTGTCTAGCCTCCTCTTAAAGACCTCCAAGGTAGGGGAGAGCACCACCTCCCTTGGAAGCCCATTCCAGATTCTGGTAACCCTTACCGTGAAGAAGTTCTTCCTGATGTCCAGTCTAAATCTGCTCTCTGTCAGTTTGTGGCTGTTGTTTCTAGTTACCCCAAGGGGCAACCAGGTAAACAGAGTATCTCCTCTTCCTTGCTGCCCCTCCCTCCCCCCCACCCCCAGTGAATTTGTAGGTGGCCACAAGGTCACCTCTCAGCCTTCTTTTGCAGAGGCTGAAGAGATCCAGGTCCCTCAATCTCTCCTTATAGCGCCCAACACTGAATTGCCCATCACTGCACAGCTGAATAAGTTGTGGCTTTAGGGAATCTCACAATAGTTTTAATCCTTTTATCTCAACAGAGGTCACTATAAAGTTGCAGTGAAGAAACAAAATAAAAACCCATCTGACATAATAAACCCAGTCACAGAGCAGGGGGGGAAATTAAAAGATAGTCAAACCTCTAAACAAAAGTCTTTAACAAATGCTTTCATGGTTCTGTTGCTTCCCAGTACATCAGAACTAAAAAACAGAACATGCTGCTAGTGGGCTTCAGCTATACCAGTCATACTAGAAAATGCCCATTTCCATGTACTTTGTAACACAGAAAATTATTCTCCAATCTTGTTGGACATTCACATTTAAGGGATCCTTTTGAAAATATTATCCCTGGTGTCTTTCCTAGGGACAGATGGTGACACTGTTAAAACTGAGAAAAGAACCTAGAGTCTTAACTCCCATTTTCATTCTATGGCCGTTAAAGAAGATGCTCTCATATTTATACTGAATGTTAAGCCTGGTCATCATGATAAATTTCTAATAAAAATAAATAACAATGAAAATAGCTGCCTAATTTGTGTGGGCACAGATGGAAAAAGAAGTCTAAAGAGAGATGTCAGCATATAACCCTTACTTTTTACACAAGCCCACAGTTAGAAATCTCTTTAAAATATGATTTAATTTTCCACGCAAAACTAGTAACAGGCATTTTTAAATAATCCTATTTAGAAACAGTTGGGGTGTGTTACAGGCATAGTGCAGAATGAAGAACAAAATAACTCATTTCCACTTGGTTTGTTGCAGACTGCATGGCTTCTTTTAGGGAGTAATTAAAGCAGAAATAGAAGTATTTTAGCTTCCATTTTCTCAAGTTGTGCTGTTGAATATTTTTGTGTTTAGAAAACAAACTTCTTATATCCATTAAATAGGGTGTTTGCTTTAGAAACTCAAAAGTATTCAACAGCTTCAATTAAATAAGCAGAAGGAACACAAATATAGATACTGTATATACAGAAGTCAAGGAGCACAAAAGACAAGGCATGTATTAGGGACCTATTCAGCACTCTGTCCTCAAGCCAAACTCCCAGTTATTTTATTAGGTCACAGTGGGGAAAATAAAATAATCCATTTAGAGATGAACACTGTATAAGTTGCATACATTTCACTGCACTTGCATTGCATTTTTTGTGAAATTTTGTATTAGCCCAAACAAAATTAATGTGAAAGCATATGTTATTGTCTACCTATGTATCATATAAAATATCTGAGATACCAAATACGATTTTCTAGGATATTGATTATCCAACGTTCACAAGGAAATGTGTAACAACTGCTGATATGCAGCATTTCTGAAAAACCAGACCCACAATGGGACCAATTCCCTAAACCACTAAGTGCCTTCACTTGCCATTCTCAGCAGGTTAACAAGATCAGACCATTCACCATTTTTGGAAGTTTCTATAACTTATTTTGTCTTTTATTATAAGCTGCCCTGAGGTTTTTTTGAGGGAAGGGTGACATATAAATCTAATAAATAAATTAAAAATAATAAATATACACACAACCTTTTCCACTTAGGTACTGAGTCAGTAGTACCAGAGATCTCTTAACTGCAGCAAGTACAAGGCACAAAAGTATTAATATTGTTAAATGAAATGGTGTGTCTCAGCAACAACATCTAAGCAGGCCTGAAATTTCCAGAATGGGCATAAGTTTGCATTTATATATGAGATTTGTATTTACAAGTCAGCAAAGTATAGTATATTTTATCTGAGAGAAAACTTTGGTCTTTGCAGCTGCATGCTGCAGCTTCACATTAACAAACACAACAAGATATTCATTACATAGCTAAAATACAAAAGCTCCATTTTCCCCATTCTTGAGTTAAAATGTGGAAAAACTGAGGATGTGGTGTTTTTCCATCAAGAAAAGTGTAGAGCATTTTACTCATATAGGGAAATGTGGACAAATTGGGCCACTCTCTGTAATAAATTATCAATCAGCGGGAGGTTGTCATGACATCAGACCAAAGAATAAACCAATTTTGTTTTGTGTTCAGAGACTCAGGGAATGCTATTTATTTGAGCACAGAATTTTTCTAAACCCAACAGCTTTGCTAGCAGCCATCAGCCCTCAAGTGAGAGCCTTTTGAGAGGTATTATCTTGAAAGCCATTTATCTTTGGCTTCAATTTGCAAGCAAACACCAACACAGAGAGCCATTAGAGAACAAGTGCTCTCTGGATGCTGAAAATCAATGGTGGAAAATTAAAAATCAACAAAGATCTCACATATAGCCTCCTGAATGAAATGGTCCATGATCCAGTCAATTCTTGTTAAGAGGAGAATGAAATAAATTCTTAATCAAGGGTGAGCTCTGGTGGCACTTCTTATCATACTTATATTGAATACTGTACACCTCTACATATTGTGTACCACAATTACGTAATCAGATAGAAGATATTAATGGTATAATTAAGAAATTGGCTTGAGATGCTCTAACTCTTGTGGAAAAGAAAAGGCTGTAGGCTTAGGATGGGTGGCAACATGTGAACAGTGTGAGAAGAGCATAAGTTAAAATATTTAAGTTTTTTTGCACAATATTTTGCTAATTGCCCCTTTGCTCAACTCAAACCCAGCTCTTCAGAATCTGTGAATTTCCCTGGTTACATCAGCCTGTAAAGGATGAAAAAACATGCATGTGTCTGCCCTATTAATCATAAGTGACTTGCAAAGCATGAGACCTATTCACAAAGTGTGAGTTCTGCTTAGGATCTCACCTGAAAGATTAGCTATCGTTTAAAGCATGGGTTCCTTGGTATATAATGGACATGGCACAAATAAACAAACTTTGTCTAAAATGTATTAAACAGATCTTTATTGATTCTTTTTTTTCCATTCTCTTTAAAAAGAAAATGGCACCCTTTCTGGAATAGTCTGTATTCCATTTATGGTATGTCCTCACTAAAAAACAACATATCAAGATGGAGGAGTTTTCTTAAATCTTTTTTTCATTTCTATATAAACAGAACTTCTGTGGGAAGAATTATTCTGACCTGCATGAAAGAAGAAGCCTCACATATAAAGGAAGTAAACAGTTTTCACAATTTTCTCTTTTTCCAGCAAATATTACTACTAATATTAGCCAATCAAGACATTGGACAGGGTAAAGAAACTAAATGCAGAAGTCTGGATTGAGGACAAGCACAGCATAAGTGGAATTACTTCTACAACAGGTTACAAAGTTTATCTGTCTAACTATTTAGAGCTTCAGTTGCTGATAACTGGAGTTGTAAATTTACTCATTTGCATGGCAGCATGTTAGCAATCGATTAACCCAGAATACTACTGGGTGGACGTGCTCAAGCACTGCAGCTGTTCATTATTCCAGAAGGTGGAACATTCTGACCACCCACAGCTACTCCTGTTTGCTGCTAGAGCTGTTATAGGCTTCTCAGTTAACTGAAGTGTCACAGTCCTGGTTTAGTGTCTCCAAGTGGAGTCTTGCTAATCTGCTGAATTGGACGCAGAATTTAGGTATCCAAGGTTTACCAATCTAGGTATCCAAGGCAACCAAGCCTTAGCAAGGTTCAGCCACTCTCTAATTCTGGGTCTTTAGGGCACAATCCTGGCTACGGATACCCAACCTGGGCCCCCTTCTTTAAGACGTGGGATGCCACATGCATCATAGATTTCATAGATTCGTAGACATTAGGGCTGGAAGAGAACCCGAAGGATTGAGTCCAGCTCCCTACCCCAGGGGCAGGAAGTCAGAAGGGATCATAGGATTCCAGCAAGATACACATCCAAATGTCTTTTGAAGGCATTCAAAGTAGGTGTTTAACCACCTCCGGTGGCAGCCTATTCCAAACCTTGGGGGCTTGGACAGTAATGAAGTTCTTCCTTATGTCTAGCCTGAAATGGTCATGGAGGAGTTTGTGACTGTGCGATTTTGTCATCCCTTGGGACGCCCTGGTGAACAAATGTTCCCCCAGATCCTGATGAGCACCCCTGATAAACTTATAGATGGCTGCCAGATCGCCCCTGAGCCTGCGCTTTTGCAGGATGAAGAGGCTCTCAGCCTCTCTTCATAAGGTAGGTCTTCCTGACCTCTGATCATGTGCATGGCTCTCCTCTGCACCCTCTCAAGCTTCTCCACATCCTTTTTGAATTGTGGAGCCCAGAACTGGATGCAGTACTCCAGCTGTAGCCTCAACAAGACAGAGTACAATGGGAGAATGATGTCCTGGGATTTGCTTGAGAAGCATCTATGGACGCAAACCAGCATTTTGCTTGCTTTACTAGCTGCAGCATCAACTGAAGGCTCATGTTCATCTTGTGGTCAAAGATGACCCCAAAGTCCCTTTCGTCCATAGTGCTAGCCAGCGTAGCGCTGCTAAGCCTATAAGGATGCTGCAGGTTTTTCTTTCCAAGATGGAGAACCTTGCATTTTTCGGTATTAAACACCATCAGGTTCTCATTCGCCCATTTCCTGAACCTGTCAAGGTCAGCCTCGATCATCCTCCTGTCTTCAGGTGTGGACACTTTATGCCAGAGTTTGGTGTTGTCAGCGAACTTGGCCAGTCTGCTTCTGATACCAATGTCCACATCATTAATGAAGATGTTGAACAATATAGGTCCACGGGCAGAGCCTTGGGGGACCCCACTGGTCAGGTGACAGGTCACCTGGTCATAAAAGGAAATAAGATTGGTCAAGCAAGACCTACCCGCAACAAACCCATGCTGGCTATCCCTCAGGATGTTGCCATAGGCCAGTCTGTTAAGAACGGCCTCTTTGATAAGCTTTTCTAAGACCTTCCCCAGGATAGAGTTCAGGCTGATGGGCCTGTAGTTTGCCAGATCTACTTTCCTCCCTTTCTTGAAGATAGGCACCACATTGGCCTTCTGCCAATCTTCGGGCACTTCTCCAGAGTGCCAGGAGTTCTTGAAGATCTGCGCCAGGGGCTGGGCTATGATGCTCACCAGCTCCTTGCGTACTCTGGGTGTAAACTGTCAGGGCTGGCTGACTTGAATGTATCCAGTCTTTCAAGGTGTTCCTTCATGAGGTCAGCATTGATGGAGGGTAAGGAATCTCGCTCACCTGGGCCTCCCTGTCCCGTAATGGGCAGGGGTGTCCCATGGAACTGTTGAGAAACTGATGCAAAGTACCCATTTAGCAAGTTGGGTTTTTCCTGGGTGTCGGTTATCAGCTGTCTCCTCTGGTTTAGCAGCAGTCCAATGTTACCCTTGCTTTTCCTCTGGCTCCCCACATATCTAAGTCTCCAAACTAGTAATAGACCACCACTTACTTAGAGTTTCACCTCCATAGGTACCCTGGTTTAAAGTTTAACAAGGATTACATGACAGTGAAGATGACAGGCTTTGCAAAGAAACTTACAGACACACTTTACAGACACACTTTACTCAGACACCACAAGAGAGTTATGGATCTAAACAAAATAGCCACATTCCCAGAACTTGTCATGTGAAGTATATAAAGGATTTACTTCTTTGGGATCTTTATCTGGCAGTCATATTATCATCTAAAAAAATCTGATGATCTAGTTTCTGTCCAGAATAAAGCAAGCTCTCATTGGTCCTATGAGCATCAGCATTTAGGTGACTTACATCAATACACTTTTGCAAGAGTAAAGGCAGAGACAAAAACATAGACTAAGGCTTCTGAGATTAACCTTGATACTACCCAGGTGTAAGATTTATTTGTAGCTTAGGACATCTCACTTGTTCAGGAGGCTCAAGAAGCCTCCACAGAGATGAGGAGGGATTTTTCTTATGGAAAAATGTAAACCGATAAGAGGCCAAATTCACCAAAATTTTGAATATGCTACTTGTTTTTCCCTCTTGCAGTTAAACTGATTGCAACTTGACTCATCAGATGTTGTTTTAACACCTATTGAGATGTAGGAGGTTGATGTTTATGCTACTCTGAATGTAGAAACATATTTTGTGAGCCTCTAGGCTGCCAGTCATACTGCAGCAAAACATATGCTGCCCTGTTATTTCAGGTAATGAATTGCCTTTCTTCTTTTCAGTGGTTTAACATTACTAATAACTCGTTTGTTCTCCAAAGACTTTTGAAAATGAGTGAAGGCCCTGAATACTAGTTATAATGTAGATACGAGCTATAATGTATTTTAAAAGGCTTTAATGGATGGCTAGACCTCCCAGTAAAAGGTTGGTAATTCAGCTTGCTGTTCTTCAGAGACAGCTGTGCTGGACTGTGTGTGCCCCCGTGGTTACCAGCTCAATTTTTTTTTTTTTTTTTTTTTTTTTTTTTTTT
>NW_017729033.1:27139565-27145990 GCF_001723915.1 Gavialis gangeticus
CCACAAATTTTTTTTTTTTTTTTTTTTTTTTTTTTTTTTACAGGATTCATGCTCTTAAATAATTTATAAACATAAATTATTCTCAATAAAACCACTGTTAAATATTATACCCGTTCTCTTATGAGTCTCAGCGGTCAAGCAACATGTCAAAGATCACACAGAGAGCCAGGAGCAATACTGGAATAGAATGCAAGAGTTTCAAGTTCCACTAGCCACTAGACAGCAACATGCCCCATAATGCATGCTCTGATTTGCGTATGGAAAGAATTTGCTTGAACCATAACCTCTTTCAGTAGAATTAGTCACATATATATAAAGACACTCAGCATTTATGAATAACTCAATGATCACCATCAAATTTTCCATCTTTTGTATTTTTTAAGTCATCTTATCACCATGAAATCCAGGCACTAAAGGGATTCATATCCTGGATGTCTTGAAAGGAAGACAAAGTATTCACACAGTTGAATTAGGCATTCCATATAGGAAACTTGTCCACATATTGTCAAAGCATTGCTTTGTTCTGAAGTGATTCTGGTCCAATAATGAAATACGGAAAACTACAAGCATCACTTCTCTCAGCTTCTACTGGCTAGAGGTTGCATCCATTACTAAAAGACAAATCAAACCACTGGAAATATGTTCTGTTTCATTCATTCTGGTGTGATAAAAAAAGGATACAGCTTAGAACAGAATCTCTTCCCCCTTCCCTCGCCCAGGATTTGAAATACCTATCCAGGTACAGGGAAAGGCAGAGGCAGAGGCAATGGCAAAGACCTGTGTCTCCACCGGCCCAATCTAGATCACAGGCTATATGTTGCTACCTCCTGGCCAATAATAGTGTCAACGTTCACCCTGGGCAAGTTTGTTATATGAAGGATACAAATTAATTTATGGATATGGGGGGAAGTATGACTCCTGGCTTCTGCCATTGTCCCACACTGTGGCCTTTGGTAATTCCCAACCTCTCCATGTATTCATACAGCAGCTCTGTCACTGATGACTTTTTTAACATTCAGATGCAGATAACTGATCTCTGCTTCTTTCTAGAGGAGACAGACTGAAGTGAGCTGAGAAAATATTTAGTTTTGCAGTATGAGCCTAGTTTAAAAGCAGTAGTGGGTAACCCAGTAGTACTAGTGAATAACAAACATATTCTCTCAGCTACTGACAGGCTCCATTTGCTGATCCAGAGGGAGTAGGGCACAGAGGAAAAACGAACAACGTGCTATCAAAATGCTCAAGAAAAGATAAACAGCCAGTAATTATCCAAATCATAGACCACTGAATGCACAGGAGAAGGAAATAAAAGAGCGCTACACACAGTTTGTGAGCATCAACATAATGAATTGGTCTGCAAGCATGTTAGCAATAAAAAAAGATAAATGATTTATTAATGAATCAACGAATCCCCTGGGAAGAAAAGAAAATAGACTGTACATTAATGTTATGATATACATTTACCTATGACAAACCCAGAGTTAGACAGACAGACAGATTTTTTTTTAAAACCTTTATTCTAAAAATGATAAAGCCGAAGGTGGCAGAGTGCAGATCCCTCCCAGGGCCAGTATTTAAAATGGATCCCTTATAAAGGGCTGGGCATGAGAGCATTTATCAGTGAAAAGCTACCATTCAACCAGAGATTGAAACCCACTCCTCAAATACCTTTCATGCAGTCACATTTTTAGGCCTAGCCAGCTATCTTCCACCATGCAGAGTGCCTATCTCATGGTCTAGCATGAGACAAACTGCTCAGCATAAGGTAACATCCAAACTCAAGGAGACATGCGCCCATGCCAGAAACTAAAAGATGTGCAGGGCATCATCACAGCCGGTCTTGATGAGCTGGTTCCTCTGGCTCTTCAGAGTTGCCATCTTGGCCTGGCCCAGCAGATCACACTCCCGTTGGCTACTTAGTACAGGACAGAGATATAGTACAAAGTTTTGGAAACATCCAAGTCTAGTGGATGAAAAAAGAGCACGGAGGGTCGCAAAGAGCGGCTGCAGCCTAGGGCAGTGCAAGATAGCATGGAAGAACATCTCCTCTAACTCCTCTTCACAGGAGGGGCAGGCTGTGAATGCCACCAACTATAAGTAGCAGCAGGACCCTGCTCACTGGACACTGTCAGTCTTCTTGGTGATGGGCAGCTTAGACAAGGTGTGCCCAGTTGGGTAGGCTTGCTCTGACATTGGTGTCACTAGGTGGCACCTCCAGGCCTTATTGGGAGAGATGACATCGGCACACCAAAGAGGCAACAAGAACTAACGCATTTAGGCTAGATAAGCTAACAAAGAAAATGGCAAAACTCTAATCAGAAAGCCAAGGCTGACAAGCAGCCTCAACAGTGCAACTTGTCAGTAGGTAAAAGCCCTCTGTTTGCCAAGAATGACCTTCTGAGCTAGCTTAGATAACCTGTGGCCCTTCCTTCCTTCTTCTTTTTTGCTTTTTCTGTCTCCTTGTCAAATCCATTTGCAAAGCTGACCTTTGTCCTTGCCTCACGCAACAGGAATATATGCCGGGCCCCAGAAAAGCCAGCAGCTCTCTTTGAGTCCTGAACCAGACACCGATTTTGTATGGGACTGATTATTGTTTTATAATCTCTGAAACTCTGAGTTTCCTGTCAAGCTCTAACAACTAATCCAATCTCATTTTAATGTATTAATTGGGCTACAGGAGGTAAATATTAATGAGTATGAATTATGTCACATCCTAATCCACAAGGCCAGTATTTGCAAAACCAGGTGTCTAAATTAGAGTCTTTAATCCATATTTAGCATATGAATTTTCCTCTAAATGTAAAATTTCCAACACCCTAAAGCTCCAGTTGACTTTCAGGCTTTGAAGAAACACATATTTTTAGGAATTCTTTATATTTTGTCATTATGAATAAGGATACATTTTCTATACAGTTATTTACAAATGTTATTCATAATATGTTTTAACCTTTCAAAAACATATTTAACTAAACATTTTAGTATGATTTGTGTCCCTGTTTTGTTCAATTCCCAAAATGGTAACTTTACTATAACACCTTCCCGATTCTGGTATAAGGCTGCCTGACATTTTTGCCCTTGAAAGAAGTCCCAATATTTATTTCTTCAGTCTAACACTACTACAGAATCTGCCCTTTATTTAAAAGCTCTTCTGGTTGCTAGAGATAACATGTGAGCAAAGGGACGTACACCCATCCCTTCCCTCACTGGCCCTGAAATCAGTAACCTATCTGTTGTGTTATAGTGGGAAGGGAGGATGATCTCGTGCTTAGGCACAGGGGAGGATATTTAGAAAACTGAACTCCATTCACATCTCTCCCACATTCTTCCCTGAGCAAGTGATTCATCTTTCTATGCATCAGTTCCTACTTACGTAAGACAGAAATAATGTTACTTAAAATGATATTACCTAAATACCAAAGGTCTTTTTAGAATAAACTGATTCATTTATATGTGTGCTGTGCTTTGGAGACCTAATGTAGTATAGCAAGTAAGAGCAGCATGTTTTTTACACCTTATTTTGCTATACTTAAATCACCAAAGATTGTTCTGTGGAACTTCATCACCTTTTCACTGGCACTTATTTCCAGCAACTGTCTTTGTTTCTCACAAATCAGTAGAGATTTGGCGGGAGTAGTACAAGGTAAGCCCAACATCCTCCTCAAGTACCACTTAGATCCCTTTCTCCTTCCTGATCTGTTGTTCTGCTTTCTGTTACTTACCCTGTGTTTCCTGCCTGATCTGTTGCTCTGCTTTCTTCTCCCTGCCCTATCTGCTGCTGCTTTCCCTGGTCCTTCCCTAATCTGCTGTGTGCCACACACAGAGGCCCCCTGTGCTGCTTGTGACACATGTGCCATGGGTTGGCCACAACTGCCATAGATTGATGACAAAAAGAAAGGAAACATCGCTATCTAATGAATAGAGAAAGCTTGTGCTTAGACTCTACACAGATGTGCAATAGGAAATAGGACACGAGGAGCTTTTCTTCTTCTTTGTAGCCCAAAGCATCACGATAGTTCTTGTACTCAGTGCATTTAAATGAAGAGCCAGGTTTTTCCACCTTTTTTCCCCCACTGAGCAATAGCCTATGGACAGATCTCCAGCTGTATAAATCAGTATGGATCCACTGATGTCATTGGGGCCATGCGAATTTGCACCAGCTGAGGATTTGGCCAGTTGCCTTCAATGGAATCTACAGAAAGAGTAAGGTCTGATCCACATCAGCAAGAGTGCAAAAAAAAATCTAACCTTCAACCAAAAGTACAACGGTTTATTCATGCTTGTACCATGTCACAGGGAAACTGTACTGAGAAACAGTTTTAACACCAAAGCCTTAAACTGCTAAGTAAAACCCAACTGAAAATGTAATATAAAAATTATGTAACGTGAAAAGCTTTAGTTCCACAGATGTGGCTGATTTAAATAAACCCAGCACATGCTAGCATTAAAAAAAAAGAAACCCAATGCAGTTAATATCTTTAACTGACATGCAATGTTTGCTCTATTCCCAAAGATCCAGTTCTGATGCCTGTAGTCATAGTTACGCTGGAAGCACAGCCTTTTGTGCAACTAGCATATCTTCCATTTTTGGCGGCTAGACTTACTAGACAAACACTCCTGAATTCCTCAGTGCTACCTGGAAGGCATTTTTCTAGCCAGCCTACACATAACAATATCTCCTCACGTAGATATAGTATATTCTGTAAAAGAATGGGAAAATCAAATTCCCATTTTAATTAAACTTAGAATTCAAATGAAATGTCCAAAGAGGCAATATTGTCTAGAGGACTAAGAATAGGGTGGGAGTTAGGGGGCCCTGAGTTCTAATCTCAGTATTGTACTAGAAATGAACCCTATTCCATTTGGGACAAGTCATTTAATTTCCCTATCTGAATGATGATGAAAAAAAATTTCCCATCTACCTGTCACTAAGGGGAGGAATGAGGATTAGCTCATGTGCTGAAAGGGACACACTATGTAAATACTAATTAAAATTGAAGAAAGCAGAGCCTTATTCATGAGAAATTCTTTTCATTATGCTGCAGATACTGCAAAGGTGGTCTGTTACTACAGGGATGTGACATACAGAAAGGCCTTATAAATATGCATCTCAAAATTGGATGATAATAGTGCTCAACAATTTTTTAATAATCACAAGTATCTACAAAGTTAGGAGCTACTGCCCCCACTTTATAGATGAGGAAACCGCGGCATGGATGAGGCCAACCTGCACTTTGCATTTTGGGGCATAAAATGCAAACAAATCCTTATAGCAGTGGATTTTCACAGATGTAAAAGAAGTAATGGGTACATGGATGTGAAAAGTAAGACTTCAAAGATATTCAGAGCTATTCAAGAGCACAGAAATTGAGGCCAGGTCTTCAACAGTTCCTTGATTTTATTGTAGCTATTGCAGAGACTGACTTTATGAGTTATAGTTGGGATTTATGTTGCTAGTCACATTGGGGTTGTGAATAGCAATATGGATATAAGTATAAATACAGAACAGGATTGTTTAGTTATGCATTTTAAAGTGCCATCATTGTCACATTTAAAAAAAACATTGATGTGAAAATATCTACCTTTGTCAGGTATGTAAACAGGTACACTGAGGGAAGCAGAGCAAGGAAGAAGAGAAGGAAGAAGAATGTAAGAGGTCTAATTAGGATATGGAAGCCGAAGGAAAGAAAGCGTAAGGGGAAAAAAAGATCATGACATTTGCAGAATTACTATGGAAAAATCAGGAGAGAGAGAAAGAGAGACTGGGACTTGGAAATCCAAACAATGGGTTGGAGGCAGAATAATACATGTCGGCTTTAAGAGGACTCAAGCTCAGGAGTAACTGAGGAAATGTGACTATTTTGCAGCATGAAGAGTAAGCAGACCTACTTCTAAGATCTAAAGGGAAGTCAGTGAGGTACATGGGGCTGTCACAGAAAGAAAGTATTGCCCAGTCTTGTCATGTAAAAGGACTGCTTTAGAGAAGGGCTGGTCTACTTATGTAGACACTGTTTCAGGGTCCAGGACGAAGATTCAGACTCTTCCATACAAAATGACATTTGTTTCACTAGCATGAAGACATATGGTTATAATGTCACACACAAAAGCTACGGCCCTGTGCAGGGACAGCTGCATGGCAAGGACAGGATCAAAATACTTTTTCCATGTGGATTCTTCTTTCTGTCCCTGCACTAGAGGTCTGATACTGCAAACTCCGGAGGCCACCAGGAGTTAATAGCATTCAGTATTTGCAAAGTGCAATAGGAGCAGGTAGCATTTGACTGTTTCGCATCCCTTAGAACAAATGCCACAAAGCATCATGGTTCTGGTAGGAATATACAAGAACGCTAGAATATTTAACTGTGAGATTCACAGGAGTTTAGAGGTCCCACACAAGGCCATGAACATTCATGTGGTAACAGCATGAC
>NW_017729033.1:27146001-27149060 GCF_001723915.1 Gavialis gangeticus
CACACAAGGCCATGAACATTCATGTGGTAACAGCATGACTGCAGCAGCTGACTGGCTCAGAAAGTATTTTCATGCCCAGAGTGTGGAGGGGCTGAGGACCACAGGGGAGTCTCAGCGGGGTGGGTATTGTCAGCTCTGCTAAATGTTAATGCCACAGATTTAAGCACTGCTTGTTGTCACTGTGCTTCCATGCCAACCACTGAAAAGGAAAAAGAAATCCTACTGCACCTCTGCTCCCAGGAGAGCAGAGGAGGCGGTGTGGTCAGCAGCAGCACAAGGAAGCTGAACAGCTGCAGCTAAGAGGACAGAATTTGACACATCAATAGATTAAAAAATGCTAACAGTGCATGAAGTGTGGAACTCGTGATTCATGCTGCTGCTTTATTATTGGTGAAATGAGGAGGAAATGCACAGGTTTCTCTGAGAGATGCACAAGATGCATCACACAGGAATGATTAATATGTTTCAATCATACAACAAAATCCTTCTCTGCTTAGGGAATACAGCTCCCAGAATTTGTCCTTGCAGACCTTTGGAAAAATGTTATAATTCTTTCCTCCAACAACGATTACCAGGTTTTTAATGCCACTGTGAATATTCTGTTCAGAGTTCAGTCTTTTTTGTTGCCGGATTTCAGGTTAGTTTTTGACATCATTTTTCTCTCTGTAAAGTGAGGAGGGTGTTACATGCCTCTAGGTTTGTTGTGAAGCTTCACATCAGCAAAACTCTCCACATACTTAGATAATAGCTGTTATCTCAGTGGAAGAAGTATTTTTATAATTAATGAAGATAACAGGAGATTACAGGAAGTGTGTGCACTATGGGAATGCCCTTGTACAAGTTATATCAGAAGAAATGCAATTGTGTTCTAATGGAAGTTTTCTCACTTCCCTGCCTCCCACCCAAACCTTGAATTTATGTTCTCCTCTGTGGTCTTTAATTCTAAAGAGCTTTCCAAAGAAATAACTATTCTGGCCATGAACAGGCATTACATATGTGCTGGGAGAAAAGTGTCCAGCCATCCAAGGAGTATTACAGGGAAGAGAACTGGTTAGATACCCTCCCCACCAGGGAGATCTCCCTCCTCCCTGTCTAACTTGAACAGCTGTACACTTCTCTCAGGGGAGGGAGGGAGAGCGCTGGCTCCCTGATAGCCCACCCAGGGGAGCCCTGTGGGGACCCTGCCTTCAAAAATGCCACCCTTCTTCCACCAATCATGTGACTGGTGGGAGTGGGAGGGCGTTCTCCTCCAGCAGGAATCCTCCCAGCCCTTCAGGAGGGTTGCTGCCCTCCTGCCCCTCCCTCAGCCCAGAGCAATGTAGAGCGGAAGCAGGCGGTTATGCTGTGACAGCAGGAGTCCCAGAGCTATGCATGCTACTGCAAGAGATTTCATAGACATTAGGGCTAGAAGGGAGCTTGCAAGATCATCGAGTCTAGCCCCCTGCTCAACCCTTCTCCCCCACTCCTTTCTAGGTCAGCTTGGAAGAGTACATGGAGCAGGAGCTATTTTACCTCAGCCTGGGAAAATGGCCCCTGATTGATGGATGGGGACCATTCTTCCCGGGGCTGCAATTGCCAACTGACAGCCTGCCCTCTTAGCAAGGGGGAGAGAACAGGCTGTCAATGACTGAGCTCCCCTAAGGGTGGGGGTGTCCCAGGAAGAAGCCCGTTAATGCCCCCTGGCTAGAGAACTCATCTATGTAGCTTTCCAGCCAAGAGCCTGGACTGCATGCATGCTCCAGCTCCTGGGTTATTTTTTTATCACTAGAAATGAATGCCTGTTCCTAGTCTATGACGATCGGATTTATAGTATGGCGTTGAGTCAGAACGTTATAAAATGGGCCAGATCCTCCAGTAATGGAAGTTAGAAGTCTGTGCAGGACTAGCTGGCACCTCTATACCCAAGCTGTAAAATAAAGGGGAAACAAATGTCTAATTGTAGTCCAATCACTTTTAAGGAGCTTCCCTGAGCTCTAGATTGCTGCAGAACATCCCTTAAAAGTGTATTTTTAGTCTATCTCAAACCAGCAAGGAATGATGAAGTCTCATCTACATGTCTCTTCAGGTCAAGAAGCTAATTAGCAGCTAAGACAACTCCTTGTGAAAAGAAGCAGCCCATCTGCCTAGTCTTTCTTCCACTAAATTTATTGACCCCTAGTCTTTTTTGCTGCTGTGCAGGGTATGCACCTCATATCTCTAAAACCAATGAATTTATAATCTCATGCAGATATGACAAGTACAGGACATCATGTTGGGTTTGGAATGGAGATGAGAGATTATCAGTGATGAAATGGATGTAATGAGTATCTTTGAAATACAGGTTTTAAAGAACAGTTTCACACTTTCACTACATGGTGCTTTACATGTTTCTGAGCCAAAAAGCCCTGAATTAGATGACAGGTCCGTGGCAAAAACTCCAGATCTGGACACTGCTGAATTTTAGCACTTTGAAGTAAGAACTTGGATCTGAATTTTCCAAATTACCCATTGGTAACAGGGAGCCTAGGGCTCCTGTTACTTTAAGGGAGAAACAGCAACAGGGAGAACCTCAGGTGGAGAAGGCTGTTCATTATGGGCTGCAGGAGAACAGGCCCCTGGCACTTATAGGTGAGGACTGCCTATTGCAGAAGGAGATGCTCCACAGCAGTGCAATAAGGCAGAGCCTACAGAGTGCCTATTGCAGTGCTGGTTGCTCAGAAATAGTACTGGAAGGCAGAACCCTGCATAGGGGACAAGGCAGTGCTGCAGAGTCTAGACCACCAGCAGCAGGCTGTCTATACCAGCTAGTAAGCCTAATCAGGGAACACTTGCATCCTGCCCAGGGGACTCACCTAACCAGAAAGAAGTGGGGCCTGGGAGACAGAAAAAACACAAGGCTTGCCATCAAGCTGTCTTGGCGCAGAGGCTGAAGGGGAAGGTGCTTTCCTGTGAGATGGCTGGCTGCCTGGATGAATGACTGAGACCTCACTAAGCTTGAAAACAGCACATAAGGAGCTGAGTTCTGGTAGGGGACTCAGGGGTGTATTTGGTAGCCATGTTGGTCTGAGACAAAAATAAAT
>NW_017729033.1:27149172-27152614 GCF_001723915.1 Gavialis gangeticus
AGACTCAGGGAAAATTAAAGATGGTAAAAAGTCCCCATAAGTAGAAAATAAATTTCATTTTTACACAGAGGAAGCTGAAGGTGGAAGTCTGGGACTGAGACACAAAAGGAAGAGAGAATTTAGGACACAGCCAGTGGGCTGAGAATTTGTGCTAGGGGCAAAATTCCTCTATTTTTTGGTTTGAGTTTTAACTGGTGGTTTGGATTTGGGACTGCTGGGGAGGAGGAGGTCCCAGCCGTGCCGGAGAAGCACATGATTGTCTTGAGCCTGGCTGACGTGGGGCTCAAACTGCAAGAATAGTGGCGATGTGGCCAGGGGCCCAGTGTGAACCAGGGCCAGGGATCCACAGACTGAGATGGACAAAAAACAGGGCTAGGGCCCAGACCGTGAGACAGGGGGCCAGGGGCCCAGAAACATTGTCAACTGATGGGGCTGAACCTGAGAGCTGGACCTGAATCCATGAGCCAGGACCAGAGGCCTGCAACCAGAGGAAAGGGAGGCTGAAGCCAGGAAAGCTGAAGTTTCTACAAGGGACAACGGTAACACCTGAGAGGCACGGGCACAGCTATAGAGGAGGTTGGAATAGTCCATAAGGCAAGAGGTGCCCTGCAGGGCACGTACAAACCAGGAGGGCCAGCTTAGAGTGAGGATGGGATTGGGCACCACTGATGTCTGAGAGGGATTCGTCGGTAGGAGCATTGAGTGGATCTCGCTCTAGTACCCATGGGCAGCTTCCCTTTCAAAAAAATCAATTAAGAACATCATGGCATGGCAGGAGGGAGAGAAGGGTAGGTACCCTAGAGCTAGAGCTGAACAGGAGCCACATGGCCACCAGGGGTGTCACAGCCACCCCTGGAGCAGCAGAGCTGTTATATACCATCTCTTAGTGATAAGCTCAACCAAAATCCAAAACAAGCACAGAACGCCCTGCATGTTCCAGCCCATGGTTTTCTCTATGCAACCACTCATTTAGCAAATGCAGAGTGGCTTCAAACATTCTTTGCTACTAAATGCCTTTAACTGGTTATTTCTGCTTCTCCACATCACAAGTGTCATATCAGGAAATAAAGAAATGCTGAAAATGTGATGGTTTCTTGCAGAGAAATACCAAGAGTGAAAAGGATGACAGAACAGTATGCACAATGACCTCCTAATACTCTCTCACAAGCCTTTTCCATTTTCAGATTAATCACTTTTATGTTATGTATCAATAAACTAGATCTTTTGGCTTCACTTCAGTAAATTAAACTCCCCACTAAGTGCTGTTATTTTGTTCATCTGAATTTATGACAGATGAGCTCAGACAGGAAATAAAGAAAAATAAAACAGGAAAATCTATGATAAGTATGCAGGGGAGCTATTTGTCTAACAGATAACAGAGCCGGAATCAAGAGAATGCACAAGTCACACGTGCATCACGGCCAAAGGTAAACTTCAGAACTCAATTGAGATGTCCAAGTTAAATGTTGAAGAAATTACAGAATCCAATAATAATAATACAGGCCGTGTTTTCAAATGTTAACCCATTCAGGCTACACTACCCTCCTTTTTACTCAATTATCTCACATACCATGGGAAATTCCAATCATGACAATCTACAGCACATTCATTTTTTCATGGTTTCCCACTCATTTATTATGTATTAGGTTCATCCAAATACATAACAGGTGTGCTCTTGATGCTGGATTGTGGACTAAGCAGAGGTTAAAATAAGTACAAATTATATCAGAATCTTAAAGCAGGTTTCAACATACAGGTTCATCTGTGGTAATGAGGTCTCATCTATCAATATCTGAAAACATGATGGGTTTTAATAATAATCCATTTCATAGCTACATGACACAATGAGATTGGATCAGTATTTTGATGATGTGTTGCTAGAACATTAAAATTCACTGCCCAGAGAGCACTGAAGCACTGCTGTACATCACTACATATCACTGACGAATTAAAATATACAGATGCAAAATTGCATTATCACTATGAACTCTGTCCTAAGCAGCTATGCAGTAAATTGACAGAAACTTGTTATTTAATTGACTGTGTTTCTAATAAAGATACAGCAAAATTCTAAATAGACAAATTGGAAGATATTTTGGAGTAGTCTCTGAGAAAAGAGATGCTTAAAGAACTTTTTTTTTGCATTATTTTTGCTGACAATGCTTTTGCCCTGCAAAACAAATGTCAAACTATTTTTTTGCAAGTGCATCTCAACCTTTATTCTGACTTATTAAGGAAATGTTTATTTTTCTATTGAAGATTACCTTTCACTGAGGCATATAGTTTACACAACAGCTAATTTTAAAGTAGCATTATGCATTACAGCCCACTTCCTCATTATCATCTTTACATATCAAGATTAGGCATAGCCTGTCAAGGAAAAATACATGCTTGATGTCCTCTTGTTTAGATAGAGAAAGTGTGTAGGTATTGATTAGTGCTGTAGCTAGGAAACAAAGATGTGTACAACCCATATTACTAATAAATCAAAACAGTCACAATGAAAATTTTATTTTTGTTAATATGAACAACCCCAAAGGTCCTGAGCGCACACTGTTTAGGTGGGAGTCAGAATATTTACTGAATATGCCTTTCAAGTGTTTTGGAAGCAAAAGTGAAAGATATTACAATAAGTGAAGTCCCAAATACATTCAGGATTTCAGAAACTACAAACCATATTCAATAGTGAACTAAATTTGTCCTTTAAATATCTAACACTATACATTCCTATAAAATTGTTAGACTGTGTATTATCATTTGTAAATTGATCTCAGTGCAGTTGGACTCTAATAATAGTATGTGAAGATGTTACACTTAGATTTACCTAATTAGGGTTAGGCCACCCTCAGTTCGGAACTACATGTATGGGAAAGTTAGACTGGGTAAAAAATGGCCACTCAATCCAACTGAGTTCACCCATATGTGGACTTTACACTTAGATCAAACTAACTAGAGTTAAGTTGATCTCAGTTCTGATCTATACGTACATTCAGGAAAGTTATATCAGGCAAAAAATGGCCAGCCTGATCTAACTGTAGTTCATCTAGGATGGGGCGGGCAAAATACAGCTTGAAGGATGGATCCAGGCTGCCAAGCAATTTCACCTGGCCCATGGGTGGGTGCCTATCAATTCTCTGTATCTGGCCTGCCCCTGCTGTGCTTGCATGGGGCAGAGCCCCACTCACTCCCATGGGGGCAGCACACACTGTGCTCCAACCCTTGCCCATGGGAGGGTCATGACTCCTGCCCTGCAGGTAGGGAAGTGGTGGCAAGGGAAGTGGTGGCAGTGGCAGGGGGGGTGGAAAACAGAGGGTGGGCAGTGGTGGTGGGCAGGCAGGCAGAGGGAAGGAAGGCAGGGGGGAGTGGTGGTGGGAGGGAGGGAAGGGGGGCTGGTGGGAAGGTGGGAAGGTAGGGAAGTGGCAGGGGGAGAATGGCAGTGAGA